>NC_089493.1:298686738-299051738 GCF_036850765.1 Saccopteryx bilineata | reverse complement strand
ACCTCAGCCCAAAAGGCAGAACTAATAGCTCTAACAAAGGCCTTAGAACTGGCTAGTGGTAAACGGGCCACCGTCTACACGGACAGCAGGTATGCATTTGCCACTGCACATGTGCATGGGGCAATTTACAAAGAAAGGGGCCTGCTCACATCAGCAGGTAAAAACATTAAGCACAAACAAGAAATCCTAGCCCTCTTAGATGCTGTCATGCTCCTACGGGAGCTGGCCATTGTCCATTGCCCTGGGCACCAGAAAGGGCAAGATCCAGTAGCCAAAGGCAACAGGAAGGCCGATAAGGAGGCTCGAGCGGTAGCCATGAGGACTGCCTCCAACATCCTTACTATAGAAGCAGAGCCATCCCCCACCCTGACCCACTTAAAGGAACCTGAGGATGCTCGGACGTTCCTCCAGATGGCCCACCGTCTCACCCACCTTGGGACTGACAAACTGGTACAACTGCTTCAGGATGATAAAACATTGACCACCCCCGAGAAGAGGCAAATGGCAAAGGAAGTAGTCAAAGCTTGTAAGGCCTGCCAAATGGTGAATGCCTACCCAGCCAAAGGAACCAGAGGAACCCATCTCCGAGGCCCCACACCAGGCCAATATTGGGAAGTAGACTTCACTGAGGTAAAACCTGCCAAGTATAGACTAAGGTATCTCTTAGTTTTTGTAGACACCTTTTCAGGATGGGTAGAAGCCTTCCCTACCAAACATGAGATGGCGGCGGTGGTAATTAAGAAAATTATGGAAGAAATCTTTCCTAGATTTGGCCTTCCAAAGGTAATAGGGTCTGATAACGGACCGGCGTTTGTGGCCCAGGTAAGCCAGGGGGTAGCCAAAATATTGGGAATTAATTGGAAACTACATTGTGCTTATAGACCCCAAAGTTCAGGACAGGTAGAGAGAATGAATAGAACAATTAAAGAGACCTTAACTAAATTAGTCATACAGACTGGCCATAGAGATTGGGTAATGCTCCTACCATACGCTCTTTTCCGGGCTCGGAATACCCCTTCTGCTAAAACTAACCTAACTCCTTTTGAAATCCTTTTTGGTACCCCTCCGCCTATTCGGGATTTATCCCTCTCTGACATAAATATCCCAAATACCCCCTTGTCTGTTAGGTTACAGACCCTGGCCAGAGTGCAACATTGCCTATGGAAGCAGTTGTCTGACCTTTACCAGCCGGCAGGAGACAGGACCCCGCATCGCTACCAGGTTGGGGACTTCGTCTATGTCCGGAGACACCAACACCGAACACTCGAACCCCGCTAGAAAAGACCCTACCAGGTCCTCCTCATCACACCCACCGCTGTAAAAGTCGATGGCATCGCTGCTTGAATCCATACTTCACACCTCAAGCCTGCTCCTGCTCCTGATGACCAGTGGACCGTGGAGAAAACAGATAATCCCCTCAAGCTGCGTGTCTGCCGCCGCCGTAACAAATCCCCACCAACCGACCCGTCAGACATGGCAGGTGATATCGGGGACCAGTGACATAGTATGGGAAGTGACTGGACAGGGGATATGCCTGGGGACCCCGTCTGCCTCAGACAAGGCCCGATGCCTGCAGACTATTTCAATTTCCCCTAACAGTTCCTATTTGATCCCTGAGAAAGGAACTCGGTGGGCATGCAGAACGGGCCTGACTCCCTGTGTGTCCACTCAGGCCTTTAACAACTCTCAAGATTTTTGTGTAATGGTTAGGGTTTTCCCCCGCCTTATATATCATGGAAATAAGGACTTTGAAGAAGCGATTGAAGGGTGGACCAGGTATAGAAGAGAGCCTGTCACACTCACCCTAGCAGTACTGCTGGGAGCTGGGGTATTGGCAGGAGTGGGAACAGGAGCTGCTGCCCTAGTTGAAGGACCCAGACAAATGGCCTTGCTAGAGTCTGCTATTACCCAGGATTTAAGGGCCGTAGAGCAGTCAATAGAAGCTTTAGAAAAGTCACTGACTTCCCTCTCTGAGGTCGTGTTGCAAAACCGACGAGGCTTAGACTTGTTATTTTTAAGAGAGGGTGGTTTATGTGCTGTTTTAAAAGAAGAATGCTGTTTCTATGCCGACCACACTGGAGTAGTAAGAGACTCCATGAGCAAATTAAAAGAAAGGCTGAAGGCTAAAGAAAAGAGATTACAGGACCAGCAGGGATGGTTTGAAGGGTGGTATACCAAATCACCCTGGTTGACTACCCTCATCTCCACCTTGGCAGGACCCCTTATAGTACTACTGCTAGTTGTCACTATTGGACCGTGTGTCTTAAATAGACTAACCACCTTCCTGCAGGGGCAAATAGGGACCATAAAACTCATGATTGTAAGACAGCATTATGAAAGATTAAACCAGGACTCAGATCTCTAGGATTAGAGATATGCAAGAGAAAGAGGAGGAAATGTAACCGTGAGTGGAAAAATTCTGCTTGACCTTTTGACTAAAATTAAAGAAAGCAGGAATTGACCGCTCCCTACCATAAACCACTGAAAAATTTGCTTAGAGCTAGTGTAACAGTAAAAATAGAAAATTCCTTCTGTCCTTTGCTTGGCTAATTTTGGCTTGCCGAACAAGAACTGGCCCGCCTCGCCCCGATGTAATCATAGGTAAATGCTCTTCCGCAAGTACCTGGGGCAATCACCCTGAGAACCCTTGCAAATTCCCTATCTCATGACTCCTGAATTCCTGACCTGAGATAATGTATAAAACTTGCTTGCTGAAGATTGTTTGGGGCTCTTGGCCATCTCCTTGCCTTGGGCCTGCTCGCGAGTGTAATAAACTTTTTCTTCTGTTTTATCCACACACTTGGGTCTAGAGTCTTCATGGTGCGCCCTCGGTCAACAATATTATGCTCACTTTGTTAAAAATAGCGCTGCCCACGTGAGGCCATGGCCCAGGTGATATTAATTTGTGTTGAGAATTATTGTAGCCTGGGGCTTGGTTTTGGGATTAAGCCTTTCCCACCCTTTTTGATGTGGGGTTACAATCCAATCATGCCTCAGAGAAGTGACTTTGTATTAGAGACTTCCCTATTTTGTATATTGGATTAGAGGTTGTGAAGCTACAATATAAAATGGGGGCAGAACGAGAGTTTGTTCTCTTGGTTCCTGGGATGATTAGCATGAGAGAGCTGAGAGAGCAGAGCAGAGAGCAGAAAGAGGCCATGTGGCCAGGAGAAGCAGCCAAGATGTCGGAGTGCTGAGTGAGATGCCAGTTTGTACAGAGTTTGTATCTGGGATAAGGAAGGAGATGGGGAACTGAGGAGAATAAGGCTGGTAAGCTAGAAACCTTTGATTCTAGGAAACTTGGATAAGTCAGTGGTTTTGTGAGCACTGAATGTGATTGGGTTTTGGAGCCCAGTGTGTGTTTTTACTTGCCCGCCGGGTGCAAGCTAGGATTAAAGACTATGGCCCACCAGTTTGTGGCTCCGTTGTTTCTTTACCGACTGTCCGAAGCCAATGCGAACCTGCACAAGCTGGGCTGCTGTGATAGTGGCCCTGGCCATGCCCCCTGGCTTTACAGTGAGTCTCCTTCCCTTTTAAATTTTAATTTATTTATTAATTTATTTTTTACAGAGACGGTGAGTGAGTCAGAGAGAGGGATAGACAGGGACAGACAGAAAGGAATGGAGAGAGATGAGAAGCATCAATTATTACTTTTTCATTGCGTGTCGCAACACCTTAGTTGTTCATTGATTGCTTTCTTATATGTGCTTTGATCGTGGGCCTTCAGGAGACCGAGTAATCCCTTGCTTGAGCCAGCGACCTTGGGTCCAAGCTGGTGAGCTTTTGCTCAAACCAGATGAGCCCGTGCTCAAGCTGGTGACCTTGAGGTCTCAAACCTGGGTCCTTTCACATCCCAGTCCGACGCTCTATCCACTGCAACACCTCCTGGTCAGGCTCCTTCCCTTTTAATCTGGGCAGGGCTCCTGGTGTAAAAGGGGCTGCATGGTGTGTGCTTTGCGTGTCCTGTTTTAATTATCTGTTGTCAGAGCAGGGTCTGCGCTGGGTTACCTGATTGGTTTCTTGTATCTCACCCTCCATTAGATCCACCCTTTGTCCTGGTGGGGTAGCCTGGGTGCACACACAACCTTAATTTGTTCATTCTTCACCTTCTCAGGGCTTGGCAGCCCTGTGCACATGCACAGCATTGCCCCCCTCACTCCACACTGGGCTGCAAGGTTTTGCTAGCTTTATGCTTTCTTTAAGTAGAGCAGCCCGGCCAGTGCAAGCAGTAGTGCACCCCAATCTCTTCACTTTCTCTGGGTCGAATCGTCCTGCAGCTGGTACCAGAGTGTTTTGCTAGCTCTTCACTCTCTCTAGGTGGGGGGCCCCGCATGCACATGCAGCTCAGTGGGTGAAGTGTCTGCCAGCCATACCTACCTGCTGGGTCGATATCCGGGAAGAGGAGCTCTCTTTACAACAGCAATGCTGCCCTCATTATTCTGTTGTGTTTAAATCCAGAAGGGTGGCTGGGGATGTGCTGCAGTGCCCTGTGGTTGGCCATAAAGCCTGGATGGAGCTACAGTCTTCTATCCACATTCCCAGGAAGTGTAAACAGTGGCACTCACTTGTTTCTTCAGTCCTGAGCTGTTCCTTCACCTCCTGCAGATCTCTCATGTTTCTTCAGCCTTTTCTATGCGCTCTCTCTCTCTCACTTTCTTTCTCTCTTTCCCACTTTCTCTCTCTCTCTTCTCTCTCTCTCTCTCTCTCTCTCACTTGTTGTGCAGAAGCTGTTTATTTGTTTCTCAGTTGTCTTTCAGGAGGAGTTGTTCTAATTAAAGGGGTACATTGGATGGGTTTTTGGGAGGGTGCAAGCCCAGCATCCACATGTGCTATTATGTTGGACCCACAGGACAGTTCTGAAATAGTCTGATATTGGCTGCAGCTACAGCCTTCTGCTCTGATACATTCTTATTCCCCATATTCAAATTTCTATTCAATTTTTGAGACAGTGGTTTTCCCTCTGACTTCAACTAGTTGTTGGATCCAGGAGGAATAGATTATTTTCAGCTTGTTTAGCGTTTTTCTCCTGTGAGAATGGGTATGATAACTGCCAAGCTTCTTACTTGTAGGACCAGAAACCGGAAGTCTTGCCTTAGTCGCTTATCTCTTGGCTTTGTGTTCCCTATTTGTAAAATAAAGGGGCCAGGTCACTCCTTGGTGCCTGAACTCCCTGTAGCTCCAGCTGAGGGAGCTGTTCATTCCATAGGCACTGACCTGTGAATGACAGTGCCAATTTGTGATGTTTGCTACCATTCTACAGGTGGACCTGCAGGTGGACAAAGAGAGGGGCACATTTTTTTTGAGTTTTCCCTTGATTACATTTATAAAATCCAGAAGTTCAGGAGTCTAAGAAATTCAACATTGTAGAGCCTGTAAGTTCCATTTATTTTTTGATGCTCTAAAAATATTTTCTGAATGCTTGGTAAATGCGGAGAACTTTTTTTTTTTTTTTTTTTTTTTTAATGTTTTTTTTTTTTTTTTTAACTTTTATTTATTCACTTTAGAGAGGAGACAGAGAGAGAGAGAGAGGAGAGAGAGACAGGGGGGAGGAGCTGGAAGCATCAACTCCCATATGTGCCTTGACCAGGCAAGCCCAGGGTTTCGAACCGGTGACCTCAGCATTTCCAGGTCGACGCTTTATCCACTGCGCCACCACAGGTCAGGCGAGAACTTTTTTTTAATTATTATTCATTTCAGAGAAGAGAGAGGGAGAGAGAGAGAAGGTGGAGAGAAGTAGGAAGCATCAACTCCCATATGTGCCTTGACCAGGCAAGTCCAGGGTTTTAAACTGGCAACCTCAGCATTCCAGGTCAAGGCTTTATCCACTGCACCACCACAGGTCAGGAAAATGCAGAGAACTTTTATCGTCAACTTGGGATTTCACAATTTTGTGAATGTGTATAATTGTGATAAATCTCTCTTAGTCCTCCCCATTTTTTCTCTCTAGCTATGATTTGTTTTTCTCTTTTTTCTTCCTGTTTTCTTTTTTTTTACATGAATTTTTGTATCACCCTTCTTTTCCTCTTGTTTTCCTTCTTTCCTTCCAGCAATGCTTTCATAAAGCCTTTGAAAGTGCCCATCATATACCAGGCACTGTGCTAGGAACTCATGTCCCTGCACTCAATGACTTCCCATTCTAATATTTTTACTTCTGTCTTTTTAACTATTTTATTTAAATTTCCTTAATTTATTATAAAATATGATGTACTTTGATTTGACAAGTATATTAAATTTTAAATTTTTTATTATAAAATATATATTCTTATTTCAGAAATGCTAGAAAAATTATGAGGGAAACAAAACAACAAATTTTCCATACAGAGATATTTACTGTTAATATTATGACATTTTCTTCCCATATTCTCTGTGTACCTATTATATTCTCTATCTGTATGTACCCAGGTATATTGGGTGTGTATACATCTGTGTGCATAGATGTTCATTGCACATGAGCATATCTCTCTGTGTTCATGTGTGTCTGTCATTTGTGTATATCTGTGTATGTATACAAATGAGTATTTATTCACTCATCTAATAATAAACAATTATTTTACTTCTATTATGTGCCGGGCACTGTGCTCGACACTGGTTGCCTATAGTGAATGAGACAGACTCACTTTCTGTCTCTATGAATACTACGCTGTCATGGGGTAGACAGAGGGAATAAAAAATATACATAAATAAAATAATTTTAAGTTGTGATAAGCACTGGATTTGGGGGTGAAATGCCTTTGGTCCCAGTTTTGATTGATCATGGTAAAGTCCAATATCTCAGCTTCTCAGAAGGCAGAGGTGAGACCTAAGTATTGATTTTTCAGCAATGCGTGTTCTCAGCTATAAAACTGAGAAAATTTACAAGTGATGAAACAAAGACCCTGGGAGGTGTTCTGTGACCAAAAGAACCTAGCTTGTAAGTGGTGACCCAGGCTCAGATAAATTCTGGATGCCCAGAGCTTAGGAGGTTTCTCAGTCTGGACTGCTGCCACGGCACAAGAAAAAGTGCATGCTAGAAAAGGGGTCACTTTGTGCTAAACAATTAAAAATAGTGTTTATGCCCCTGACTGTCAAGAGCAAAGAAAAGACTTCTGGTGTTGTCACCAGAGCAGACAGATTATTCTTTTATTTTTTAATTACCTCAGGTTTTCTCTGGTACTTTTTTCCCCAAGAAAATATAACAGCTTGCTCTCACCAGAGAGTTCAGTAGGTTATAGCATCACACGCATACACTAATGTCATAGGTTTGATCCTGGGTCAGGGCACATACAGAAACAGATTGATGTTTCTGACTATCTGTCTGACTGTCTCCCCCTCTTCCTCTCTCTAACATTAATAATTAAAATTTTAAAAAGGCTCATGACAATCCAAAGTGTCTGCATACATTGCGGTTGTCCCTGGGGCCACCATTCGACCTGGGTGAGAAACACATGTTGAAAGATCATCCTGGAACCTGAATGATTGTCCTGGGAATGTAGAAACCACACCCCATTAGTGCAGTGAGTTAACCTCTGAGTATTGAGGAGTAATCTAGAATGTTATCCATTGATGAATACGTAGTGTCACAGTGTTTTCTGTGTTGTTCTTCCTGTCTCAGTGTGTAATGTTATGGGGGAAATGTTCACATTCTGAGGTTTATAGTCAGGACACGTTGAATGAGTCAGTTCTAGAATGACCATCTCTTCTGTTTGGTTGAATGTGGAACCTCCCCATCAACTTCCTCAACGGCCAGGTGAGATAGGGAACAAGGAAAAGGTGTAGGGCTCTGAGGAAGCTCGGTTTTCTCATGTAGCCTCTACGAGCAGGTAGTTATTGTCCTCCAGTCCCCCCCCATATGGACCTGGTGAGTGCATGGGGTGGAACAAGAGGGGAAGATGAGGAAATCCAGTCTGTAGCAGAATAGCTGTTCTCCCAGTAGTTTAGTACACTTTGGATGGGGTCTCTCTCAGTAGATATGGGCTCTATTTCTGTTCACATGTCAGAATCCAAATGTGAAGTGAGTATTGTGGTCCAGGAGATTCTAGGTAAGTAAAGGGGATGAGGCGAGAGAGAGTGGGGAACAGCTACAGGCAGCTTGTGAAGACCCAAAAAGGGTACCCAGACTATTCCTGAGGTATATGCCTCATGTTTCAAATTAGATGAACTATTCCCATGGGGCCACTTTTTGTGAGCCCTTCCTCTAGATGAAAGCAGATTCAGAAGCACATTGTGGTCCCAGTTTATTGAGCATGGTGAGGTCTAACCTCACAGGCTTCCAGGCAGCAGAACAAAGTCCAGAGCCTAGATGCGTGTTCCAAGCTCCAGAAAGGAGAACTTTTATAAGCGATAGGAGAAAGACCCTGAGAGGTTTGTTCCCTGGATCCACATGTCTGACATCTGCTGTCCTGGGGTGAAAAATGAGGTGACACCTGGAGGAAGATTTTCTATCCCAATTCCCAGCAACCATGGAGAAGAAGAGGGGATGTCTGGAGAAGAAGGTGGCTGAACTTGTGGCAAGTTTTTCATGGAGGCTTGAGGTCAGTGTGTGAGGGCAGAGCAGATGTTTCTGCTAAGGGATGAGGAGAGACCAGAGATGAATATTTATCTCCTCTGCATGCATCTCTTGGAGGGGGTCATGGGAAAACTGGAAGGAGAGACTGGCCGGTGAATTCTCCCTCCTTGCTCAGGCCAGGGTGTGAAGAGCACAGTGAGTCTTCAGTTCACTGGCCAGGAAAGACCATGAGCAGAATTCTGCATCTCAGCTGCAGTAGCTTGTGTTGTGAAAGGGGTCATCTGGGGCTGAATTTTCATCCCTGCTTTAGCCAGAATAATGGGCAGGAGAGGTTTCTGTAGGAAGGGGCCAGGAGAGGCCTGGAGGAGAATTGTTTCTCCAGACTCCAGCCCAGCATTTGATGGGCAGGTGGAGCCTCCAGAAACAGATGAGGAGAGACCTGGAGCCGCTTTTTTCTTCCTGGCTCCAGCAGGTCTGTGCTGGGCAGAGGGTGCCCTGAGGTCAAAGGGAAGAAGAGACCTGGGCATGGCTTCTCACCAGCCTGTGAGAGGTATTTGGGTCTGGGGTGAGGGGTGCACTTTAGCCAGCATGAGTCCAGCCAGGCCACTGCCGGACAGCCCTGCCCCAGCTGCTCAGCTCAGGTCAGGGCTCACTGGTCCTGAAGCCTCCCCCAGCCGGCCAGGTTCCAGAAGCACTTCTCAGATCACAGCCTCCCCCAGCCTTTGCCAGTCTCTCCTCTGCTTTTCCCGCCCAGCGGTGTCAGCACCTGAGATGCCCAGTGCGGATGAATCTGCATGGGCAGATGTGGTGGCAGAAGTCGGTCGGGGTGTCAGGCCGGATAGGACACAGGCTGCCAAGGTTCTAGGGGAGGAACGTTGATGGGAGAGGGTGGTGATGTCCAGACAAGTAACCTCCAGAGAAACAAGTGACTAGGACGCTGCCAGGTGGGGGAGGGGAGGGGTGAGACAGTGGGGGAAGGAGCACAGCTCTGGTGGGAAGTGAGAGAGGGGCCCAGGCTGGGCCAGGTGAGGGGTGTAGTGTAGGCGGAGGTGGAAGCAGGCGGGACCACATCACTTCAGGGCTAAAGAAACCCGGGGTGAGAAGGGAGGGGCTGTGGCCTGTGTTTGGAAGGAGGACAGGCCTGCTGTGAGGGGCGCAATGAAGAGGTGGGTAAGGGAGGGGTGGTGCGTGCCTATGGTTGAGTAAGGTGCAATCGGAGAGGACTGAGTCTTTTAGAACAGAGAGCCTGGGTGCGACAAGGTCATGGAGAGAGAGAGAGAAAGAAAGAAAGAGAGAGAGAGAGTGTGAGTGTGTGTGCTCGAGGAAGGAAAATGGAATGGAAACCACTACCGTGGGCTACCCGGTGATGTGTCTGAACTCCCGTTTCCCCCGCAGAATGGAAGAGGCAGCAGGGTCCACCAGCATCAGTTGCAGCCAATTCCAGTAGCCAAAACTTCAGCTTTAAAAAATGTTTATTGATGAGAGAGAGAGATTTGTTTTTCCATTTACGTAAGCATTTACTGGTCGCAGCAGTTGGAGGACTCGTGACAGGACGCCCTAGTCCCGGGTGGGACCCCTGCACCCAATGACAGTGTCAGATCTCATGTCTCAGGGCTCCGTACCCCCTCAGGGAAGACCCCTGGACACACTAAGAGGAGGCAGAGCCGATGTGTTCGGACTCTTCACGCTGAGTGGATCCATGTACACACTCCAGTACAAAGGAAACAATCTTCTCTGCTGCCATCTAGTGTGCACCATGGGAACAGCACCCGTTAACCAAGCATCTGCCGTTGTCATGTTGCAGGGACACAGTGAATGTCCATGGCGCCTCCCATCACCCCCAGCTCTGGATGTCTGTGTCTCCATAATGGTAAAACTGAAGCGCATGGGAGAAAGTTAACCACTCTGTAAGGTGGAACTCTTCTCTACGAGACAAAATCCAAAGCTCACATGAACCCCTCCTAGGTGGGGCCCCTCAGCACAGTCAGAAAATCCAGCCATGCTGAACCATGACTCCTTTGTTAGGACCGCCTTCTTACATCACAGGGTCCAGAGGCAATGTGGTCGAACCCAGACCCTCTACTCTCTCAGTTGTGACCCTTCCACACCGTCAAATGACACAGAGAATGTGTGACTGGATGCCCTATGCTCTCAGGGAGAGACCTTTTCTTGCACTCACGTGGATCAAAAATGACGTGATGCCCTCCTTACTCTCTCAGGGAGGGACCTCTCCTCACACTCACAGGTTCCAGCCCTGATGTGACAGGACCCTCGTTCTCTCAGGTGGGCCTGTTTCCTATGCTCACAGGGAACAGAACCCATGTAACAGGACTCCTGTTTCAGGTGAGATCCCTTCCACAATGCCTGGACCCAGAGCTTATGGGCACAACCCCTTAGTTTTACTAAGCAGAGCCTTCTTGTGAGAGGACCCCCTGTTACTTTACTGTCTTGTATGAATATGAGTTCACCTTGAGTATGTATTATATGTTGAGTATCTCTTGTTCATTTGATTAAGTTGATTTGATTATTAGCACAGCTGTTGGGACTTACAAGGTACAAGGAAAATGTGTTTGTCTGTTTTTTATTCCTCATCCTGTCAGTGAGCTGGGCATGTGAAGATAAAGGATGAGAAACTAACTTCAGGGAAGTGCTGCAGCTGAGATGTGGACATCTGCCAGCTGGGGTTACTGTTCTTTTTGTTCACTGTCAGATGTTTTGTTAATTTTTGTAGAGTTTGGTGGAATTATGTAGTGCTTTCTCATTTACAGTGGCATGAAGACACATCTGAGAAGCTAGCTGCTTGGACTAAGAGAGTCATGAGTTTTTGGTATTGAGTCCCAGCTGTGTTTACATGGTAAGGATCTGGTTGAGATCTTGCATCTGTCGTGTGGAAACTCGGGTCCGTTGCCTGGCTCCATGTCTGGAGTTTGGCTGTGGGGTCTCAGTTCCAGATGTGGATTCAGTCTGTGGCATCTGTGATTGAATCTGTGTTGAGCTGTGTGTCATCTGTGTGGGGTACCTCTGTGTGTATCTCCATGTCCTGGTTTCCAGTGTGGGGCCCACACACTGCTCTAGCCATAAGATGATGTAAAGCCAATAGCTATGGCCACCAATAGAGCTGCCTGGTCTGTGCAGGTTTGCATTAGATTCAGAGAGACGGTAATGAAACAATGGAACCAAGAACTGGTGGGCTATTGCCTTTAATTCTAGCTTGCACCCGGCAGGCAAGAAATACACACAGTGGGAAAACACTTCTCTTTCTATTCAGTGCTCCCAAAGGCACTGACATATTCGAGTTTCCTAGAATCAAAGGTTTCTAACCTCAGCAGCCTTATTCATTCTGTTCCCCATCTCCTTCCTTTTCTCTGCACAAACTCTTCACAAACTGTCTTCTCCTTCAGCACTCTGCCATCTTGGCTGCTTTTTCTTTCCTCCACGTGGCCTTTCTCTGCTCTCCGCTCTAATGCTAATCTCAGGAGCTGAGAGAGAGCAAGATCCTGGTCTTTCCCACTTTATAGTGCAGGAATCAAAACCTTTAATCCAATATACAAACAAGGAAGTCTCTGAATCAAAGTCATTTATCTGAAGCATAATGGGATTCACAAAGAGTGTATCACCCCCCATCATGCAACAGTCAAGGGTGTAGGAAAAAGCTTAGTCTTAAAACTAAGCCTCAGGCTATAATGACCCTGCCTGCTTAGAGCCTGTCTACCATACCCAATGCAAACTATCATATAAGAAAACAAACGTATATATTATATTGACTAATATTTAACTCCTTTTGCTCACTTCACAATCTAAAGCACAGGTATTCCTGCACAAGGAAATTAGGTATATTACATACATTACAATACATGACAAACTATATAATTTTGACAATTACAAAGGTACATTTTACCAGTCTCTGAGTATTTTGCCAAAAGCATAAAATGTCTTCAGCCTTTCTAGCCATTTAAAAAGCTTCCTGGGGCAGGGGTGGACCCCCAGCAAAGCCGCCCCCACCCATATCAAAATATTTCACATTGTCCAAAATCTTTAAGTACATCCAACAAAGAAGCCAGTGCCCAATTTGGTCATAGTCCAGTAATCACTCCACACACATGGGGCATCAGACACCCCCCTTATCCCTGTGGTTCTGGCAGGTCTTAAACTGTCCCAAAGAGCAGCATGTGACAATGATAGTCAGCATTTTCATCTTTGCTCTGGAGAGCATAATGGCAACCACTCCTATGTCCCAAAATCACAGACCTACCAGAGGCCTAGTAGGTACTCCTTGCTGCTGGGATCTTACCTTCTAGAGACTGCAGACCATAAGTCCAGACCGATTGTCATCTTCCTCCAAAGAAGAACTGAAAACATCAGCTCCTGCTGTTGGGCTTGAGGCCCGGGCCTCCTGCTGCTGCTGGCTCTCCACAACATCCAGGGCAATCTGCAACTCACAAACCTGTGATTGCTTCTCAAGCAGCTGTTCCATTTCCAAGCGAATTTCATGAACCTAATTGGCCTCCTCCGGTGCTTGCTCCAGCTCCAGAGCGAGCATATTTTCTCCACATTTGCTCCAGCTCCTTCCACTGCTCGGTTTGCAGGTCTCATGCATCCTCTTTTACTGAGCTCTTGGTTTTCTTCTGCATGGCTATAAAAGTCAGCCAGCCTAAGGCCCCCAGAAGGACAGCCATGGGGAACCGTAACAGCATCCAGTCCTCTACTTTACCTCTCAAAGGTGTTAGTAGCCTCATAACAATCTGTATCAAATCCTGCCGAATATGCCAAATGGAAAGCCAGTAGCTATGGCCACCATCACAGCTACCTGGCCCTTGCAGGTTTGCATTACCACAGACTACAGGAAATAGAAAGCCATTTTACAGTGTAGAAATCAAAACCTTTAATCCCATATACAAACAAGGAAGTCTCTGATACAAAGTAACTTATCTGAGGCATAATGGGATTTCTCATAAGAGTGTACCACCCCACATCATGCAACAGTCAAGAGTGTAGGAAAAAGCTTATTCTTAAAACTAAGTCTTAGGGTATAATGACTTTGTCAACTTACAGCCTGTCTTCCACACCCATTACAAACTATAAGCGAGAAAATATATATATATTATATTTACAAACTTATTTGACCAACGTATGTAATGCCAGGCATCTGGTGTGCAAGTTCTTGTGTCAGTCTCTGGTGTCTGGCACTTGGGTTCTTGGGTCTGAGTTGGGTCTGCAGAACAGTGTTTGGTTTGGTGCCTGAGGCCTAGGGTCTGACTTTTGTTTGGGGTCTATTGTTTAGGTGGAGAAATGTAGGGTCTGTGTCTGTGGTCCTCAGTCTTCTCTGCTGTGACTTTGTCAATCAGCACTTGTGGATCTCCTTCTGCTGTGACCTTGTCGGCCAGCAGTTGTTGATCCGCTCCTGACACTAAATCCGTGCCCTCGGTATAGAGTCTTATTCCCCATGTTTTTCCCTTACTCCAACTTGGGTCTTGAGGCCTTTTGATGGTGACAATGGTAGGGTTACAATTGCTTATAGAACATTGGTAATCTCCTGCATCAATAGGCTCTTTCCCTCCCAACTTAGTTCCCAGGAGGAAAAGATCTATGTCTGGGTCAGGTCTTGGTGGCTTCCATTTACTAGCAAGTGTTTCACACCTCCATGCCTTACAATAAAAGTCAGTGGTAGATCCACATGTGTGGCGCCGCCCTGGAAGAGGCTCAGGACACACATAATGTGGAGTATACCACAATGCTCTATTATTGCGAGAGGGCCAACACACCTCATGATTCCATCGTGGTGAGCACAGAGGTTTTCTATGTCCTAATCTTATAGACCCATGTGCTGCAGGAGAGTCACAGAACTCATCATCAGAGAACTTTGAAAACTCTACTCTGAAAGTTACTTGGTCGCCCCATGTTTTGTTTTGTGCTATTATTGTTCCATCCGTTGTCCTGATTAATACCCATTCCTTTAATTCTAACCCATTCACAGAAATACAATAAACAATGATCAGTTTACACAGGAAAAAGTGAGTTTTAGAGGTTTTCCAGGGTTTGCTTGACTTGCCATGTTCGAGACTCCTCCTCAGGGGGTTGAGCCGCTTTCACATGGAAAAGGTGGATCCAGTAAGTTTTCTCAGCTACCTTGACCGCAGAGGGGGTGCTGAGCAGTACCTGGAATAATCCTCACCACCGCGGCTCTAGGTTCCCTCATCGGTGGTTAAGGATCCAAACCCACTGTCCAGGGTCCGGTGGTGAAAACTTCTGGGTGTTGTCTCCTGATGCTGCAGCCCTCTCCTCCTGTAGCTCTCTTATCTCTCCGAATTTGCTGCAATGCCTGTAGGGGCTTGAGAAAGTTATGATTAGATACCTCTATTTCCTCTCTAGTGAGCTGGGGAACTAGAGGAACTGGTTGTCCAAACATGAGCTCATAGGGAGTCCATTTATTAGTGTACAGTGTACATCTAACCGAGAATAGGGCAAAAGGGAGTAACTCTACCCAGTTTTTGCCGGTCTCCTCCCTCAACTTAATTAGAGTTTCCTTTAAAATCCTATTCATTCTTTCTACTTGCCCTGAGCTTTGAGGCCTAAATACAATATAATTTCCAATCAATTCCTAGCCTCTTAGCTAACTCCTGAGAAATCTTAGAGATGAAAGCTGGTCCATTATCAGATCCTATTGCTATGGGGATCCCATATCTAGGGATGATCTCCCTTAGTAGGATTTTACAAACTTTGGAAGCGGTTTCACCCTTGGTGGGAAAGGCTTCTTTCCATCCTGTAAAGGTATCTATTAGTACAAGTAGATACTTGAATCCTGTTTTCCCTGGAGTCATTTCTGTAAAATCTATTTCCCATACTTCTCCTGGGCACTCTCCCCTATATCTAACTAAGGGGAGAAGCTTCTTGTTTATGGCATTGACCTTAGGACAAGTCTTGCATCTGGAAAGTATCGATTGTACTATATTTCTAATCTGGGGTCCCAAGTAGTACTTCTTGATTAGTTGTTCTATCTTATTTTGCCCTAGGTGGGAACTTGCATGGATTTCCTTTACTATTTCTCCTATAATTCCCTGGGGTAAGTAGAGTCTGGTATCTGGAAGTTCTATCTATCCTTGCTTATTTCTTTTACCCCCTAATTGCTTCCCTTCTTGCTCTTCTTCAGAAGTATACTTAGGGTCTGAGGGCAGCAAAGGTTGAGGCAAGAGCGGAAGAATGTCTGCAGTTCCTTCTTCCGCAGCTTCTCTGGCAGCAGCGTTGGCAAAAATGGTTTCCTTGAATAATCGGAGAGTCCCCTTTTTGATGTCTTTTGCAATGAATTATGGCCACTTTAGAGGGAAGCCAAATGGCATCAAGCAGGGCCAGGATCTCAGTTTTATTTTTAATTTCTTTTCCTCCTGAAGTTAGCAGACCTCTTTCTTTGTAAATGGCACCGTGAATGTGGGCAGTGGCAAAGGCATACCTGCTGTCCGTGTAAATGTTGGGCACCTTTCCCTCAGCTATCTGGAGTGCCTGCATCAGTCCGATCAGCTCCACTCGCTGTGCAGACGTACCTTTTGTCAACGCCCTTTGCCACAAGATTCTGTCCTGGGTAGTTACCGCTGCTCTTGCATATCTTTGTCCATCTCGGACATAGCTGCTTCCATCAGTGAACAGCATGAGGTCTGTTACAGTGTCCAGTATCTGCCTGCAATCTTGGACCACTGTTGGGTCCGGTAAGGGTAGCAAAGTAGCAGGGTTTAGGGCTGCCATCTTCAAAAACTGTACTGCAAGGGGATTCAATAGCTGTGCCTAGTACTGCATCAATCATGCATTGGAGAGCCACCGATTCAGTGGTGAATGCAGCACTTGCTCTAGATAGTGTTCTCCAATAACTTGAATATCCTGGCCCAATATCAGCTTATTAGCTTCCTTAACTAGGGTAGAGGTAGCAGCAAGTGCCCTTAAGCAGGTTGGCCAGCCAGACGCTACGGGGTCTAGCTTCTTGGACATATATGCTATGGGCCTTCTCCATGGCCCAAGCTCTGGCTGAGGATTCCCAAGGCTACCCGTCCCTTTTCAGCAATATAGAGCTGGAAGGGTTTGGCCATGTCTGGTAGGGCCAATGCAGGGGCAGCTACTAAATCTTCCTTCAATGCTTGGAAAGCTTTCCTTTCCTTATCTGTCCAATTGAACTGTTCTTCTTTACCCTGAGTCAACTCATATAGGGGCCTGGCCAGCTCTGCAAACCCTAGTATCCAAAGTCTGCAATAGCCCACTGCTCCCAGAAACTTTTGTACTTGCCTCTTGTTAGTGGGTTCTGGGATCCGTAACACAGGCTGGATCCTTTGACTGGATAATGTCCTTTGTCCCCCTTGTAAGTTATACCCTAGATAACTTACAATTTGGGTGATGATCTGGGCCTTCTTGGTAAAGACTCGATACCCCATCTGCTGGAGGTCATGGAGTAGGTCTAGGGTGGCCTCCTTACATTATTCTTCTGCTGCAGTGATGAGGAGGTCATCCACATATTGGAGCAGCACAATTGATGGGTGGGCAGTGCGGAACCCCTGCAAGTCCTTGCTCAAAGCCTCATTAAAAATAGTGGGGGAGTTCTTGAATCCTTAGGGAAGCCTGTTCCATGTATATTGCCCCACTAGTTCATTCCCTGGATCATTCCATTCAAAAGCAAATATCTCTTGGCTCTTGGGGGCCAGTGGAATACAGAAGAAAGCATCCTTCAAATCTAATACTGAGTAATAGATATGAGTAGGGGGCAACGAGCTTAGCAATGTGTAGTGATTTGGCACTGTGCGGTGAATAGTCTCTACCCGGGCATTTACTTCTCGCAGATTCTGCACTGGGCGATAATCCTGCGTCCCAGGCTTCTGGACTGGGAGCAAAGTTGTGCTCCAGGCCAATTGGCATTCTCAAAGATGCCTGCCATTAATAAGCACTTCAAATGCTATGCTACGCCCTGCTTAGCCCGTGCAGGTATGGGGTATTGCCTCACCCGTACTGGGCTAGCGGTGCTCAGCAACTGCACTATGACAGGTGGCTGTTGAGCAGCTAGGCCTGGTGGGTTGGTTTCTGCCCACACCCCAGGCACCTTTTTTCGCAATTCCTCAAGGACCCCGGTGGCTTCGTCCTTACCTTCCTGGAGGGCTGCCATCAAATATTCTTCAGATAGGGGCACTGTTACCTCTAGGCTGACGTTTTCGCCTTCTTCTTGGGAACTGCTATCTCCTTGCTTGAAGGTGATCGTGGCTTAAAGTTTCTGCAAGAGGTCTCGGCCCATGAGAGGATAAGGACAATCTGGAAAAACTAGAAATGAGTGGGTGCCTCAGCCCAAATTAGTAATTATCGCAGTGGCCCGTGGGTAAGCTTTCGCTTTTCCCGTTACCTCTACTTTCTTTGTAGTTTCTTTCTGTATTTGGCCCTGTGGTTTCTTTAGAACTGAGTAGATGGCTCCCGTGTCAACTAGAAAGTCTATTGGCTTTCCTTCTACTGTTAAGGTGACCATGGGCTCCTGGGAGCTGACGGAAATGGAGCCCTGGCCCCGTCAGTCTCAGGTTTGGAGCATGACCTCTGGGGCTTGCTTTGGCCTATGGCTGTCGGCTTGTAACATTGGGCATTATCTCCTCCAGTGTCCTTTTTTCTTGCAGTATTCACACTGGTCCTTGTCTATTTGCTTTCGCGGTTGACCTCTGTCCTTGCCTCGTTGTTGCTGCTTCCCTTTTCCTTTTCTTTCAGACTTATGAGTATCAAGGAGGATTTTGACAGCTGCTCTCCCTAAGTCTGGGTCATCCCTATTTATGAATATCTTCTGAGCTATTTCTATCAACTCACTTCTATTTTTCCCTTCAAATCCTTCTAACTTCTGAAGCTTCTTCCTAATGTCTGACGCAGCTTGCGTCACAAAGGCTATATTCACTAGCCTGCCATTTTCTTCAGCCTCTGGATCTATGGGGGTATAAACCCGGTAGGCCGCTCTTAGCCGCTCTAAAAATGCAGCGGGGGACTCTTCCCTTCCCTGGATAACCTCACTTACCTTACTGAAGTTAGTGGGTCTCCTGGCTGCTGTCGTTAAGCCCCGTAACAGAGCCCAGAAGTACTGGAAGAGTGCCTCCCTTCCACCAGAGGTATTTGGGTCCCAATTCAGGGGTTGTTTAGGAAGGACATTCTCGACTTCCACATCCATTCCCCCATCCTCTAAAACAGCCTTTGCTGCTTCTCTCATTATCCTGTTCCTTTCTTCTGTAGTAAAAAGAGTTTGTAAGAGCTGTTGACAACCATCCCACGTTGGCATGTGGGTCCTAAAAACAGTCTCAAGCAAGGATATTAATCCCTGCGGTTTCTGAGAAAAGGGAGGATTTTGAGGTTTCCAATTGTATAAATCACTGGAAGAGAAAGGCACATAAATAAAATGGGGTGGCACACGGGGACTCGCATCTGGTGCCGGTGGCGCCTCCCAGAGCAGCAAGATGGCTGCCCCTCCCGCCAAAAGAGAAACGGTCACACCTCCTGCCAAAGAAGGGAAAATGACGGCAGCTCCTCCCGCCAAAGGAGACAAGATGGCAGCTGCTTCCCCCACCCCATAAACCGCCCCTCCTCGGGTGTGAGGTGGACTTGAAAGCCCGTTCACATCTTGCCGCGAAGAATCAGGTTCTGCCTGCCGCCGATAGAGTGGAGGGAAATTCACCGGGTCTAGGTGGTCCTCTAGAGGCTTGGGAAAAACAGGGTAAAGTCTAGATGATGGTACACTGGGCCATGCCGGGGGGGGGGCTAGCTTTTCCCTTTTCTTTCTTGTCACCCTGCCTCGCCTTCTGATTATCTGCATTAAGGCACACTGCCCTTCTCTCTCTTGCTGTCCTTTATGTATTTCCTGATATAACCTGGCTTTTTAGTGGCGATATCAATCCACACATCTATTTACAAAAATTGGTTTTGATGGGGCACCTGGTAGATAATGGCCTGAACAGCAAACACAATAGGGATATCAAAAGTGCCCTCAGTGTTCCTCCAGTCTCTGACCCAAAAACTACACCGAGGGAGATCCCGGATGAGCCCCCAGGATGTAGCATGCACCGGGTATGAGAACAGATGCCGGAGACTTTCAGGAGTATAGATGTTTCTTTATTGGCCAGTTTAACCTACGCAGGGGTGAATTCCCAGGTGTCCGGAAACAATGTACCCACAAGCAGCTACAAACGGGAATCGCCCCTGGCACTTACAGCTATATATCCTAAGTAAGCAAGCATTAACAGAAGCAGATCTGGTACTTACCTATTGGCTAAGGGGGTCACACACAGCACAGCAACAGGGGCTGGGTCTAGCTCATTGGCGAATTTCAAACATAAACTTCTGATAAGGGTCTGTGACCAATGGAATGCAAATGTTTGTCTTCCTCTGTTCTCAGCCTTACAGGGTCCCTATCATTACCTCCCTGTCTCTGCTTCTACACTGTGTCAATTCCAGCACACTTTCCTAAATCTAACAATTTGATCTTTCCTTGGTCCTTACAATTCCATGTATACAAATTCACTGGGCTAGAAAGAGAGAGATAGAGTAGGAATAAGACAGGAATGTGGCCAGTCCCCCTGCCCCTAGACCTATTTTTGTAGAGATTTTTAAAGCAACAAGAAGAGGGATTACCTCTACAGCTTGCTTGGATCTTAGATTCATGACTAATGTACTAGGAATTTAAAAAGGCTCATGGGGTAAAATTAGGTTGATATTTGGGATGAGACAGATTAGGGTACAGGTTTCTGTTCAATTAGTAAGCAGACATATATAGGTGTTGGTCCCATATGAGAAAACCCCTGATTGGGTGAGGCAGGCTGAGACATGAATAGAGACTAGAAGGACAAGGAGTCAATTTGTTTCTCTATTTCTGAGCTCTATATGGTCAGGGTGGATGAAAGAGTTACCCGTAGCAGCAGTGGGAGTTGTCAGGATCACGGTGTGTGGACCTGTCCACGTGAAAGTCAGTCCTTGGGTGATGTACTGCTGGAATCGCCTCTTGAACAGTCTTTGAACAGTTTGCTGAGTAAACTATAAATCCTGCAAGTACTTAGGGAAGGGGTGGTTACAGTTCTATATTTTGCATTAGAGTTTAGGTCCTATTAATCACTGCTTCTAGCTGGAATTAGCAGCAGGTCCCAGGCCACCATAGGAATGGGGCATTGAGACAAGAGGTATAAAGGATATAGTATACATTATATATAGCAACAAAATCAAACTGTCAATACCCACAGTAGAGATCTTTGAGAGATAAATAAAACTCAAATATTCAAGTAAGGCAGTGTAGATGGCCTTTGTGTTTACAAGAAATAAGATTAGTTTACCTGCTATTTAGAAGAAATACTTTAGGTTCCTGAATGATGTCCTTGGGCCTTCAGTGGCAATTCCCAGAATGCTGGGCAAGGTCAGATCACAGGTAGCTGGAGCAGGGCTAGAAGAGACCGAATCCTCCTTCCATGGAGCAAGGGAGCAGCTTACCTTCTCGTATTACTTTTTCCACAGAAAAGACATGTCTATAGGTAGGGCTAGGAAGCGTGGCAGGCTTCAGTTCAATAACCTTTCTTTCCACTCTGGAGGAGGGCCCTGATGATATCCTATGAAGCCCTTTAGGGCTTCTGAAGCCTTTAAGAGCATATGCCAAAAGCTGGTATTTCCTGAATTCTTTAGGGCCTTATTTTCCTTTTCTGGTACTTCCTTGGTCATTATAGACCTTAAAAGCCATGTACAGCAGATGTCACTGAGGGGCTTGACTAAGAGAGCAAACTTTGGAATCCAGTGTCTAAAGAAGCCTATTAGACCAAGGACAGAAAATATTTGATTTGTGGTGGTAGGTGGTTGGAGATTGTGAAGGTTCTGAGTTAGATCTAAGGTGAGACTTCAGGTGGTGGGGGTTAAGATGATGCCCAGATAGACTACAGACTTAGAGTGAAGTTGAGCCTTAGCAGAGAAGACACGATATCCCTTCACAGTAAGGAAATTAAGAGGGGTGGATGTGTGTTTCTTGAAGCAGGCAGGGAGGGGCTGCAGAAGAGTAGATCATCTACATATTGTAAGAGAGTACTTGTTTTGAGATTGCATGCTGCTAAATCCTGAGCTAGTGCCTGCCCAAATAGGTGTGGGCTGTTTTTGATCCCCTAGGGTAAGACATTCCACATAAAGGTAAACAGAAATTAAAGAGTCAGGGGGAAGAGGAATGGTAAAGAAGACATTCTTGAGGTCTACGATCCTGAAGTGAGCGGTGTTTGAGGGAATGTGTGGCAATAACTTGTAGAGATTAGGGACTACTGAATGGAGGGGAACTATTGCCTCATTGGTTAGGCATAAGTTTGTAGGAGGCAATAATACCCTGAAGGTTTTCAGACAGCAGGGTGGGGGTATTGCAGGGAGAGTCTTTGGAGATGAGTAAGCCTGGTTTAGAGGTGGGTAATTATTGGTTTAAAGCCTTAGAAACAGACACAGTTACACATTAAACAAAGACTTTACATAAAAGTTATGAATTAAGGAATTTAAATGAGCATGCTTTACTTGTTTCAATTAAAATTATACTAGAGATATTTTCTGAAAAACAAAGAGAAAAGACAGATTACTTACATAGCTTAATATACAATTCTGCTTTTTTAAGTTTTTTGAGATGGCAGGGGGTTGCCAGCATAGAATGGAGGAAGAGAGAAGGCAGATGGATGGACAGTGTGAGCAGGTGGATGGAAAAGGAGGGTCAGAATCTGCAGGACAAGAGAGAGAAGGGCACAGCTGTATCAGAAGCTGGTGGGGAGAGGGAAATGGGTAAAATACAGTGAAGGCAGTGGAGAGGGGTTAAGAAGAGAGACAGGCACCTCAGCCAGAGCCACAGCTTTTAAGGAGGGGGGTGGGAATGAAGAACACAGTGGAGAAGGGAGGGGGCTCTTGGAGGGAAGAGACAAGAGCAAAAGAGATTTGTAGAGGAATTAGAGAGGGGTTCCAAGAGAGGGGTTCACTCAGGGGTCAGGCAGGAGAAGGAGAGATTTGGGAGTCCACAGAGAAGATATTATTAGGAGCGGAGGTTTTAGGTGAGGTTTCTTTGGCCAAAACCAGCCTGTGTGTAGAACAGCGGCACAGAAATGAAGAATTATAGAGAAGGGAGAAGAAAGGCCTGCACACGTAAGGAATCTCTGATGCCTTCCCCATCAGAAATTGTCAAGATATCTTAGGATATTGTAATGGTATTAGAAAGCAACCTGGCAAGGTTCTTAGACTTTTAAGGAAGTCTGTAGAAACTAGCCGCTGGGAGTAGAAACCTCCCAAAATGTGAACCTCAGAGAGTAGGGTGAGTCCCGAAGGAGTAGAGGAAGAGTCTCTGAGGCCTGAGATTGGGAGGAGCCCATGTTCCGAGGGGAGCCTGGCTGGACGGTCTGGACTGAGAGGAGCCCACAGTAGAGGAGACTGGTGAGAGAAGGGGGGTCCTCACCTTCAGTCACAGTTCTGAGTGGAGAAAATCTCCGTAGAAAGAGAGACTCAGATAAGAGGTCGTCATCCCAAGGCCGAGATCCCAGGACGTAGTAGAGAGGTCTGGCTAGGCACGTCTAGATTTTCATAGAAGTTCATAAAGGAGTAGAGGCAGACCACCGGTAGATATGGGGTCCGAAGTCAAAACCGTCCATCCAGGAAGGGGTGTTTTCAAGAGAAATGTGGAGGCCAACTGGGAAATGGGAAGGGAGAACATTTTTACCTTTCTGATCCAGCAGGGGTTCAGGACAGGGTTTATACTACCGGCCAATCGATCTTACAATTACACGTCCAAATAGAATCAGAGAGTAAGTCTGGGATGAGCTGCCGCTGCCCATACTTCCCTGGTTTACGTTTGGATGGCAAAGAGGGATCATCCAGGCAGTTAGTACTTTGTCCCGGGTTCCGGCACCAAATGTTGAAATCCATGGGAGTCCGGAAGACCAGAGTAACAGGCTTTATTGAAAGGAAGAAAGAAACCCTGCCGGGCACTTCTCCAGGGAGAAGAGCACCAGCTACAAACTAGGGGAGAGTTATATAGTTTTTGGGAGAGCCTGAGGGGATACTGAGGCAAAAGATCTAGTATGTCTGGAATGCTCCTCCTTGGGGGGCTTCGAGCATGTGGGTGTTGAATCAAAAGTCCTGGTATGGGCCCTGGCTGGTTGGCTCAGTGGTAGAGCGTCAGCCTGCCGTGCAGGGGACCCGGATTTGATTCTGGGCCAGGGCACATAGGAGAGGCACCCATTTTCTTTTGCACCCCTCCCCTCCTTCCTCTCTGTCTCTCACTTCCCCTCCCGCAGCCGAGGCTCTAGTGAAACAGGGATGGCCTGGGCGCTGGGGATGGCTCCTTGGCCCCTGTCCCTGGCGCTAGAGTGGCTCTGGTCGTGGCAGAGCAATGCCTTGGAGGGGCAAAGCATCGCCCCCTGGTGGGCAGATGGTTGCCCCTCGTGGGCATGCCGGGTGGATCCTGGTCAGGCGCATGCGGGAGTCTGTCTCACTGTCTCTCCCCGTTTCCAGCCTCAGAAAAATACCAAAAAAAAAAAAGTCCTGGTATGTCAGGAACCCCTCCTAGGGGCGGCTTGTCAGCTTCTTGGAATTCCTGTCTCAGGGGCGATAGTCCAGTAAGGATAAGGTCTGACAGATAAGCGGAACATCAAGAGGGCAGTTTTATATAGTGGAGAGAAGCAATTTTTTCTTTCTTTCTTTCTTTTTTTTTTTTTGCATGAGACCAACAGAGTGACAGATAGGGAAAGACAGGAAGGGAGAAAGATGAGAAGCATCAATTCTTTATTTGGGCTCCTTAGTTGTTCATTGATTGCTCTCATATGTGCCTTGACCAGGAGCTCAATCCAGCAACCTTGGGCTCAAACCAGCAATCATGGGGTCATGTCTATGATTACACACTGAAGCCTGCAACCTCACACTCAATCAAGCTGGCAAGCTTGGGGTTTTGAACCTGGGTCCTGTGTCCCAGTTTAGTGCTTTATTCACTGCTCCACTGCTTGTCAGGCACCATTCTCATTTTATAGAATAAAATAAAGAAAAATGGAAGTTGAGAATCTTGCCTTAGGTAGCACAGCTGGTGAGGGCAGAGCTGAGATTCAAAGCAACTATTGAATGATCTGGAGTCCATGTGGTATGCACCATGAGATGCTCACCCTGTAGAGGCCAGTGAGGTGAGGGAGACCAGGTGCCCAGACTGAGCCAGGTACACAGACATGTACAAGCACAAGCACATGTTCTTCCCTGGTTTGCACCACTGAGACACAGAGGTCAGAGGAAAGATGACAGGAGCCAAGAGAAGCCCAGGAAGGAGGGTTGTGAGCCTACTAGAAAAAAAGGCTCCACTTCCTGGGAGTCAAGGTAATTCCTTTCCTGGTGAGTCTGTCACAAATCCCTCCCCCTGGACAGTAAGCGAAGTAGATTGACTCCAGACTTCCACATTTCCAGAGGGTTGAGTTTCTATGCATGAGAGTGTGAGTTCTCTGTGGCACTCCTGGAACTCTCTGGTTTCAGTGACAGGGGGGAATGAGGTATGTGGTCTTCATAGTTTTTTATTTAAATTTTATTCATTTTAGAGAGAAAGAGAGAGAGAGGAGGAGCAGAAAGAATCAACTCCCATATGTGCCTTGACCAGGCAAGCCCAGGGTTTTGAACCAGCAACCTCAGCGTTCCAGGTCAAAGCTTTACCCACTGCACACCACAGGTCAGGCGGTCTTCATAGTGTTATGGTGATAAGATTTATTAGAACAGGAGGCCAAGAGACCATGAAGGATTGGTGTTGACATTCCCATAGCACTTAAGGAACCGTTTGTATAGCTCATCTCTTTTTGTGAAAGCAAAGAATTTGTTTAACCAGTTACATCTGTACAGATTACTCTTGCGAGGGGTCAGTAAACTCCTTCTGAAGTCCCCTCAGAGCTGTGATATGACCCATGTAATAGCTATGGCTGTGGAGATGCAATTTTATGCTAATAACTTGCTACCCTCTATGCAAACATAAGGCTTCTCCCCTGAATGTGTTCTCTGGTGACTGAGGAAATGTGCCTTCAGTGTAAAGACTCACTCACACACCCTGCAAACATAGGGCTTCTCACTTGAGTGTGTTCTCTGGTGTCTGAGGAGATGTGACTTCTGGGCAAAGCCTCGCTCACACTCCCCGCAAACATAGGGCTTCTCCCCTGAGTGTGTCCTCAGGTGTGTGAGGAGATTTGACTTCAGTGTAAAGCCTCGCTCACACTCCCTGCAAACATAGGGCTTCTCCCCTGAGTGTGTCCTCTGGTGTCTGAGGAGATCTGACTTCCATAGAAAGCCTCGCTCACACTCCCTACAAACATAGGGTTTCTCCCCTGAATGTGTCCTCTGGTGTAGGAAGAGATCTGACTTCTGTGCAAAGCCATGCTTGCACACTCTGCAAACATAGGGTTTCTCCCCTGTGTGTGTCCTCTGGTGTCTGAGGAGATCTGACTTCCGTGTAAAGCCTCGTTCACACTCCCTGCAAACATAGGGTTTCTCCCCTGAATGTGTCCTCTGGTGTCTGAAGAGATATGACTTCCGCGCAAAGCCACGCTCACACACCCCGCAAACATAGGGTTTCTCACCTGAGTGTGTCCTTTGGTGTATGAGAAGATGTGACTTCTGTGCAAAGCCTCGCTCACACTCCCTGCAAACATAGGGCTTCTCCTCTGAGTGTGTCCTGTGGTGTCTGAGAATATGTGACTTATCTTCAAAGTCTTGCCCACACTCTCCATACTTGACAGCTACAAATCCTGACATTCCCACTCCCATAGATACTTTGCCTGTGTCCATTGAATTTACTTCCTGGCCTGTGCTGGGCACTTCCTGCATCATTCTCTCTTGCTCACTAGAGCTTCCCATGTGTCCTTCAGGAGGTTTGAAAAAGGCCCTTGAAATACTCCTCTGCCTGGTCCTTTTAAGCAAATGTCTGGACTTTTCTTTGACCTCTTGACCTTCAGCTTTGTCATCCCAGCTGTGTGTATCAGTATGTTGCTGCTGCTGATTTGGATGCTCTGGGCAGAGATTTTTTGATTGGAGCTGTTTTCTTGTAGATGTTCCTGGGAGAATCTCATTGGGGTGACTGCGTTTCACGTGCTGTGTGAAGAATTTCTGACTGGAGAAGGCCAGAGAGCATGAGGGACACGGATGTATCTCTGGCTTTGGTTCTGCTGAAAGAGTAAATTTTGGTCAGGGTAGATGTTGATAAGACTGCGTGGGTCATATGTTTTGTCTATTGTTAAGTTTTCTCTCATGAGTCATTCTTATGGGGTTGACAGTGTAATCTCTGTCTTCCACAAAGTGTTTCTTTACAGTCTGTTTTTAGTTTTTTGGGGTTTTTTTTTCTGAATCTGGAAACGGGGAAAGACAGACAGACTCCCGCATGCGCCCGACCGGGATCCACCTGGCATGCCCACTAGGGGGCGATGATCTGCCCCTCCGGGGCATCACTCTGCCATGACCAGAGCCACTCTAGCGCCTGGGGCAATGGCCAAGGAGCCATCCCAAGTGCCCGGGCCATCTTTGCTCCAATGGAGCCTTGGATGCAGGAGGGGAAGAGAGAGACAGAGAGGAAGGAGGGGGAGTGGAGAAGCAAATGGGAGCTTCTCCCAAGTGCCCTAGCCGGGATTCAAACCCAGGTCACCCGCACGCCAGGCCGACGCTTTACCGCTGAGCCAACTGCTTTATTACAGTCTGTTTTATCTTTTAATTTTTTGTACTGTATCTTCTTTACAAACCCAGAAAGCCCATATCAAGGGTCCGTTCTATGCATTGCCAGATGAGGGACTGTCAAGTAGCATCAGGGGCTGTTTCACCCCTTGTGTGAGTGGAACAATGTGGACCTTTCTTATATACACGTAGCTTTTAACACAGTTGTTTAGAAAGACAATTGGCCCCAATTAACAATTGCTTCCCTCATAGTTTCCCACAGATGATAAACTGAAAATGTCCTTCCTCAAGCCTCACACCAAGTATTCATCCTTGATTTCATTTAGTGTCAGCCCATTTCATATACAATGGGAATTCCTGTTTGAAAATATTTCCTCAACCATACTTTTTAAAAAATTGATTGATTTTAGAGAGACAAAGATAAGAGGAAGAAGTAGAAGAAGAAAAAGAAGAAAGAGAGAGAGAGAGAGAAAGAAAGATAAAGGCATTTATTCATTTTTCTACCTAGACATGCAGTCATTGGTCATTTCTCGTATGTGTCTTTACCCGGGTTCAACCTTGGTATTACAGGATGATGCTGTAACCGACTGAGCTAACCAGCCAGGGCCCCCAACCATACTTCTTACATGCTTTACTCCTATCCCTCTCCAGCTAATCAACCATCCTCTCTCACTTGGAGATGAAGTAATCTCTGAGAGAATTCCCCACTGAAGTGCATTTTCAAAAAATTAACAAAGCAAATCCTAGAGAATAAGACACACTATAGCCGAGAACAGCACCATTGTCCCACCTTATTCAGGAAGGTTTCCAGTGTCTCAGCTTAATCACGGCACTGCATTTCCAGGCTGCTGGGCATCTATCCGACATATGCTCTTACCTTGTATGCTAGACAAGAGCGGCCCTCAGAAAACAGGCCCTGGCCGGTTTGCTCAGTGGAGAGAGTGTTGGCCTGGCATGTGGAAGTCCCAGGTTCAATCCCCGGTCAGGGCACAAATGAGAAGCGACTATCTGTTCCTCTTTCCTTCCCTCTCTCCCTTCTCTCTCTCTTCCCCTCCCAGAGCCAGCACCTCAACTGGTTCAAACATCAGCCCGAAAACTCAGTTGGGTCAAGTGTTGACCTCCGTCCCTGAGGATAGCTTGGCTAGTTAAGCGTGGACTTCAGACTAGGGTTGTTGTGTGGATCCTGGCTGGGGCACATGAAGGAATCTGTCTATCTCCTGTACTCTCACTTAAAAAAATTAAAATTAAATCGGAAGTAAAAATATAAAGATTTTTCTAAGAACCAAAGGCATATGAAATCAATCCTTCATTTCTGAAGCATCTGATTTGAAATCTTACTGACTTTAGAGTGTACTGTGAAATTTCTAAGGTGAGTGCTCTCTTTTCTTTCCATTTAGAAGAATAGTTGTGCCCACCTCCAGCTGCTGTGAGCTCTCTCTTCTGCTTGCTGCCGCACTTGATGCCCAGCTTCTCGCCAAACTCATCACTGTACCCGACCATCAGCTCACAGTCTGGCCTGATGACCCGACAGGTTCGGTAGAAAATCTGCCTGTGATACTGAAAGGCCACCAGGTTCTGCTCTTCATCATCCCGGGCACAGTTCACATACCTGGGATTGAGGCAGGTGAAAGAAAAGAAACCCACAGATGATGAGTTCCTACTACCTCTCAGATCCACATCTATCTCTGCACCTGACACTCAGACTCTGATGTCACCGACTCCCACAGTGTTCCCGGAGAACCTCCTGTTCAATGTCTGAGCCTGTCACCATGTCATATGACTTCCAATGTTCAGGTCCTGCTTACAGTGCTCATCCTGCCTAATACCATTTTCCAAAGCCAATTCCAGACGTACCCTTTACCCTGATTGGCCATAAAACCCAGTGACTTCTAGCTTCTCTAAACTAACTCAGGTTCTGTTTTATATCACAGAACTTGCTACTTGATGTTGGAATCTATGCCTAGATTAGTTCACATCATTCAATACTCAGTCCAAGTCCATCTTTTTCTTTTCTTTTCTTTTTTTTTTCATTTTTCTGAAGCTGGAAACAGGGAGAGACAGTCAGACAGACTCCCGCATGCGCCCGACCGGGATCCACCCGGCACGCCCACCAGGGGGCGACGCTCTGCCCACCAGGGGGCGATGCTCTGCCCATCCTGGGCATCACCATATTGTGACCAGAGCCACTCCAGCACCTGAGGCAGAGGCCACAGAGCCATCCCCAGTGCCTGGGCCATCCTTGCTCCAATGGAGCCTTGGCTGAGGGAGGGGAAGTGAGAGACAGAGAGGAAAGCACGGCGGAGGGGTGGAGAAGCAAATGGGCGCTTCTCCTGTGTGCTCTGGTCGAGAATCGAACAAACCGGGGTCCTCCACATGCTAGGCCGACGCTCTACCGCTGAGCTAACCGGCCAAGGCCATCTTTTCTTGAGAGGCCTTTCTCCATTCTCCTCACATTTTATTTAGGTAGCATTTGATGCCTCACCCAGGTTTTCATAAAAACCTGGAGGTCTCCCCCCACCCCAGGAGAAGTGGGGAGGCAGACATACTCCTGCATGCGCCTGAGCGGGATCTGCCCAACATGCCCACCAGATGGCGATGATCAGCCCATCTGAGGCGTTTCTCTACTGCAACCAAAGCCATTCTAGCACCTGAGGTGGAGGCCATGGAGCCATCCTCAGAGCCAGGGCCAACTTTCCTGCAATGGAGCCTTGGCTGCGGGAGGGGAAGAGAGAGACAGAGAGGAAGGAGAGGGGGAGGGGTGGAGAAGCAGATGGGCGCTTCTCCTGTGTGCCCTGGCCGGGAATCAAACCCTTGAATTCCACAGGCCAGGCTGATGCTCTACCACTCAGCCAACCGGGCAGGACTTGGAGGTCTCTTTGTCTTAGCAAAATCATAAAGAACAGTAATAGCTTATTCACATTCTGTAGCCCCTGATAAAAGATCCCCTCAGGGAAGTGTCTCGTGATCATTGATCTGCAGGCTTCAGAACTCAGTTCTAGTTAGAAGGGAGGCTGGGATAATTCGCTGCCCTCACAGGTTTAGGCCAGTGGTTGGCAAACTTATTAGTCAGCAGAGCCAAGTACCAACAGTACAGCAACTGAAATTTCTTTTGAGAGCCAAAAATTTTAAACTTAAACTATATAGGTAGGTACATTCCTTATTGAGGTAGTATCTGCATGTGGTATTTTCTGGAAGAGCCACATTCAAGGGGCCAAAGAGCTGCATGTGGCTCACGAGCTGCAGTTTGCTGACCACTGCTTTAGGCTATCCTTGGTTTCAGTATGCTGGCACTGTGTAGTTCTCAAAAAATGAAAAAAATTAAGTTTTGTAAAATCAATTGTTTCACTGTGTCTGCAACTATTTCTACATAAGAAGATGGGTTATATGACCTGCTTAAGTAATGAATACCTTCCTCTAAACTGGAATATATTAACAGCTTAAATAATGTTCATTAGATCAATTAAAGCAGGGGTCTCAAACTCGCGGCCCGCCGAACAATTTTGTGCGGCCTGCAGACTAATCCACGAAGTTCAAAATATTTTGGATAAAATTAAGTAAGCCTAGGGGCCTACTTGTATTTGCCGAACGGCTGTGATCTTGCTCTGTGGCCCACATGCTGAGTTGAGTTTGAGACCCCTGAATTAAAGTGTAACCCAGGACCTCACAGTTTTTCTCCAGTGCCTAAATTTTGTCTAGCATAGAGATTTATATTTTGAGGACATATGCTATATTTTTATCCCCTTTTTTCCTCTATATACCTCTTGCTTTGAAAGAGGACCACATGGAGAAAAAAGAGGAACAGAGGATTGAGGGAGAACACTGAGGGAGGCATGATGAGAAGGAAACATGTATGGGCCTGAGAGGGATGAGTGTTCTCCATGACTCCCAGAAACTTCTTGTCCGTACCTCATCCAGTTGGCCCAGGATTCATCCTTCCCATCCACATACTCATGGCAGTTTCTCCCTTTAGTGATCTGCATTTCAGGAAGAAAAAACAAAGGTTTTTTTTGGTTGAGGAGGTAATAGAGGAATTATTTCACACTACTGTCAACAAAGCTCTTTCAGCTCACATGCATTGCCACTCGTGACCACATGATATTTTCCTTACTCGTCACATCTGAGTTGACCTGTCCACTCAGGGCTGGGAGGAGGCATTCCTTTGTGTTTGTACCATTTTGCTCCCACTTAAGCTGCGATTCTCAACAGGAGCTCTCTGGTCTGCAAAGTCTACCATATTGTCTCCATCCATGTCCTAGCATGTAGAAGGGCAGGTCCCACCATGCCACGGGAGGGATGTGGGAAGCCACAAGACAGAGGAACAGGTAAATACTTCTCACCTGCCAGGAGTAGCCATTGTTGCCTGCCTCTTCATCTTCTGTGATCCGGCCCTTATAAGGGCCAAAGTGCAAACCCACTGGCAGAGCTGATGCCTCGTTCCACACTCCAAGACCAGCCTCAGGGATGCCCGATGCTCTGATTCTCAACCCAGGGGGCAGAGTGAGGACTGCATGGTTCGGATGCCCCTTATCCACTGCACTGTCTTTTACAAATGTAGGGGGCCCATGCACGTCACAACTGTCAATGAAGAAGTTCTGACACTTCTCACAATCTGGGGGTGAGAGCAACAGGGATTAGGGAAGGTTTAGTGCATGTTCCTGGATGTATAGAGCTTCAGAGAGAGAGCCCAAGCACTCATATCATTGAGCCTCAATTCTGTAGTGCATGTCCATAGGGGAATGGAATGCTCTAAGGGCCAAATAACCAGATGAAATTATTGTATGAAGACATGACATGCTTTCACAGGGTCACTTACAGAGGTAGTCATCGTCCTGGGGTTTGCTGACCTCTTGGTGCACATGGCCTTTTCTTTCTCGTAGGCTATACATCTTTACTTCAGTCTCCTTTCTTTTGGTTCTAAGTTGGAGAAGAGTGAGTTTGGTGGAGTCTGGAGTGTTAGTCTCTATTTTGTCAGAAAGCACACAATCTTTTCCCATCAAATTATCACCTGTCCTTCAACATACTCTGGTATTTTCCTTTGTCAACTATTGTCTCAGAAATTCTCTACAATAGTAAGCCTCTACACTGACTAGAGATGGCCAATTCCATTTTTGTTTCTTGATCTGCCCATTGTGAGGTTTAAATTCCCAAATTTTAGTTATTCATAAAATATTTATTAAGGGCACAGTATATGTTAGGTATTGAGGAAAGGCCTGGTATACAACACCCACAACATATGATTGCTGTTATCAGAGATGTATTTATTGGACAATGTGTATCTGTCAGTTATTTTACATTGAATTTAAGCCCTAGCCAGTGGCTCAGTGGATAGAGCGTTGACCCAGTGTATGTCCCGGGTGTGGTTCTGTCCGAGTACATAGGAGAAGCGACCATCTCCTTCTCTACCACTCCTTCTCCCTCTTCTCTCTCTCTTTTTTTCCTACAGCCAGTGGCTCAACTGGTTTGAGCATTGGCCCTGGGCACTGAGAATGGCTCGGTTAGGCAAAGCACATCATCCTGAGGTGCTAAAAACCAGCTCAGTACTCGAGAATTGGGGTTGCCAGGTAGATCCTGGTGAGGGTGAATATGGGATTAGCCTCACTATCTCCCCTCCTCTTATCTAAAAAAATACATACACAAATAAATAAATTGAATACTGTCCAAGAATACATGCCCATATCTTCACCTTACACATTAGCGTTCAAGAACTCAAAGAATTTGTAAGATTTTCCCAAAGCTACAATGCTAAATTCACTCTCAGTTTAGTAGAGCTTAAATCCAGGCCTATCGAAAGTCCACCCCACATACTGAGGCCATACTTATTAGCCTTTCTAGAGGACTCAGAGGAACTGAAATCTACAAATGATTTTCTCCTATCAAATTTTTATCCAGAGTGTTGTCCAGAGGGTCTTGCTTCTCCAGGATGGACTGTGATGCTGAGGACCCAGGTTTGAAACCGTGAGGCTGCCGGCTTCAGTGTGAGCTAATCTGGCTTTAGTGCAGGCTTACCAGTTTTAGCACAGGGTCACCGGCTTGAGCGTGCAATCATAGGCATGACCCCATGGTTAGTGGCTCATGTCCAAGGTAGCTGGCTTAAGCAAGGGGTCACTCACTGTGATGTAGCCCCTGGTCAAGATATATATGAGAAAGAAATCAATGAACAACTAAGGAGCTGCAATGAAGAATTGATGCTTCTCATCTTTCCCTTTTAGCCAGTTTGTCCCGGTCTGTTCCTCCCTCTCTATCTCTTACTAAAATAAAAAAGAAAAAGAAAAAAAATTGGCTGTTCATGTCAAAAATATAATAAAGGTCAGCCTGACCTGTGGTGGCACAGTGGATAAAGTGTGAACCTGGAAACACTGAGGTCGCCGGTTCAAAACCCTGGCTTGCCTGGTCAAGGCACATATGGGAGTTGATGCTTCCTGCTCCTCCCTTTTCTCTCTCTCTCTCTCTCTCCCCTGCTCTCTAAAATGAATAAATAATAATAATAATAATAAAGGTCAACTAAACTGGACAGAAAATCCATTTCTTTAACATAAAACTTTCTCTTTTCTTTTTTTTTTTTTTTAAATTAAAAAAAATTTACCTGACCTGTGGTGGCACAGTGAATAAAGCTATGACCTGGAACACTGAGGTCACCAGTTTGTAACCCCAGGCTTGCCTGATCAGGACATATACAAGAAGTAACTACTAGAAGTTGATGCTTTCTGCTCCTGTCTGCCTCCCTGTACTTTCTTTCTTTCTCTCTCATTTCTCTCTCTAGAATAAAAAATTAAAATTTTTTACTGATTTCAGAGAGAGAGAGAGAGAGAGAAAGGAGAGAAGTGAAAGAGAAACATTGATTTGTTGTTCTACTCATTTATGCATTTAGTGGTTGATTATCCGTTCTTTTTATTTTTATTTTTTAGATAGAGATAGACAGGAAGGAAGGGAGAGGAATGAGAAGCATCAACTTATAGCTGCACCTTAGTTGTTCATTGATTGCTTTCTCATATGTGCCTTGACCAGGGGACTCTAGCTCAGTCAGTGACCCCTTGCTCAAGCCAGCTACCTTGGGATTCAAGCCAGTGACCATGGGGTCACATCTACAATCCCACGCTGCAGCCAGTGACCCCACAGTGAAGCTGGTGAACCCATTTTCAAGCCAAAACCTTGCAGTTTGGAACCTGGGTCCTCATCATCCCAGGTTGATGCTCTATCCTCTGTGCTATCACCTGGTCAGGCTTCAGTTGTGGATTCTTATATAGGCCCTGACTGGACATCAAACCCAGAACCTTGCTGTATGGGGATGACTCTCTAACAAATTAAGCAACTTGGCCAGGGCTCCTTTCTGTCTTTTTGTTCCAGAGTGGTCTTGTCCAGTCTAATGGTACAGTGACCACCTTGCCTCCTTTCCTTCTTATTTTTTCACCTTTTCACATTTAACCGTCCTTGCCCTTCCTTAATCATCAGAGTCTTTGGACCACAGAAACCATTTGGGTCAAGTTAAAGATCACATCTGGACTTCAGCTGTGTTTCAATGCTAGACCATGAACACAGAAGGACCTTACTGACCACACCCTCATAAAACCAGACACTGAAGAGATGGCTTACACAGGGCCTGATACAATGTTCCCTACCCTGGTCCACAACCCCAGCTGCCTTAATCACCATGAATAATCTTTTCCGGTCTGCAATGTGGCTGGTGCAGCCAGGCAGCCCTGTCCTGCAGCACTGCTCACCAGCCATACCATTCTCTTCCTCTTGTGATGAGAACTGTTCTGAATGAGTTATTTCTTACATGCTTTTATACTTTTATACCTTTCCTGCTCATTAACACATCTACAAGTATGTGTAATCATTTACACATGGAAGCAGTGTAGCAAATCGCCCCATACTGCGCAATGCACTGTTTGTATCTGGCTCATTTGCTAAATGCAAGCTCTGTCCCTTGTTATTGTTGAGACGCTGGGGACCTGACCCTGGGTCGGTTTCAAATGGGCAGCGCCCGGCCTATGGCCCCTCACCTCGCTGCCTCGGTGTCCATTTTTCATGCGAGTCCTCATTGTCCTCCGCCGGGGGTCTGATGGCCTGCCGGCAGTGAACCATGAAAGCGAGCCGATGAGCGCTGAGCCCTAGGGAGAAACAAAATCGTGGTCCCAAAACCGAAGCACTAGTAGGAGGAGCCCCGACACTCAGCAGGCCCTCATGACGCCGCGATTCCCGCCCGCGCGCCGTCACCTTTGCGCAGCAGCGCGTCCAGTTTCCTCTACACGTTGAGGCAGCGCGCTTTCTCCCAGTCGCGCATGGCGGCCACCCCTCCCGGGGGAAGTAGGCACAGACGTCCCTGAAGGCGCGGGGGCCTGCGGGGAGACGCGGCCACGTGACCCCGCGTAGCTACCGGAAAGTACCGCCTTTCGCCCCGCTGGGTTCTGGCCGCCTTGCGCTCACCTGCGGCGCTGCCCACACCCTCCCCACCGCTCCCTCCGCGCCCGCTGCGCAGGATCCTGTGCGCGTCATGCTCCGACCACCGGGCGCGCCCAGCCCCGGCGGGGCTGCACAGGAGAGGGCGCTGAGGCTGACTGCTTGGCCCACGGGGTGCGCGCGTGGGGCCAGACCCAGGAACGCAAGGACAGGTCAGACTTGGGACTCCAGCCATGTCAGTGACCCCTTTGCTCAAGCCAGCAATTTGGGCTTTAAGCCAGCGACCATGGGGTCATGTCTATGATCCCGCGCTCAAGCCAGCGAATCTGCGCTCAAGCTGGATGAGATTATTACATTTTCTTGTTGTTCAAGCGCTCTCTTGAGTTCTTTTATTCTACTCTGAAGTGTATTGAACATCGTTATGACTGTTTGCTTGAAAGTCTTTATCTGTTTGATTACCCATCTCCATTTCATTAGAATATTTCTCTGGAGTTTCTTTCTTGTTCCTTCATTTGGTGTATATTCTTCTGTCTCCCCATTTTCTTTGACTTTCTGTTTTTGTTCCTTTGAATTGAATGGAATAGTCATCCCGCCCAGTCTTGAAACAGTTGTCTTTGTTACATTGTGTGTTGAGTAGTTTCAGCCTGCCGGTTGTAGTTGGGGGGGGGAGTTGCAAGAAGTGCCTGTCACCTGACCTGAAGGAGTGGGTTCTGATTGGGCCACCTGGGGCATGTGAGCCTCCTTCCCTTTTAATCTGGGCAGGGCTACCTGGTGTAAAAAAGGCTGCGTTTTGTGTGCTTTGCGTGTCCTGTTTTAATTATCTATCGTCAGAGCACAGTGTGTGCTGGGTTACCTGATTGGTTTCTTGTGTCTCACCCTCCATTACATCCACCTGTGTCCTGGTGGGGTAACCTGGGTGCACACACAGCCTTAATATGTTCATTCTTAACCTTCTCGGGGCTTGGCAGCCCTGTGCACATGCACAGCATTGCCCCCCTCACTCCACACTGGGCTGCAGGGTTTTGTTAGCTTTGTGCTTTCTTTGGGTAGAGCAGCCCGACCAGTGCGAGCAGCAGTGCCCCCCATTCTCTGCACTTTCTCTGATCAGGGAGTCCAGTGTGCAGACCATAGCCCATTTGGCAGCTCCCCGTTTTCCTGGATGAGTAATGCCAATAGTGACCCACTTTCTCTGCACTTTCTTTGGGTTGAATCGTCCTGCAGCTGGTACCAGAGTGTTTTGCTAGCTCTGCACTCTCTCTAGGCGAGGGCCCCACATTCACATGCAGCTCAGTAGGTGAAGTGTCGCCCTGCCATACCTAGCTGCTGGGTCTATATCCAGGAAGAGGAGCTCTCTTTATACCAGCTATGCTGCCCTCATGATTCTGTTGTGTTTAGCTCCAGGAGGGTGACTGGGGATGTGCTGTAGTGCCCTGTGGTTGGCCATAGAGCCTGAACGTAGCTCCAGTCTTATATCTACATGTTTGTGACATTTGCTACCATTCTACAGGTTGACCTGCAGGTGGAAAAAGAGAGGCACATTTTTTTTTGAGTCCTCCCTTGATTACGTTTATGAAATCCAGAAGTTCAGGAATGCAAGAAATTCAACATTTTAGAGCCATTAAGTTTCATTTATTTTTTGATGGTCTAAAAATATTTTCTGAATGCTTGGTAAATATGGAGAACTTTTTTTAAAATTCATTTTAGGGAAGAGAAAGAAAGAGAGAGAAGGTGGGGAGGAGCAGGGAGCATCAACTCCCATATGTGCCTTGACCCAGGCAAGCCCGGGATTTCAAACCGGCAACCTCAGCATTCCAAGTCAAGGCTTTATCCACTGCACCACCACAGGTCAGGCAAATGCAGAGAAATTTTATCGTGAACTTGGGATCTCAAATATTGTGAATGTGTATAATGGTGATGAATCTCTCTTAGTCCTCCCCCATTTTTTCTTTCTAGCTATGATTTGTTTTTCTCTTTTTTTTCTCTCTTCCTCTTCCCCTCCCTAAATTTCTCTATCACCCTTCTTTACATCTTGTTTTCCTTCTTTCCTTCCAGCCATGCTTTCATAAAGCCTTTGAAAGCGCCCATCCTATACCAGGCACTGTGCTAGGAACTCATGTTCCTGCACTCAATGACTTCCCATTCTACTATGTTTACTTCTGTCTTTTTATCTATTTTATTTAAATCTCCTTAATTTATTATAAAATATGATGTACCTTGATTTGACAAGTATATTGTATTTTAACAAGTTTTTTATTATACAAAATGTATTCTTATTGCAGAAATGCTAGAAAAAATTATGAGGAAAATAAAAGAACAAATTTTTCTTACAAAGATATATACTGTTAATATTATGACATTTACTTCCCATATTCTCTGTGTACCTATTGTATTTCTCTATGTATATGTACCCAGGTAGATTGGGTGTGTGTACATCTGTGTGCATAGATGTTCATTGCACATGAGCATATCTCTCTGTTTTTATATGTGTCTGTCATTTGTGTATATCTGTATATGTATACAAATGAGTATTTATTCACTCATTCAATAAACACTTATTGTATTTCTATGATGTGCCAGGCACTGTGCTTGACACTGGTTGTCTGTAGTGAATGAGACAGACTCACTTTCTGTCTTTATGAATACTATGCTGTCATGGAGTAGAAGAGGGAATGAAAAATATACATAAATAAAATAATTATAAGTTGTGATAAGCACTGGATTTGGCAGTTCAATGCCTTTGGTCCCAGTTTTGATTGATCATGGCGAGATCACATATCTCAGCTACTGGAAAGGCAGAGCTGAGACCTAAGTCTCAGTTCTTTAGCAATGCGTGTTCTCAGCCATAAAACTGAGAAAATTTGCCTGACCTGTGGTGGCGCAGTGGATAAAGCCTCGACCTGGAATGCGAGGTTGCCGGTTCGAAACCCTGGGCTTGCCCAGTCAAGGCACATATGGGAGTTGATGCTTCCTGCTCCTCCCCCCCGCCCCTTCTCTAAAATGAATAAATAAAACTTTAAAAAATACTGAGAAAATTTACAAGTGATGAAACAAGGACCCTGGGAGGTGTTCTGTGACCAAAGGAATCTAGCTTGTGAGTGGTGACTCAGGCTCAGATAAATTCTGGATGCCCAGAGCTTAGGTGGTTTCTCAGTCTGGACTGCAGCCATGGCACAAGAAAAAGTACATGTTAGAAAAGGAGTCACTTTGTGCTAAACTATTAGAAATAGTGTTTATGCCCCTGACTGTCAAGAGCAAAGAAAAGACTTCTAGTGTTGTCACCACAACAGACAGAATATTATTTTATTTTTTAAATACCTCAGGTATTCCCTGGCACTTTTTTTCTCCAAAAAAGAATTGGAATTCCTGTCTCAGGGGCGATAGTCCAGTAAGGATAATGTCTGACAGATAAGCGGAACATCAAGAGGGCAGTTTTATATAGTGGAGAGAAGCAATTTTTTCTTTCTTTCTTTCTTTCTTTCTTTCTTTCTTTCTTTCTTTCTTTCTTTCTTTCTTTTTTTTTGCATGAGACCGACAGAGTGACAGATAGGGAAAGACAGGAAGGGAGAAAGATGAGAAGCATCAATTCTTTATTTGGGCTCCTTAGTTTTTCATTCATTGCTCTCATATATGCCTTGACCAGGAGCTCAATCCAGCAACCTTGGGCTCAAACCAGCAATCATGGGGTCATGTCTATGATTCCACACTGAAGCCTGCAACCTCACGCTCAATCAAGCTGGCGAGCTTGGGGGTTTGAATCTGACTCCTCTGTGTCCCAGTTTAGTGCTTTATTCACTGCTCCTCTGCTTGTCAGGCACCATTCTCATTTTATAGAATAAAATAAAGAAAAATGGAAGGTGAGAATCTTGTCTTAGGTAGCACAGATGGTGAGGGCAGAGCTGAGATTCAAAGCAACTATTGAATGATCTGGAGTCCATGTGGTATGCACCATGAGATGCTCACCCTGTAGAGGCCAGTGAGGAGAGTGTTAGGGAGACCAGGTGCCCAGACTGAGCCAGGTACACAGACATGCACAAGCACAAGCACATATTCTTCCCTGGTTTACACTACTGAGACACAGAGGTGAGGAAATATGACAGGAGCCAAGAGAAGCCCAGGAAGGAAGGTTGTGAGCCTACTAGAAAAAAAGGCTCCACTTCCTGTGAAACAAGGAAATTCCTTTCCTGGTGAGTCTGTCTCAAATCCCTCCCCCTGGGCAGTAAGCTAAGTAGATTGACTCCAGACTTCCACATTTCCAAGGGTTGAGTTTCTGTGCATGAGAGTAAGTTCTCTGTGGCTCTCCTGGAACTCTCTGTTTTCAGTGACGGGGGGAATGTGGTATGTGGTCTCATAGTTTTTTATTTAAACTTTATTCATTTTAGAGAGGAGAGAGAGAAAGAGAGAGAGAGAGAGAGGAGGAGCAGAAAGCATCAACTCCCATATGTGCCTTGACCAGGCAAGCCCAGGGTTTTGAACCAGCAACCTCAGCGTTCCAGGTCAAAGCTTTACCCACTGCACACCACAGGTCAGGCGGTCTTCATAGTGTTATGGTGATAAGATTTATTAGAACAGGAGGCCAAGAGACCATGGAGGATTGATGTTGACATTCCCATAGCACTTAAGCAACCGTTTGTCTAGCTCATCTTTTATTGTGAAAGCAAAGAATTTGTTTAACCAGTTACATCTGTACAGATTACTCTTGTGAGGGAAGGGGTCAGTAAAATCCTTCTGAAGTCCCCTCAGAGCTGTGATATGACCCATGTAATAGCTATGGCTGTGGAGATGCAATTTTATGCTAATAACTTGCTACCCTCTATGCAAACATAAGGCTTCTCTGATGAATGTGTTCTCTGGTGACTGAGGAAATGTGCCTTCAATGTAAAGACTCACTCGAACACCCTGCAAACATAGGGCTTCTCCCCTGAGTGTGTCCTCTAGTGTATGAGATTTACCTTCTATGTTAAGCCTTGCTTGCACTCCCTGCAAACATAAGGCTTCTCCCCTGAGTGTATTCTCTGGTGTCTGAGGAGCTGGAATTTCCTTGCAAACCTTTGCTCACACTCCCTACAAACATAGGGCTTCTGCCCTGAGTGTGTCCTCTAGTGTATGAGATTTGCCTTCTATGTTAAGCCTTGCTTACACTCCCTGCAAACATAAGGCTTCTCCCCTGAGTGTATTCTCTGGTGTCTGAGGAGCTGGAATATTATCCATTGATGAATACTTAGGGTCACGGTGTTTTCTGTGTTGTTCTTCATTTCTCAGTGTGTAATGTTATGGGGGAAATGTTCACATTCTGAGGTTTATAGTCAGGACACATTAAATGAATCAGTTCTAGAATGACCATCTCTTCTGTTTGGATGAAAGTGGAACCTCTCCATGAACTTCCTCAATGGACAGGTGAGACTGTTAGCAAAGAAAAGGTGTAGGGCTCTGAGGAATCTCGGTTTTCTCATGTAGCCTCTACAAGCAGGTCGTTATTGTCCTCTAGTCCCCCCCCCATGTGGACCTGGTGAGTGCATGGGGTGGAACAAGAGGTGAAGATGAGGAAATCCAGTCTGTAGCAGAATAGCTATTCTCCCAGCTGTTTCATACACTTTGGATGGGGTCTCTCTTAGTAGATATGGGCTCTATTTCTGTTCACATGTCAGAATCCAAATGTGAAGTGAGCAATGTGGTCCAGGGGATTTTAGGTAAGTAAAGGGGATGAGGCAAGAGAGAGTGGGGAACAGGTACATGTGTAGCATCCACTGGGTCAAGAACAAACATCGGAGACTTTCAGGAGTATAGATGTAACTTTATTGGCCAGTTTAACCTGCTCAGGGGAAAATTCCCGAGGTGTCCAGAGACACCATGCTCAAAAGGAGCTACAGATGGGAATCGCACCTAGTGCTCACAGCTAAATCTTTTTATAAGCTAAGCAAGCAAGCCTCCCTCATACAGAAGCAGATGTGGCGGTAACCTATTTCCTAAGGGGGCTGCACATAGCATAGCAACAGGGGCTGGGGTCTAGCTCATTGGCGAATTCCAAACCTAAACTTCTGATAAGGTCTTTTAACCAATAGAATGCAAACGTTTGTCTCTTTTTCCTGTTTATTTCTCTTCTCTTTCAGCTTCCCAGAGTCCTTATCTGTCTCTGCTTCTTGAATGACCTTGGGCACGTTACTCCTAACAGAACAGGAGCAGGACCTGCCTGTAACCCTTAAGTTCCCTGTTCCATTAGTGCCCTGCTTATTTTCTGATCTTCTCTTGGTCCTTACATTCCCTACTCCTATTAGGGCATAAATCAAACCCTTGATTCTTCATCAGCAGGAAGGATAATGTAGGTAGGTTGATACAGAACCATCACTTTTACAGTCTCGATTCTTTCCTTAATAAATGTAAGTTTATTAATAACTACAGGCCCAATAGTGAGAGATAACAAAAGTATCAGTAATGGCCCAGCAATTGTAGATATAAGAGTGGTTAGCCAAGAGGAAGTTCTGAACATAGCGGCATACCATCCTGGGTCATTTTCTTCTAAGTTCCTATTTTCTAATCTGTTTGCAAGTACCTTGATATTCTCTCTAATTACTCTAGAGTGGTTAGCATAAAAACAGCCTTCTTCTCTTAGAGCAGCACACAGTCCTCCTTGCTCGAGTAGGAGGAGGTCTAGTTTTCTCCTATTCTGCAGGGCTACCTCGGCTAGGGAGTCTATTTGCTTCTCGAGGTATATTACCTAGTTTTGGAGAAGTGCAATATGTTTGGAAAATGTCTTGGATAGCTGTCTGAGGGTTAGTTCCCCTTGAATGAGGGATGCTGTCCCTACTGCTGCTGACCCTACAATTCCTATGGTAGCTATGAAAGGGATAAGAAATGGAGCTCATTTTTCCCACCTCGGGGGAGCCACAAGGAATTCTGGATTTCCCCCATACTGATATACCTGTGGAATAATGTAAGCACTTACACAAAGTTCAGGATGAGTGGGGACTATACACTTGAAGATGCCTTGAGTACACACAAACTATAGTCCTTCAGGTGCCTTCGTCACTTTCGGGTCCTCTAGAGTGGCGAGTAGAGTTTCTTGGTTAAGGCAATAGTCACTGTAATTGGAATTACCTAAGGTGAAATTTGCTAAGAGGTAGCAGGTTCCTTTCCCATGGAACTCTGCTAAAGTGAGAGATCCTTCTGAGACACAATCTTTCATCTGATCCTGGTTCCGGTCCCTCGTAAGGGTCACTGTAGTGGGAGCCAGTTCCCCTTTCCTCAAAGTGTTGGCTCCAAGCCCTACATAGAAAGGGGGTCTGGGACTAAGGCAAAGCCAACAAGATTCTGTAATTTCAGGCTGTGTCTTGTTAAAGAAGGGGAATACCTTATCTAATAAATCTAGGGCATACGTCTCTTGGTGGTGTGGTCTTTCCAGTAACACACTAGGAGTGTAAAAAGGCAATTTATGGTCCTGCTCCTCTGGCTCTATTGGGAAAGAGTCTACAGTAGGAGTCGTGGTAGCTCCGCTCTGGTCTAGGCCTGTCTTATTGTCCGGGAGTTTTGGTGCTGCCGGAGTGTGTGCTGCTGGGAGGCTGACAGGGGGCCTAGGTGGCAGCCCATTCCCTACTCCTATTAGGAAAGGTCTGTTCTTTGTAGGAAGCTTTCTAATGGTGAAAAAGGTACCAGGATCATGTTCAGTTACATATAATCTTAGCCCTCAGGTTTTTCCTGAATTCCAACTTGGGTCTTTAGGCTTCTTAATAGTAATGATAGTAGGGTTACAATGATCTTTAGCACAGTCCTCATCCCAACCATCATTGGGCCTTCTTCCCCCTAATCTAGTTCCTAATCGAAAGAGACTTATGTCTGGGTCTGGTTTCAGTGGACTCCATTGAAATTCACTGACAAGTGTTTCACAACCCCACGCTTTACAAAAATAATCTGAGTGAGACCCGCAAATTTGGCGCTGTCGGAAGGGGGTTCAGGGCAGGCATAGTGTGGAGTATACCATAAAGCCCTATTTTTAACATGAGGTGCACACTTACTACCTGCAGTGTATGAGCTAGGCCAGTTATCTAAGAGCGGGCTCCTGGCTGAATCAGAATGTCTCCAAGCTGCTTGTGAATCACAGAATTTTTCTTCAAAAAACTTTGATAAATCAGCTTGGAGTGTTATGGAGGTGCTACTATCCCAGGTGTTATTCTGTGCTATAACTGCGCCATCTGCTGTCCTGATTAAAACCCATTCCTGCAACTCTAGTCCCTTGCTGGGTAAATAATAAAAAGTCATCAGTCCTAAGTGGAGGAGAAGCTGAGCTTTAGAGGCTCTCCAGGGGTCTGTTTGACTTGCCATCTTTGGGATCCTTCATCAGGTGGTTGGGTTGATTTCACGTGGAAGAGATGGATCCAATATGGCTTTTCTGCTATCCGGACTGCAGAAAGGGTACTGAGCAACACCTGGAATGGTCCTTGCCACTGCGCCTCTAGGTTCCCTCGACGGTGGTTGAGAACCCAAACCCACTGTCCAGGGTCTGGTGGCGACAACCTCTGGGCGTTGTCTTCCAATGCTGCAGCTCTCTGTTCCCGCAGCTCCCTTACTTCTCTCCAAATCTGCTGCAATGCCTGTAGGTCTTGAGGAAAGTATGATTAGACATCTGTATTTCCTCTCTGGTGATCTGGGGTACCATTGGAACGGGTTGTCCAAACATAAGCTCATAGGGGGTCCATCTATTAGTGTTAGGTGTACACCTAACCCGGAACAGGGCAAAGGGGAGTAACTCTACCCAGTTTTGGCCGGTCTCCTCTCTTAATTTAATTAGAGTTTCCTTTAATGTCCTATTCATTCATTCTACTTGTCCTGAACTCTGAGGCCTGTAAATATAATGCAATTTCCAATCAATTCCCAGCCTCATAGCTAATTCCTGGAAAACCTTAGAGATGAAAGCTGGTCCATTGTCAGATCCTATGGGTATAGGAATTCCATATCTAGGGATGATCTCTCTTAGCAGGATCTTGCAAACTGTGGAAGCAGTTTCACACTTGGTGGGAAAGGCTTCCGTCCATCCTGTAAAAGTATCTATTAACACCAGTAGATACTTATATCCTGCCTTTCCTGGAGTCATTTCTGTGAAATCTATTTCCTATAACTCTCCTGGGCACTTTCCCCTATATCTAACTAAAGGGGGGACCTTTTTGTTTATAGCATTGACCTTAGCACAAGCCTTACATCTAGAAACTATGGATTGCATGATATCCCTAATCTGGGGTCCCCTGTAGTACTTCTTAATTAGTTCTTCCATCTTATTTTGCCCTAGGTGGGAACTTGCATGGACTTCCTTTGCAATCTCTCCTATAACTCCCTGGGGTAGGTAGAGTCTAGTGTCAGGTAGTTCTATCCACCCCAGCTTATTTCTTTTACCCCCTAATTGCTTTCCCTCTTGCTCTTCCTCAGGAGTATACTTAGGGTTGGGAGGCAGCACGGGTTGAGGCAAAAGCAGTAGAATGTCTGCAGTTCCTTCTTTTGCAGCTTCTTTGGCAACGATGTCAGCAAAATGGTTTCCTTGAATAATTGGAGAGTCCCCCTTTTGATGTCCTTTGCAATGAATTATGGCTACTTTAGAGGGAAGCCAAATGGCATCGAGCAGGGCTAAAATCTCAGTTTTATTCTTAATTTCTTTTCCCCCTGCCGTTAGCAAGCCTCTTTCTTTGTAAATGGCACCATGAATGTGAGCAGTGGCAAAGGCATACCTGCTGTCCGTGTAAATGTTGGCCACTTTGCCCTCAGCTATCTGGAGGGCCTGTGTAAGTTCAGTTAGCTCTGCTCGCTGTGCAGAAGTACCTTTTGGTAATGCTCTCTGCCATAAGACACTGTCCTGGGTAGTTACAGCTGCTCCTGCATATCTTTGTCCATCTCAGACATAACTGCTTCCATCAGTGAACAGCATGAGGTCTGCCTTCTCATAGGCCTGGTTTCTGAGGTCCAGTCTGGCCCCTGTGACAGTGTCCAATATGTGGCTGCAGTCATGGACCACTGATGTGTCTGGCAATGGTAGCAAGGTGGCAGGATTTAAGACTGCCGTCTTCAAAAACTGCACTGCTGGGGGATTCAATAACTGTGCTTGGTACTGTGTTAATCGAGCATTGGAGAGCCACCTATCTGGTGGGGCATGCAGCACTTGTTCTAGATAGTGCTCTCCAATAACCTGGATGTCCTGACCCAATGTCAGTTTGTTGGCCTCCTTAACTAGGATTGAGGTAGCAGCAAGTGCCCTTAAACAGGTTGGCTAGCCAGATGCTATGGGGTCTAGCTTCCTGGATAGGTATGCTACAGGCCTCTTCCATGGCCCAAGCTCTTGGCTGAGGATTTCCAAGGCTATCCCTCCCTTCTCAGCAATTTACAACTGGAAAGGTTTGGCCATATCTGGTAGGGCCAATGCTGGGGCAGCTACTAGGGCCTCCTTCAGTGCCTGGAAAGCCTTCCTTTCCTTGTCTGTCCAAATAAACTGTTCTTCTTTTACCTGCATCAATTCATGGAGGGGCCTGGCCAGCTCTGCAAATCCTAATATCTAGAGTCTGCAATATCCTACTGCTCCCAGAAATTCTCGCACTTGCATTTTGTTAGTGGGTTCTAACACACAGTCTGAATCCTTTGACTGGATAATGTCCTTTGTCCCCCTTGTAAGTTATATCCCAAGTAACTTACAGTTTGGGTGACAATCTGGGCCTTCTTGGCAGAGACTCGATACCCCATCTGCTGGAGATCCTGGAGTAGGTCTAAGGTGGCCGTCTTACATTGCTCTTCTTTGGCTGCAGCGATGAGGAGGTCATCCACATATTGGAGCAACACAGTTAAAGGGTGGGCAGCTCGAAACCCCTGCAAGTCCTTACACAAAGCTTCATTAAAGATAGTGGGAGAATTCTTAAACACTTGAGGAAGCCTGGTCCATGTATACTGTCCCACTAGTCCATTTTCCAGATCATTCCATTCAAAAGCAAATATTTCCTGGCTCTTGGGGGCCAATGGAATGCAAAAGAAAGCATCCTTCAAATCCAGTACTGAATAATATGTACAAGTAGGGGGTAACAAATTTAGCAAAGTGTAGGGATTTGGCACCGTTGGGTTAATAGTCTCTACCCAGGTGTTTATTTCTCTCAGATCTTGCACCGGATGATAGTCCTGGGTCCCAGGCTTCTGGACAGGGAGCAAAGGTGTGTTCCAGGCTGACTGACATTCCCGGAGGATACCCGCTGCTAGTAAGCGCTTCAGATGCTGCGCTATGCCCTGCTTAGCTCGTACTGGTATGGGATATTGCCTTACGTGCATGGGGCTAGCAGTGCTCAGCAACTGCACTATGACAGGTGGCTGATGAGCGGCTAAACCTGCTGGGTTGGTTTCTGCCCCCCCCCCGGCACATTTTCTTGTATTTCCTCTGGGACCTCGATGACTTCATCCTTACCTTCCTGTAGGACTGCCATCAAATATTTTTCAGATATGGGCACCGTTACCTCGAGACTGACTTTTTCCTTCCCCTCCTGGGAACTGCTGTCCTCTTGTTTAAAGGTTATCATTTCTTGAAGTTTCTGCAAGAGATCTTGGCCCATGAGAGGATAAGGACAATCTGGAATGACTAGAAATGAGTGAGTAATAGTGCCTCTACCTAAATTTGTGATTCTTGCGGTGGTCCGTGGATAAGCTACTGCTTTTCCCGTTACCCCTATTATTTTTGTATTTTCTTTTTGTATATATCCTTGAGGCTTCTTTAAAACTGAATAGGTGGCTCCCGTGTCAACCAGGAAGTCTATTGGCTTTCCTTCGACTGTTAGGGTGACCATGGGCTCCTGGGAGCCGACAGAAATGGAGCCCTGGCCCCGTCAGTCCAAGGTTTGGAGCAAGACCTCTGGATATTGCTTTAGCTTCTGACTGTTAACCCGTAACTTTGGGCAATCTCTCCTCCAGTGTCCTTTCTCCTTGCAATAGGCACACTGATCCTTGCCTATTTGCTTCCATAGTTGACCTTTCTCTTTGCGTATTTGCTGCTCTCCTTTTCACTTCTTCTCTGACTTATGAGCTGCAATGAGGATCTTGACAGCTGCTCTCCTTAGGTCTGAGTCATCCCTATTTATATATACTTTCTGAGCTATTTCAATTATCCCACTTCTATTTTTCCCTTCAAATCCTTCTAATTTCTGAAGCTTCTTCCTAATGTCTGATGTAGCTTGCGTCACAAAAGCTATATTTACTAAACTGCGATTCTCCTCAGCTTCTGGATCTATAGGGCTATAAACCCGGTAGGCCTCCATTAGCTGCTCTAAAAATGCGGTGGGGGATTCTTTCCTTCCCTGGATAACCTCACTTACCTTATTGAAATTAGTGGGTCTTTTTGATGCTGCTTTTTTACCCCACAACAGAGCCCGGCGATACTGGAAGGGTGCTTCCCTTACCCCTGAGGTATTCGGGTCCCAGGCCAAGGGCTGCTTGGGAAGGACATTCTCGGCTTCCCCATCCATTCCCCTGTCCTCTAAAACTGCTTTTGTTGCTTCTCTCATTATTCTATTTTTTTATTCTGTAGTAAAAAAAGTTTGTAAGACCTGTTGGCAGCCATCCCACATTGGCTGGTGGGTCCTAAAAACTGTCTCAAGCAAGGATATTAGTCCCTGCAGTTTCTCAGAAAAAGGAGGATTTTCCTGCTTCCAATTGTACAAATCACTGGTGGAAAAAGGCACATAGATGAAGCGAGGGGGCATTCATGGACCAGCATCTGGTGCCGGTGGCGCTTCCTGGAGCAGTAAAATGGCCGCGCTCCCCTCGGCACCTCCCGCAGGAGACAAATGCAAGATGGCGACACCTCCTGTAGAAGGAGGCAAGATGGCGACACCTCCTGCAGGAGACAAAGTCAAGATGGTGGCACCTCCTGCAGAAGGAGGCAAAATGGTGGTGCCTCCTGCAGGAGACAAAGGCAAGATGGTGGTGCCTCCTGCAGAAGGAGGCAAGATGGCGGCGCGCCCTGCAGGAGACAAAGGCAAGATTGTGGCATCTCCTACCGAAGGAGAAGGCGAATATATCGCCCCTCCTCGGGTGTATGGTGGACTCAAAAATCCACTTACGTCTTGCTGCGTGGAATCAGGTCCTCCCTGGTGCCAATAGGGAGGAGGGAAATTTACTGGGTCTAAGGGATCCTCCAGTGGTTCAGGCAAGACAGGGTAAATTCTAGATGACGGTACAGTGGACTGTACCGGGGAATTGGTCTTCTCCTTTTCCTCCCTACTGCCTTTCCTTGTCCTCTGGTTACTTGCAGTAACACATATTGCCCTTCTCTCTCTCTTGCCATTCTTATTTATTTATTTATTTGTTTATTATTTTTTTTGCATTTTTCTGAAGCTGGAAACTGGGAGAGACAGTCAGACAGACTCCTGCATGCGCCCGACCGGAATCCACCTGGCACGCCCACCATGGGGCAACGCTCTGCCCACCAGGAGGCGATGCTCTGCCCATTCTTGGTGTCACCATGTTGCGACCAGAGCCACTCTAACACCTGGGGCAGAGGCCAAGGAGCCATCCCCAGCGCCCGGGCCATCTTTGCTCCAATGGAGCCCTGGCTGCAGGAGGAGAAGAGAGAGAGAGGAAGGTGTGGCGGAGGGGTGCAGAAGCAAATGGGTGCTTCTCCTGTGTGCCCTGGCCGGGAATCCAACCTGAGTCCTCCGCACGCTAGGCCGATACTCTACTGCTGAGCCAACCGGCCAGGGCCTCTTGCCATTCTTTATGTACTTTCTGATATACCCTGTCTTATCTGTGGAAATATCAACCCACACATCTATATACAAATATTGGTCTGGATGGGGCACTTGGTAGATAATAGCTCGGACAGCAAACACAATAGGAAGATCAAAATTTCCCTCAGTGGGCCACTCTATGTCAAAGGCGGACCATTCCAACTGACTCAATGTCTGGAAGGTCTCTCGGTCTGGAGGTGGCCCTTTGTACCCCTGGGCTCTTTTCTGAAAATCAGAAAAGTTGTTTAGCAGGCACTCAAGTGGAGAACCGGGTATAGACCCTTGTCCCATTCTTCTTTATCCCGCTTTGTCTGCTTCTAAACCTTCAAGAATTAACAAAACAATTATCAAAATACCCCAACCAATAAGCAAAAAAAAAACACTAGAGTAAAAGATTGTCTCACACTCAATTCAGGCATTCACACACAGACAAAACGCAGCGCAGCGTGGCGCAGAAATTCCTAATGTGACCGGTCACTTCTAGAGTTAACTCCTAGAGTTAACAATTCCTTTCAGAAAACAGCGTCCCATTCTGAAAGTTCTAAGTAGGTTACCAGCGGCGTCCTACCTACTACCTCAGGTTTATATGCTCCGGAGCTCAAAAACAAAACCAAATGAGGATCCTCAAAGAGTACTTACTCAACTCGAGCTGTCCCTCTGGTCTCCGACCAAAAAACTCCACCAAGGGAAATCCCGGGTGATCCCCCAGAGATGTAGCATCCACCGGGTCAAGAACAAACATCGGAGACTTTCAGGAGTATAGATGTAACTTTATTGGCCAGTTTTACCTGCGCAAGGCCAAATTCCCGAGGTGTCCAGAGACACCGTGCTCACAAGGAGCTACAGATGGGAATCGCACCTAGCGCTCACAGCTAAATCTTTTTATAAGCTAAGGAAGCAAGCTTAATACAGAAGCAGATGTGGTGGTAACCTATTTGCTAAGGGGGCTGCACATAGCATAGCAACAGGGGCTGGGGTCTAGCTCATTGGCGAATTCCAAACCTAAACTTCTGATAAGGGTCTTTTAACCAATAGAATGCAAACGTTTGTCTCTTTTTCTTTTTTTTTTGTCTTCTCTCTCAGCTTCCCAGAGTCCCTATCTGTCTCTTCTTCTTGAATGATCTTGGGCATGTTACTCCTAACAGAACAGGAGCAGGACCTGCCTGTAACCCTTAAGTTCCCTGTTCCATTAGTGCCCTGCTTATTTTCTGATCTTCTCTTCGTCCTTACATTGCCCTGCCATACCTACCTGCTGGGTCGATATCCGGGAAGAGGAGCTCTCTTTACACCAGCTATGCTTCCCTCATGATTCTGTTGTGTTTAATGCTAGGCGGGTGGCAGGGGATGTCTATAGTGCCCTGTGGTTGGCCATAGAGCCTGGATGGAGCTACTACAGTCTTCTATCCACATGCCCGGGAGGTGTAAACAGTGGTCCTCACTGGTTTCTGCAGTCCTGAGCTGTTCCTTCACCTCCTGCAGAGCACTCATGTTTCCTCAGCCTTCTCTATGTGTGCTCTCTCTCTCTCTCTCACTTTCTCTCTCTCTCTTTCTCTCTAGCTTGTTGTGCAGAAGCTGTTTAGTTGTTTCTCAGTTGTCTTTCAGGAGGAATTGTTCTAACCAAAGGGGTACTGTGCATGGGTTTTCAGGAGGGTACAAGCCCAGCGTCCACATGTGCTATTAGGTTGGACCCACAGGACAGTTCTGAAATAGTCTGATATTGGCTGCAGCTACAGCCTTCTGCTCTGATACATTCTTATTTTCCATATTCAAATTTCTATACAATTTTTGAGACAGTAATTTTCCCTCTGACTTCAACTACTTGTTGGATCCAGGAGGAATAGTTTATTTTCACCTTGTTTAGCGTTTTTCTTCTGTGAGAATGGGTATGATAACTGCCAAGCTTCTTACTTGTAGGACCAGAAACCGGAAGTCTTGCATTAGTCGCTTATCTCTTGGCTTTGTGTTCCCTATTTGTCAAATAAAGAAACCAGATCACTCCATGGTGCCTGAACTCCCTCTAGCTCCAGCATTCTGTTCATTCAATAGGCACTGACGTGTGAATGACAGTGTCAATTTGTGGCATTTGCTACCATTCTGCAGGTTGAACTGCATGTGGACAAAGAGAGGCACATTTTTTTCGAGTCCTCCCTTGATTACGTTTATGAAATCCAGAAGATTAGGAGTGCAAGAAATTCAACATTGTAGAGCCAGTAAGTTCCATTTATTTTTTGATGCTCTAAAAATGTTTTCTGAATACTTGGTAAATATGGAGAACTGTTTTTTTATTCATTTTAGAGAAGAGAAAAAAAGAGAGAGAAGTTGGGGAGGAGCAGGAAGCATCAATTCCCATATGTGCCTTGACCAGGCAAGCCCAGGGTTTCAAACCAGCAACCTCAGCATTTCCAGGTCGATGCTTTATCCACTGTGCCACCACAGGTCAGGCAAATGCAGATAAATTTTATCATCAGCTTGGGATCTCAAATATTGTGAATGTGTATAATTGTGATGAATCTCTTTTAGTCCTTTCCCATTTTTTCTCTCTAGCTATGATTTGTTTATCTTTTTATTTCTTCTTCTTTCCCTCCCTGGATTTCTCTATTACCCTTCTTTTCATCTTGTTTTCCTTCTTTCCTTCCTGCCATGCTTTCGTAAAGTCTTTGAATGCGCCCATTATATACCAGGCACTGTGCTCAGAACTCATGTCCCTGCACTCAATGACTTTCCATTCTACTATTTTTAATTCTGTCTTTTTAACTATTTTATTTAAATCTTCTTAATTTATTGTAAAATATGATGTACCTTGATTTGACAAGTATATTGAATTTTAACAACTTTTTTATTATAAAATATGTATTCTTATTGCAGAAATGCTAGAAAAAAATATGAGGAAAATAAAAGAACAAATTTTCCATACAGAGACATTTTCTTGCCATAGTCTCTGTGTACCTATTGTATTTCTCTATGTATATGTACCCAAGTATATTGGGTGTGTGTACATCTGTGTGCATAGATGTTCATTGCACATGAGCATATCTCTCTGTGTTCAAGTATGTCTGTCATTTGTGTATATCTGTGTATGTATACAAATGAGTATTTATTCACTCATCTAATAAACACTTATTGCACTTCTATTATGTGCCAGGCACTGTGCTCGACACTGGATGCCTATAATGAATGAGACAGACTCACTTTCTGTCTTTATGAATACTATGCTGTCATGGGGTAGACAGAGGGAATGAAAAATATACATAAATAAAATAATTATAAGTTGTGATAAGCACTGGATTTGGCAGTGAAATGCCTTTGGTCCCAGTTTTGATTGATCATGGTGAGGTCCAATATCTCAGCTTCTCAGAAGGCAGAGCTGAGCCCTAAGTCTTGATCCTTCAGCAATGCGTGTTCTCAGCTATAAAACAGAAAAGTTGCAAGTGATGAAAAAAAGACACTGGGAGTTGTTCTGTGACCAAAAAAAACTAGGTTGTGAGTGATGACCCAGGCTCAGAGAAATTCTGGATGCCCAGAGCTTAGGTGGTTTCTCAGTCTGGACTGCTGCCATGGCCACGAAAAAGTACATGTTAGAAAAGGGATCACTTTGTGCTAAACTATTAGAAATAGTGCTTATACCCCTGACTGTCAAGAGCAAAGAAAAGACTTCTGGTGTTGTCACCACAGCAGACAGATTATTCTTTTATTTTTTAATTACCTCAGGTTTTCTCTGGTAATTTTTTCTTCCAAAAGAGACAATGGCTTGCTCTCACCAGAGAGTTCAGTAGGTTAGAGCATCACACGCATACACTAATGTCATAGGTTTGATCCTGGGTCAGGGCACATACAGAAACAGATTGATGTTTCTGACTATCTGTCTGACTGTCTCCCCATCTTCAACTCTCTAACATTAATAATTAAAATTTTAAAAAAGCTCATGACAATCCAAAGTGTCTGCATACATTGCGGTTTTCCCTGGGGCCACCATTCGACCTGGGTGAGAAACACATGTTGAAAGATCATCCTGGAACCTGAATGATTGTCCTGGGAATGTAGAAACCACACCCCATTAGTGCAGTGAGTTAACCTCTGAGGATTGAGGAGTAATCTAGAATGTTATCCATTGATGAATATGTAGGGTGACAGTGTTTTCTGTGTTGTTCTTCCTGTCTCAGTGTGTAATGTTATGGGGGAAATGTTCACATCTGAGGTTTATAGTCAGGACACATTGAATGAGTCAGTTCTAGAATGACCATCTCTTCTGTTTGGTTGAATGTGGAACCTCCCCATCAACTTCCTCAATGGCCAGGTGAGACTGGGAGCAAGGAAAAGGTGTAGGGTTCTGAGAAACTCGGTTTTCTCATGTAGTCTCTACGAGCAGGTAGTTATTGTCCTCCAGTCCTTCTATATGGACCTAGTGAGTGCATGGGGTGGAACAAGAGGAGAAGATGCGGAAATCCAGTCTGTAGCAGAATAGCTGTTCTCCCAGCTGTTTCGTACACTTTGGATGGGGTCTCTCTTAGTAAATATGGGCTCTATTTCTGTTCTCATGTCAGAATCCAGATTTGAAGTGAGCAATGTGTGATACTAGGTAAGTGTAGGGGATGAGGTGAGAGAGAGTGGGGAACAGCTACAGGCAGCTTGTGAGGACCCAAAAAGGGTACCAAGACCATTCCTGAGGTACATGCCTCATGTCTCAAATTAGATAAACTATTCCCATGGGGCCACTTTTTGTGAGCCCTTCCTATAGATGCAAAGCAGATTCAGAAGCACACTGTGGTCCCAGTTTATTGACCATGGTGAGGTCTAATCTCACAGGCTTCCAGGCAGCAGAGCCAAGTCCAGAGCCTAGATGTGTGTTCCAAGCTCCAGAAACAAGAACTTTTATAAGCAATTGGAGAAAGACCCTGAGAGGTTTGTTCCCTGGATCCACATGTCTGACATCTGGTGAAGTGGGATGAGGAGTGAGGTGACACCTGGAGGCAGACTTTCTATCCCAATTCCCAGCAACCATGGAAGAGAAGAGAGTACATCTGGAGAAGGAGGCAGCTGAACTTGTGGCAAGTTTTCCATGGAGGCTTGAGGTCAGTGTGTGAGGGCAGAGCAGATGTTTTAGCTAAGGGATGAGGAGAGACCAGAGATGAATATTTATTTCCTCTGCATGCATCTCTTGAAGGGGGGCATGGGAAAACTTGAAGGAGAGACTAACCAGTGAATTTTCCCTCCTTGCTCAGGCCAGGATGTGAAGAGCACAGTGAGTCTTCAGTTCACTGGCCAGGAAAAACCGTGAGCAGGATTCTGCATCCCAGCTGCAGTAGCTTGTGTGGTGACAGAGGTCGTCTGGGTCTGAATTTCCACCCCTGCTTTAGCCAGAATAATGGGCAGGAGAGGTTTTCATAGGAAGGGGCCAGGAGAGGCCTGGAGGAGAACTGTTTCTCCTGACTCCAGCCCAGCATTTCATGGGCAGGTGGAGCCTCCAGAAACAGATGAGGAGAGACCTGGAGCCACTTCTTTCTTCCTGGCTTCAGCAGATCTGTGCTGGGCAGAAGGTGCGCTGAGGTCAAGGGTGAGGAGATTCCTGGACGAGGCTTCTAACCAGCCTGTGAGAGGTAGTGGGGTTTCTGGGGTGAGGGGTGCACTTCAGGCAGCTCGAGTCTGGCCACACCACTGCCAGGCAGCCCTGTCAAAGCTGCTCAGCTCAGGTCAGGGCTCACTGGTCCTGAAGCTTTCCCCAGCCGGCCAGGTTCCAGAAGCACTTCTCAGATCACAGCCTCCCCCAGCCTTTGCCCATCTCTCCTCTGCTTTTCCCTCCCCGCGGTGTCAGGACCTGAGATGCCCAGTGCGGATGAATCTGCATGGGCAGATGTGGTGGCAGAAGTCGTTCGGGCTGTCAGGTCAGACAGGGTACAGGCTGCCAAGGTTCTAGTTGTGGAATATTGATGGGAGAGGGTGGTGATGTCAAGACAAATAACCTCCAGAAAAACAAGTGACTAGGACGCTGCCAGGTAGGGGAGGGGATGGGTGAGACAGTGGAGGAAGGAGTTCAGCTCTGGTGGGAGGTGAGAGAAGGGCTAGACTGGGCAAGGTGAGGAGTGTAGTGTCAGCGGAGGTGGAAGAAGGCGCGACCGCATTACTTTGGGGCTGGAGAAACCCGGGTGAGAAGGGAGGGGCTGTGGCCTGTGTTTGGAAGGAGGACGGGGCTGTTGTGAGGGGCGCTATGAAGAGGTGGGTAAGGAAGAGGAGGGGTGTGTGCCTATGGTAGAGTAAGGTGCAATAAGAGAGGACTGAGGCTTTCAGAACAGAGAGCCTGGGTGCAACGAGGTCATGGAGACAGAGAGAGAGCTGAAAGAAGGAAAATGGAATGGAAACCAATACCGTGGGATACCCGGTGACCTGTCTAAACTCCTATTTCCCCCGCAGAATGGAAGAGACAGCAGGGTCCACCAGCATCAGTTGCAGCCAATTCCAGTAGCCAGGCCTTCAGCTTTAAAAAATGTTTATTGATGAGGGAGAGATTTGTTGTTCCATTTACATAAGCATTTACTGGTCGCAGCAGTTGGAGGACTCGTGACAAGACCCCCTAGTCCCAGGTGGGACCCCTGCACCCAATGACAGGGTCAGATCTCATGATTCAGGGCTCCATAACACCTCAGGGAAGACCCCTGGGCACACTCAGTGGAGGCAGAGCCGATGTGACCGGACTCTCCATGCTGAGTGAATCCATGCACACACTCGGTACAGAGCAAACAATCTTCTCTGCTGCCATCTAGTGTGCACCGTGGGAACAGCACTCGTTTACCGAGCATCTGCTATTGTCATGTTACAGGGACACAGTGAATGTCCAAGGCGAGTCCCATCACCCCCAGCTCTGGATGTCTATGTCTCCATAATGGTAGGAACTAAAGCGCATGGGAGAAAGCTCACCACTCTGTCAGGTGGGACTCTTATTTATGAAACAAAATCCAAAGGTCACATGACCCCCCCCTCACATGACCACCACATGACTGTGGTGGGGTCCCTCACCACAGTCAGAAAACCCAGCCATGCTGAACCATGACTCCTTTGTTAGGACCCCATTCTTACATCACAGAGTCCAGAGTCAATGTGGTCGAACACAAACCCTCTACTATCTCAGTTGTGACCCTTCCACACCGTCAAATGACACAGAGCATGTGTGATGGGATGCCCTATGCTCTCAGGGAAAGACATTTTCTTGCAATCACGTGGATCAAAAATGACGTGATGTCCTTATTACTCTCTCAGGGAGGGACCTCTCCTCATACTCACAGGTTCCAGCCCTGATGTGACAGGACCCCCTTCTCTCTGGTGGGCCTGTTTCCTATGCTCACAGGGAACAGAACCCATGTGACAGGACTCCCTGTGTCAGGCGGTACCCCTTCCACAATGCCTGGACCCAGAGCTTATGGGCACAACCCTTTAGTTTTACTAAGCAAAGCCTTCTTCCCGTGAGAGAACCCCCTGTTACTTTCCTGTCTTGTATGAATATGAGTTCACTTTGAGCATGTATTATTTGTTGAGTATCTCTTGTTAATTTGATTAAGTTGATTTGATTATTAGCACAGCTGTTGGGACTTACAAGGTACAAGGAAAATGTGTTTGTTTGTCTGTTTTTTATCCTCATCCTGTCAGTGAGCTGGGCATGTGAAGATAAACGATGAGAAACTAACTTCAGGGAAGTGCTGCAGCTGAGATGTGGACATCTGCCAGCTGGGGTTACTGTTCCTTTTGTTCACTGTCAGATGTTTTGTTAATTTTTGTAGAGTTTGGTGGAATTATGTAGTGCTTTCTCATTTACAGTGGCATGAAGACACATCTGAGAAGCTAGCTGCTTGGACTAAGAGAGTCATGAGTTTTCTGTATTGAGTCCCAGCTGTGTTTACATGGTAAGGATCTGGTTGAGATCTTGCATCTGTTGTGTGGAAACTCGGATGCGTTGCCTGGCTCCATGTCTGGAGTTTGGCTGTGGGGTCTCAGTTCCAGATGTGGATTCAGTCTGTGGCATCTGTGGTTGAATATGTGTTGATCTGTGTGTCATCTGTGTGGGGTACCTCTGTGTGTCTCCATGTCCTGGTTTCCAGTGTGGGGCCCACACACTTCTCTAGCCATAAGATGTTGAAAAGCCAATAGCTATGGCCACCAATAGAGCTGCCTGGTCTGTGCAGGTTTGCATTAGATTTGGAGAGACAGTAATGAAACAATGGAACCAAGAACTGCTGGGCCATTGCCTTTAATTCTAGCTTGCACCCGGCAGGCAAGAAATACACACAGTGGGAAAACACTTTTCTTTTTATTCAGGGCTCCGAAAGGCACTGACTTATTCAAGTTTCCTAGAATCAAAGGTTTCTAACCCCAGCAGCCTTATTCATTCTGTTCCCCATCTCCTTCCTTCTCTCTGCACAAACTCTGCACAAACTGTCTTCTCCTTCAGCACTCCACCATCTTGGCTGCTTCTTCTTTTCTCCACGTGGCCTTTCTCTGCTCTCCTCTCTAGTGCTAATCTCAGGAGCTGAGAGAGAGCAAGGTCCTGGTCTGTCCCACTTTATAGTGCAGAAATCAAAACCTTTAATCTAATATACAAACAAGGAAGTCTCTGAATCAAAGTCACTTATCTGAAGCATAATGGGATTCCTCAAAGACTGTATCACCCCCCATCATGCAACAGTCAAGGTTGTAGGAAAAAGCTTAGTCTTAAAACTAAGCCTTAAGCTATGACGACCCTGCCTGCTTACAGCCTGTCTCCCATAACCAATGCAAACTATCATATAAGCAAACAAACATATATATTATATTGATCAACATTTTACCACTTTTGCTCACTTCACAATCTAAAGCACAGGTATTCCTGCACAAGAAAATTAGGCATATTACATACATTATAATACATGACAAATTATATAATTTTGACCGTTACAAAAGTATATTTTACCAGTCTCTGAGTATTTTTCCAAAAGCATAAAATGTCTGTGGCCTTTCTAGCCATTTGAAGAGGTTTCTGGGGAAGGTATGGTCCCCCAGCAAAGCCACCCCCACCCCTAGCAAAATATTTCACATTGTCCAAAATTTGTAAGTCCATCCAACAAAAAAGCTAGTGCCCAATCAGGTTGTAGTCCAGTAATTAGTCCACACACAAGGGTCCTCAGCCACCCCCCTCATCCCTGCTGTACTGGCAGGTCTTATACTGTCCCAAAGAGCAGCATGTGGCAATGGTAGTCAGCATTTTCATCTTTGCTCTGGAGAGCATGATGGCAACCACTCCTATGTCCCAAAATCACAGACCTACCAGAGGCCTAGTAGGTACTCCTTGCTGCTGGGCTCTTACCTTCTGGAGACTGCAGACCACAAGTCCAGACCGATGCTCATCATCCTCCAAAGAGGAACTGAAAACATCAGCTCCTGCTGTTGGGCTTAAGCCCTGGGCCTCCTGCTGCTGCTGGCTCTCCACAACGTGCAGAGCAATCTTCACCTCATGAACCTGTGATTGCTTCTCCAGCAGCTTTTCCATTTCCAAGCAAATTTCATGAACCTGGTCGGTCTTCTCCGGTGCTTGCTCCAGCTCCAGGGCCAGCATTTTTCCCCCACGTTTGCTCCAGCTCCTTGCACTGCTTGGTTTACGGGTCCCAGGCATCCTCTTTTACTGAGCTCTTGGTTTTCTTATGCATGGCTATAAAAGTCAGCCAGCCTAAGGCCCCCAGAAGGACAGCCATGGGGAACCGTAACAGCAGCCAGTCCTCTACTTTACTGCTCAAAGGTGTTAGTAGCCTCATAACAATCTGTATCAAATCCTGCCAACTATGCCAAATGGAAAGCCAGTAGCCATGGCCACCATCACAGCCACCTGGCTTGTGCAGGTTTGCATTACTACAGACTACACCAAATACGAAGCCATTTTTATAGTGTAGAAATCAAAAGCTTTAATCCCATATACAAACAAGGAAGTCTCAGATACAAAGTCACTTATCTGAGGCATAATGGGATTTCTCATAAGAGTGTACTACCGCACATCATGCAACAGTCAAGGGTGTAAAAAAAAGCTTATTCTTAAAACTAATCCTTAGGCTATAATGACTTTGTCAACGTACAGCCTGTCTTCCACACCCATTGCAAACTATAAGCAAGCAAACATATATATTATATTTACAAACTTATTTGACCAACGTATGTAATGCCAGGCATCTGGTGTGCAAGTTCTTGTGTCAGTCTCTGGTGTCTGGCACTTGGGTTCTGGGGTCTGACTTGGGTCTGCAGAACAGTGTTTGGTTTGGTACCTGAGGCGTAGGGTCTGACTTTTGTTTGGGGTCTATTGTTTAGGTGGAAAAATATAGGGTCTGTGTCTGGGGTCCTCAGTCTTCTCTGCTGTGACTTTGTCAATCAGCAGTTGTGGATCTTCTTCTGCTGTGACCTTGTCAGCCAGCAGTTGTTGATCGGCTCCCGACACTGGATCCATGACCTTGGTATAGAGTTTTATTTCCCATGTTTTTCCCTTACTCCAACTTGGGTCTTGAGGTCTTTTGATGGTGACAATGGTAGGGTTACAATTGCTTATAGAACATTGGTAATCTCCTGCATCAATAGGCTCTTTCCCTCCAAACTTAGTTCCCAGGCAAAAAAGATCTATGTCTCTGTCAGGTCTTGGTGGCTTCCATTTACTAGCAAGCGTTTCACAAACCCATGCCTTACAATAAAAGTCAGTGGTAGATCCACAAGTGTGGCACCACACTGGAAGAGGCTCAGGACATGCATAATGTGGAGTATACCACAATGCTCTATTATTGCGAGAGGGCCAACACACCTCATGATTCCATTGTGGTGAGCACAGAGGTTTTCTAGGTCCTAATCTTATAGACCCATGTGCTGCAGGAGAGTCACAGAACTCATCATCATAGAACTTTGAAAACTCTACTCTAAAAGTTACTTGGTTGCCCCATGTTTTGTTTTGTGCTATTATTGTTCCATCCGTTGTCCTGATTAATACCCATTCCTTTAATTCTAACCCATTTACAGAAAGACAATAAACAATTAGCAGTTTTCACATGAGAAAGTGAGTTTTAGAGGTTCTCCGGAGGTTTGCTTGACTTGCCATGTTCAAGACTCCTCCCCAGGGGGTTGAGCCGGTTTGACATTGGAAAAGGTGGATCCAGTAAGGTTGACCACAGAGGGGGTGCTGAGCAGTACCTGGAATGGTCGTTGCCACCACAGATCTAGGTTCCCTCATCGGTGGTTAAGGATCCAAACCCACTATCCAGGGTCCGGTGGTGAAAACTTCTGGGTGTTGTCTCCTGATGCTGCAGCCCTCTCCTCACGTAGCTCTCTTACTTCTCTCCAGATCTGCTGCAATGCCTTTAGTGGCTTGAGGAAGTTATGATTAGATAGCTCTATTTCCTCTCTAGTGAGCTGGGGAACTAGAGGAACTTGTTGTCCAAACATGAGCTCATAGGGGGTCCATTTATTAGTGTACAGTGTACATCTAACCCAGAATAGGGCAAAAGGGAGTAACTCTACCCAGTTTTTTCTGGTCTCCTCCCTCAACTTAATTACAGTTTCCTCTAAAATCCTATTCATTCTTTCTACTTGCCCTGAGCTTTGAGGCATGTAAATACAATGTAATTTCCAATCAATTCCTAACCTCTTAGCTAACTCCTGAGAAATCTTAGAGATGAAAGCTGGTCCATTAGCAGATCCCATTGCTATGGGGATTCCATGTCTAGGGATGATCTCCCTTAGTAGGATCTTACAAACTGTGGAAGCGGTTTCAACCTTGGTGGGAAAGGCTTCTGTCCATCCTGTATAGGTATCTATTAGTACAAGTAGATACTTGTATCCTGGTTTCCCTTGAGTCATTTCTGTAAAATCTATTTCCCATAATTCTCCTGGGCACTCGCCCCTATATCTAACTAAGGAGGGAAGCTTCTTGTTTATGGCATTGACCTTAGCACAAGTCTTGCATCTGGAAACTATCGATTGTACTATATTTCTAATCTGGGGTCCCAAGTAGTACTTCTTGATTAGTTGTTCTATCTTATTTTGCCGTAGGTAGGAACTTGCATAAATTTCTTTACTATTTCTCCTATAATTCCCTGAGGATAGTAGAGTTTGGTATCTGGAAGTTTTATCTATCCTCGCTTATTTTTTTTACCCCCTAATTGCTTCCCTTCTTGCTCTTCTTCAGGAGTATACTTAGCATCTGAGGGCAGCAAAGGTTGAGGCAAGAGCGGAAGAATGTCTACAATTCCTTCTTCCGCAGCTTCTCTGGCAGAAGCGTCAGCAAAAATAGTTTCCTTGAATAATGGGAGAATCTCCTTTTTGATGTCTGTTGCAATGTATTATGCCCACTTTAGAGGGAAGCCAAATGGCATCAAGCAGGGCCAGGATCTCAGTTTTATTTTTAATTTCTTTTCCTCCTGCAGTTAGCAGACCTCTTTTTTTGTAAATGGCATCGTAAATGTGGGCAGTGGCAAAGGCATACCTGCTGTCCGTGTAGAAGTTGGCCACCTTTCCTTCAGCTATCTGGAGGGCCTGCGTCAGTCCGATCACCTCCACTCGCTTCGCAGACGTACCTTTTGTAAACGCCCTCTGCCACAAGTTTCTGTCCTGGGTAGTTACCGCTGCTCCTGCATATCTCTGTCTATCTTGAACACAGCTGCTTCCATCAGTGAACAGCATGAGGTCTGCATTCTCGAAGGTCTGGCCTGGCCCCTGTTACAGTGTCCAGTATCTGCCTGCAATCTTGGACCACTGTTGGGTCCGGTAAGGGTAACAAAGTAGCAGCGTTTAGGGCTGCTTTCTTCAAAAACTGTACTGCCAGGTGATTCAATAGCTGAACCTGGTACTGTGTCAATCGCGCATTGGAGAGCCACCTATCTGGTGGTGCACACAGCACTTGCTCTAGATAGTGTTCCCCAATAACTTGAATGTCTTTGCCCAATGTTAGTTTATTAGCTTCCTTAACTAGGTTAGAGGTAGCAGCAAGTGCCCTTAAGCAGGTTGGCCAGCCAGCCGCTACAGGGTCTAGCTTCATGCACAGATATGCTACGGGCCTTCTCCATGGCCCAAGCTCTTGGCTGAGGATTCCCAAGGCTACCCCTCCCTTTTCAGCAATATAGAGCTGGAAAGGTTTGGCCATGTCTGGTAGGGCCAATGCAGGGGCAGATACTAAAGCTTCCTTCAATGCTTGGAAAGCTTTTTTTTCCTTATCTTTCCAATTGAACTGTTCTTCTTTACCCTGAGTTAACTCATGTAGGGGTGGCCAGCTATGAAAACCCTAGTATCCAAAGTCTGCAATACCCCACTGCTCCCAGAAACTCCTGTACTTGCCTCTTGTTAGTGGGTTCTGAAATCTGTAACACAGGCTGGATCCTTTGACTGGATAATGTCCTTTGTCCCCCTTGTAAGTTATACCCTAGATAATTTACAGTTTGGGTGACAATCTGGGCCTTCTTGGCAGAGACTCGATACCCCATCTGCTGGAGGTCCTGGAGTAGGTCTAGGGTGGCCTCCTTCCATTGTTCTTCTTCTGCTTCGGCGATGAGGATGTCATCCATATATTGGAGCAGCACAATCGATGGGTGGGCAGTGCGGAACCCCTGCAAGTCCTTGCTCAAAGCCTCATTAAAGATAGTGGGGGAGTTCTTGAACCCTTGGGGAAGCCTGGTCCATGTATATTGCCCCACTAGTTCATTCCCTGGATCATTCCATTCAAAAGAAATATCTCTTGGCTCTTGGGGGCCAGTGCAATACAGAAGAAAGCGTCCTTCAAGTCTAGTACTGAGTAATAGATATGAGTAGGGGGCAATGAGCTTAACAAATTGTAGTGATTTGGCATTGTGGGGTGAATAGTCTCTACCTGGGCATTTACTTCTCGCAGATCCTGCACTGGGCGATAATTCTGGGTCCCAGGCTTCTGGACTGGGAGCAAAGGTGTGCTCCAGGCCGGTTGGCATTCTCGAAGGATGCCTGCCATTAATAGGCACTTCAAATGCTGTGCTATGCCCTGCTTAGCCTGTGCAGGTATGGGGTATTGCCTCACTTTACTGGGCCAGAGGTGCTCAGCAACTGCACTATGACAGGTGGCTGGTGAGCAGCTAGGCCTGGTGGGTTGGTTTCTGTCCACACCCTGGGCACCTAAACCACAACTCCTTTGGGACCCCCGTGGCTTTGTCCCTACCTTCCTGCAGGGCTGCCATCAAGTATTCTTCAATAGGGGCACCGTTACCTCTAGGCTGACTTTTTTGCCTTCTTCTTGGGAACTGCTGTCTCCTTGCTTGAAGGTGATCATGACTTGAAGTTTCTGCAAGAGGTCTTGGCCCATGAGAGGATAAGGACAATCTGGGATGACTAGAAATGAGTGGGTGATAGTGCCTCGGCCCAAATTAGTAATTCTCCCAGTGGCCGGTGGGTAAGTTTCTGCTTTTCTCGTTACCCCTACTATCTTTGTAGTTTCTTTCTGTATTTGGACCTGTGGTTTCTTCAGAACTTAGGAGGTGGCTCCCGTGTCAACTAGGAAGTCTATTGGCTTTTCTCCGACTGTTAAGGTGACCATGGGCTCCTGGGAGCTGACGGAAATTGAGCCCTGACCCTGTAAGTCTCAGGTTTGGAGCATGACCTCTGGGGCTTGCTATGGCTATGGGTGTCGGCCCTTCACATTGGGCATTATCTCCTCCAGTGCCCTTTTTTCTTGCAGTATGCACACTGGTCCTTGTGTATTCGCTTTCACTGTTGACCTCTGTCCTTGCCTCGTTGTTGCTGCTTCCCTATTCCTTTCCCTTCTGACTTATGAGTGGCAAGGAGGATTTTTGTTTTGTTTTGTTTTGTTTTTTACAGGGACAGAGTCAGAGAGAGGGATAGACAGACAGGAATGGAGGGAGATGAGAAGCATCAATCATCAGTTTTTCGTTGCAACACCTTAGTTGTTCATTGATTGCTCTCTCATACGTGCCTTGACCGTGGGCCTTCAGCAGACCGAGTAACCTCTTGCTTGAGCCAGTGACCTTGGGTCCAAGCTGGTGAGCTTTTTGCTCAAGCCAGATGAGCCCGTGCTCAAGCTGGCTACCTTGGGGTCTTGAACCTGGGTCTTCTGCATCCCAGTCTGATGCTCTGTCCACTGCGCCACCGCCTGGTCAGGCGCAAGGAGGATTTTGACAGCCGCTCCCCCTATGTCTGGGTCGTCCCTATTTATGAATATCTTCTGAGCTATTTCTAGCAACTCACTTCTATTTTTCCCTTCAAATCTTTCTAACTTCTGAAGCTTCTTCCTAATGTCTCACTCAGCTTGCGTCACAAAGGCTATATTCACTAGCCTGCAATTTTCTTCAGCCTCTGGATCTATGGGGTATAAACCCGGTAGGCCTCTATTAGCCGCTCTAAAAATGCAGTGGGGGACTCTTCCCTTCCCTGGATAACCTCACTTACCTTACTGAAGTTAGTGGGTCTCCTGGCTGCTGTCTTTAAGCCCCGTAACAGAGCCCGGCAGTACTGGAAGAGTGCCTCCCTTCCACCAGAGGTATTTGGGTCCCAATTTGGGGGTTGTTTAGGAAGGACATTCGCGACTTCCACATCTGTTCCCCCGTCCTCTAAAACAGCCTTTGATGCTTCTCTAATTAGCCTGTTCATTTCTTCTGTAGTAAAAAGAGTTTGTAAGTGCTGTTGACAACCATCCCACGTTGGCTGGTGGGTCCTAAAAACAGTCTCAAGCAAGGATATTAATCCCTGCGGTTTCTGAGAAAAGGGAGGATTTTGAGGTTTCCAATTGTATAAATCACTGGAAGAGAAAGGCACATAAATAAAATGGGGTGGCGCACAGAAACTCGCATCTGGTGCCGGTGGTGCCTCCCAGAGCAGCAAGATGGCTGCCCCTCCCGCCGAAGGAGGAACGGCCACACCTCCTGCCAAAGAAGGGAAAATGGCGGCAGCTCCTCCCGCCAAAGAAGACAAGATGGCCACTGCTATCCCCGCCACATAAACCACCCCTCCTCGGGTGTGAGGTGAACTTGAAAGCCCGTTCACATCTTGTCGGGAAGAATCAGGTTCTGCCTGCCGCCGATAGGGTGGAGGGAAATTCACCAGGTCTAGGTGGTCCTCTAGGGGCTTGGGAAAACCAGGGTAAAGTCTAGATGATGGCATGCTGGGCCATGCCAGGGGGCTAGCTTCTCCCTTTTCTTTCTTGTCACCCTGCCTTGCCTTCTGATTATCTGCATTAAGGCACACTGCCCTTCTCTCTCTTGCTGTCCTTTATGTATTTCCTGATATAACCTGGCTTTTTAGTGGCGATATCAATCCACACATCTATATACAAAAATTGGTCTGGATGTGGCACCTGGTAGATAATGGCCTGAACAGCAAACACAATAGGGAGATAAAAGTGCCCTCAGTGGGCCACCCTATGTTGAAGGCGGGCCATTCTAACTGGCTTAAGGTCCAGAGGGTTTCTCGATCTGGATGTGGCCCTAGTACCCCTGGACCCTTTTCTGGAAGTCAGAAAAGTTGTTTAACAGGCACTCGAGTGGAGAACCGTGCACAGACTCTTGTTCTCTCATTCTCTTGTATCCCGCTCTGTCTGCTTCTAAACCTTCAAGAATTAACAGAACAATCATCAAATCCCCAGCACCGGCCCTGGCCAGTTGGCTCAGTGGTAGAGCATCAGCCTGGAGTACAGGGGACCCAGGTTTGATTACCGGCCAGGGCACATAGAAGAAGTGCCCATTTGATTCTGCTCTCCTTCCTCTCTGTCTCTCCCTTACCCTCCCGCAGCCAAGGCTCCATTGGAGCAAAAGATGGCCTGGCCGCTGGGGATGGCTCCTTGGCCTCTGCCCCAGGTGCTAGAGTGGCTCTGGTCACAGCAGAGTGATGCCCCAGAGGGACACAGCATCGCCCACTGGTGGGCAGAGCGTCGCCCCTGGTGGGTGTGCCGGGTGAATCCCGGTTGGGCGCATGCTGTAGTCTGTCTGGCTGTCTCTCCTTGTTTCCAGCTTCAGAAAAATACAAAAAAAAAACCCAGCACCAATAGTCAATCTAATAAGAGTAGCAAATTGTATCACACTCAACTAAGTCATTCAAGCTCAGACAAAACGCAGTGCAGCGCGGTGCAAAAATTTCTAATGTGACCGGTCACTCCTAGAGTTAACAAATCCTTTCAGAAAGCGGCGTCCCGCTTCTGAAAGCCCTGGGAGCTTACCAGTTGCGTCCCACCTACTACCTCAGGTTTATACGCTCCAGAGCCTAAAAGCCACACCAAGTGAGGATCCTCAGTAAATACTTACTCACCCCGAGCTGTTCCTCCGGTCTCTGACCCAAAAACTTCACTGAGGGAGATCCCGGATGAGCCCCCAGGATGTAGCATGCACCGGGTACAAGAACAGACGTTGCAGACTTTCAGGAGTATAGATGTTTCTTTATTGGCCAGATTAACCTGCGCAGGGTTGAACTCCCATGTGTCCGGAAACAACGTACCCACAAGCAGATACAAATGAGAATCGCCCCTGGCGCTTCCGGCTAGGTCTTTATATATCCTAAGTAAGCAAGCATTAAAAGAAGCAGATCTAGTAGTTACCTATTCGCTAAGGGGGTCACACACAGCATAGCAACAGGGGCTGGGTCTAGCTCATTGGCAAATTTCAAACATAAACTTCTGATAAGGGTCTGTGACCAATGGAATGCAAACTTTTATCTTCTTTGTTCTCAGCCTTACAGGGTCCCTATCATTACCTCCCTGTCTCTGCTTCTACACTCTGTCAATCTTAGCACACTTTCCTAAATCTAACAATTTGAACTTTCCTTGGTTCTTTCAATTCCATGTATACAAATTCGCTGGGCTAGAAAGAGAGAGAGAGTAGGAATAAGACAGAAATGTGGCCAGTCCCCCTGCCCCTAGACCTATTTTTGTAGAGATTTTTAAAGCAACGAGAAGAGGGATTACCTCTACAGCTTGCTTGGACCTTAGATTTATGACTAATGTACTAGGAATTAAAAAAGGCTCATGGGGTAGGATTAGGTTGATATTTGGGGTGAGATAGATTAGGGTACAGGTTTCTGTTCAATTAGTAAGCAGACATATATAGGTGTTGGTCCCATATGAGAAAACCCCTGATTGGGTGAGGCAGGCTGAGACATGAATAGAGACTAGAAGGACAAGGGGTCAATTTTGTTTCTCTGTTTCTGAGCTCTAGATGGTCAGGGTGGAGGAAAGAGTCACCCTTAGCAGCACTGGGAGTTGTCAGGATCATGGTGTGTTGACTTGTCTGCATGAAACTCAGTCCTTGGGTGATGTACAGCTGGAAGAGCCTCTTGGACAGTCTTTGAACAGTTTGCTGAGTAAACTATAAATCCTGCAAGTACTTAGGGAAATTGTGGTAACAGTTCTATATTTTGCATTAGAGTTTAGGTCCTATTGATCACTGCTTCTAGCTGGAATTAGCAGCATGTCCCAGGCCACCATAGGAATGGGGCATTGAGACAAGAGGTATAAAGGATATACTATACATTAAATATAGCAACAAAATCAAACTGTCAATACCCACAGTAGAGATCTTTGAGGGATAAATAAAACTCAAATATTCAAGTAAGGCAGTGTAGATGGCCTTTGTGTTTACAAGAAATGAGATTAGTTTATCTGCTATTTGAAAGAAATTCTTTAGGTTCCTGAATGATGTCCTTGGGCCTTCAGTGGCAATTCCCAGCATGCTGGGCAAGGTCATATCACAGGTAGCTGGAGCAGGGCTAGAAGAGACTGAACCCTCCTTACATGGAGCAAGGGAGCAGCTTACCTTCTCGTATTCCTTTTTCCACAGAAAAGACGTGTCTATAGGTGGGGCTAGGAAGCCTGGCAGACTTCAGTTCAATGACCTTTCTTTCCACTCTGGAGGAGGGCCCTGATGATATCCTATGAAGCCCTTTATTGTTCTGAAGCCTTTAAGAGCATATGCCAAAAGCTGGTATTTCCTGGCTTCTTTAGGGTCTTATTTTTCTTTTCTGGTACTTCCTTGGTCATTATAGACCTTAAAAGCCATGTACAGCAAATGTCACTGAGGGGCCTGACTAAGAGAGCAAACTTGGGAATCCAGTGTCTAAAAAAGCCTATTAGACCAAGGACAGAATATATTTGATTTGTGGTGGTAGGTGGTTGGAGATTGTGGAGGCTCTGAGTTAGATCTAGGGTGAGACTTCAGGTGGTGGGGGTTAAGGTGATGCCCAGATAGATTACAGACTTAGAGTGAAGTTGAGCCTTAGCAGAGAAGATACAATATCCCTTCACAGTGAGGAAGTTAAGAATGGTGCGTGTGTGTTTCCTTGAAGCAGGCAGGGAGAGGCTGCAGAAGAGTAGATCATCTACATATTGTAAGAGAGTACTAATTTTGAGATTGCATGCTGCTAAATCCTGAGCTAGTGCCTGCACAAACAGGTGTGGGCTTTTTTGATTGCCTAGGGTAAGACAGTCTATGTACAGGTAAACAGAAAGTAAAGAGTCAGGGTGTAGAGGATGGTAAAGAAGACATTCTTGAGGTCCACGATCCTGAAGTGAGTGGTGTTTGAGGGAATATGTGACAATAACTTGTAGAGATTATGGACTACTGGATGGAGGGAAACTATTGCCTCATTGATTAGGCATAAGTCTTTTAGGAGGTGATAATCCCCTGAAGGTTTTTGGACAGTAAGTTTGGGAGTATTGCAGGGAGAGTCTGTAAAGAGGAGTAACCCTGGTTTAAAAGACAGGTAATTATTGGTTTAAGGCCTTAGAAACAGACACAGTTACACATTAAAAAAAGACTTTACATAAAAGTTATGCATTAAGGAATTTAAATGAGTGGGCTTTACTTGTTTCAATTCAAATTATACTAGAGATATTTTCTAACAAGGAAACATGACAGATTACTTACATAGCTTTATATACAATTCTGCTTTTTAAAGTTTTTCGAGATGGCAGTGGGTTGCCATAGAGGGGAGGAAGTGGGAATGCAGACGACGGACAGTGTGAGCAGCTGGATGGAAAAGGAGGGTCAGAATATGCAGGACGAGGGGGAGAAGGGCACAGCTATAGCAAAAACTGGTGGGGAGAGGGAAATGGGTAAAATACAGCAAAGCCAGTGGGGAGGGGTCAAAGAAGAGAGACAGACACTGCAGCCAGAAACACAGCTTCTAAGGAGGGGGGAGGGAATGAAGAACACAGTGGAGAAGGGAGGGGGCTCTTGGAGGGAAGAGAATAGAGCAAAAGAAATTTGTAGAGGAATTAGAGAAGGGTCCTGAGAGAAGGGTGCCCTCAGAGGTCAGGCAGGAGAAGGAGAGAGTTGGGAGTCCACGGAGGAAAAAATGTTAGGAGCAGAGCTTTTAGGTGAAGTTTGTTTGGCCAAAACCGGCCTGCATGTAGAACAAGCAGTACAGAAATTAAGGACAGGAGAGAAGGGGGAATAAAGCCTGTTACTCTGGTCTTCTGGACTCCCATGTATCCGCTCATTTAAATTCCTTAATGCATAACTTTTTTTTTTTATTAATGGTAATGGGATGACATTAATAAATCAGGGTACATATATTCAAAGAAAACATGTCTAGGTTATTTTGTCATCAAATTATGTTGCAAACCCCTCGCCCAAAGTCAGATTGTCCTCCGTCACCCTCTATCTAGTTCTCTGCGAATGCATAACTTTTATGTAAGGTCCAAGGCCTGCACACGTAAGGAATCTCTGATGCCTTCCCCATCTGGTGGCAAAAATGGTCAAGTCTCTTAAGATATAGTGATGGTACTAGAAAGCAACCTGGCAAGGTTCCTAGACTTTTAAGGAAGTGTGTAGAAACTAGCCGCTCAGAGTAGAAACCTCTCAAACTGTGAAACTCAGAGAGTAGGTTGAGTCCCGAAGGAGTAGAGGAGTAGTCTCTGAGGCCTGAGATTGGGAGAAGCCCATGTTCTGAGGGGAGCCTGGCTGGACTGTTTGGACGGAGAGTAGCCCACACTTGAGCAGACTGGTGAGAGAAGGGGGGTCCCCGCCTTCAGTCACATTTCTGAGAGGAGAAAATCTCCATAGAAAGAGAGACTCAGATAAGAGGTCGTCAACCCAAGGCCGAGATCCCAGGACGTAGTAAAAGGCCTGGCTAGGCAGGCCTAGATTTTTGTATAAGTCCATAAAGGAGTAGAGGCAGACCACCCATAGATATGGGGTCCGAAGTCAAAACCGTCCATCCAGGAAGGGGTGTTTTCGATTGAAATGTGGAGGCCAACCCAGAAAGGGGAAGGGAAAATATTTTTATTTTTCTGATCCAGCAGGGGTTCAGGACAGGGTTAGACTACCGGCCAATCAACCTTACAATTACACGTCCAAATAGAATCAGGGAGTAAGCCTGGGACGAGCTGCCGCTGCCCATTACTTCCTTGTTTTAAGTTTGGATGGCAAAGAGGGATCGTCCAGGCAGTTAGTATTCTGTACCGGGTTCCGGCACCAAATGTTGGAATCCATGGGAGTCCGGAAGACCAGAGTAACAGGCTTTATTGAAAGGAAGAAAGGAATCCTGCCGGGCTCTTCTCCAGGCAGAAGAGAACCAGCTACAAACTAGGGGTGAGTTATATAGTTTTTAGGAGAGCCTGAAAAGATACTGAGGCAAAAGTTCTGGTATGTCTGGAACGCTCCTCCCTGGGGGGCTTTGAACAGGTGGGTGTTGAATCAAAAGACCTGGTATGGGCCTTGGCTGGTTGGCTCAGTGGTAGAGCGTCGCCCCGATGTGCACGGGACCTGGGTTTGATTCTGGGACAGGGCACATAGGAGAGGCGCCCATTTGCTTCTACACTCCCCTCCCCTCTTTTTACTCTGTCTCTCTCTACCACTCCCACAGCCGAGGCTCCAGTGGAGCAGGGATGTCCCGGGCACTAGGGATGACTCCTTGGCCCCTGCCCCAGGTGCTAGAGTGGCTCTAGTCGTGGCAGAGCGATGCCCCAGAGGGGCAAAGCATCGCTCCCTGGTGCATAGAGGGTCGCCCCTGGTGGGAGTGCCGGGTGGATCCTGGTCGGGCGCATGCAGGAGTCTGTCTGACTGTCTCTCGCCATTTCCAGCTTCAGAAAAATACCAAAAAAAAAAAAAAAAGTCCTGTTATGTCAGGAGCCCCTCCTTGGGGCGGCTTGTCAGCTTCTTAAAATTTTTGTCTCAGGGGCAATAGTCTAGTAAGGATAAGGTCTGACAGGTAAGCGGAACATCAAGAGGGAAGTTTTATATAGTGGAGAGAAGCAATTTTTTCTTTCTTTTTTTTTTTTTTGCATGAGACTGACAGAGGGACAGATAGGGAAAGACAGGAAGGGAGAAAGATAAGCATCAATTCTTTTGGGGGGCTCCTTAGTTGTTCATTGATTGCTCTCATATGTGCCTTGACCAGGAGCTCAATCCAACAACCTTGGGCTCAAACCAGCAATCATGGGGTCATGTCTATGATTCCACACTGAAGCCTGCAACCTCACGCTCAATCAAGCTGGTGAGCTTGGGGTTTTGAACCTGGCTCCTTTGTGTCCCGGTTTAGTGCTTTATTCACTGCTCCACTGCTTGTCAGGCACCATTCTCATTTTATAGAATAAAATTAAAAAAAAAGGAAGTTGAGCAGCTTGCCTTAGGTAGCACAGCTGGTGTGGGCAGAGCTGAGATTCAAAGCAACTACTGAATGATCCAGAGTGCATGTAGTATGCACCATGAGATTCTTACCCTGTAGAGGCCAGTGAGGAGAGTGAGGGAGACCAGGTGCCCAGACTGAGCCAGGTACACAGACATGCACAAGCACAAGCACATGTTCTTCCCTGGTTTACACCACTGAGACACAGAGGTGAGGAAATATGACAGGAGCCAAGAGAAGCCCAGGAAGGAAGGTTTTGAGCCTACTAGAAAAAAAGGCTTCACTTCCTGGGAATCAAGGAAATTACTTTCCTGGTGAGTCTGTCACAAATCCCTCGCCCTGGGCAGTAAGCGAAGTAGATTGACAACAGACTTCCACATTTCCAAGGGTTCAGTTTCTGTGCATGAGAGGGTGAGTTCTCTGTGGCTCTCCTGAAACTCTCTGGTTTCAGTGACAGGGGGGAATGAGGTATGTGCTCTTCAGACTTTTTTTTAAACTTTATTCATTTTAAAGAGAGGAGACATAGAGAGAAGGGAGGAGCAGAAAGCATCAACTCCCATATGTGCCTTGACTAGGCAAGCCCAGGGTTTTGAACCAGCGACCTCAGCATTCCAGGTCAAAGCTTTATCCACTGTGCACCAAGAGACCATGGAGGATTGGTGTTGACATTCCCATAGCACTTAAGCAACCATTTGTCTAGCTCATCTCTTATTGTGAAAGCAAAGAATTTGTTTAACCAGTTACATCTGTACAGATTACTCTTGTGAGGGAAGGGGTCAGTAAACTCCTTCTGAAGTCCCCTCAGAGCTGTGATATGACCCATGTAATAGCTATGGCTGTGGAGATGCAATTTTATGCTAATAACTTGCTACCCTCTATGCAAACATAAGGCTTCTCCCCTGAATGCATTCTCTGGTGACTGTGACTCACTCACACACGCTGCATAGGTCTTCTCCCCTGAGTGTGTCCTCTAGTGTATGAGATTTACCTTCTATGTTAAACCTTGCTTGCATTCCCTGCAAACATAAGGCTTCTCCCCTGAGTGTATTCTCTGGTGTCTGAGGAGCTGGAATTTTCTTGCAAAGCTTCGCTCACACTCCCTACAAACATAGGGCTTCTGCCCTGAGTGTGTCCTCAGGTGTGTGAAAAGATGAGACTTCCGTGCAAAGCCTTGGTCACACTCCCTGCAAACATAGGACTTCTCCCTTGAGTGTGTTCTCTGGTGTCTGAGAAGATATGATTTCTGGGCAAAGCCTCGCTCACACTCCCTGCAAACATAGGGCTTCTCTTCTGAGTGTGTCCTCTCGTGTCTGAGGAGATCTGCATTCCGTGCAAAGCCTCGCTGACACTCCCCGCAAACATAGGGCTTCTCCCTTGAGTGTATTCTCTGGTGTTTGAGGAGATGTGACGTACATGTAAAGCCTCGTTCACACTCCCTGCAAACATAGGGCTTCTCTCCTGAGTGTGTCCTCTGGTGTATGAGGAGATCTGACTTTCGGGCAAAGCCTCGCTCACAGTCCTTGCAAACATAGGGCTTCTCCCCTGAGTGTATTCTCTGGTGTCTGAGGAGCTGTGACTTTCTTGCAAAGCCACGCTCACACACCCTGCAAACATAGGGTTTCTCACCTGAGTGTGTCCTCTGGTGTATGATGAGATTTGACTTCCATGCAAAGCCACGATCACACAACCTGCAAACATAGGGCTTCTCCCCTGTGTGTGTCCTTTGGTGTCTGAGGAGGTCTGACTTGCATAGAAAGCCTCTCTCACACTCCCTGCAAACATAGGGTTTCTCCCCTGAATGTGTCCTCTGGTGTATGTGGAGATGTGACTTCCGTGCAAAGCCACGCTTGCACACCCTGCAAACATAGGGTTTCTCCCCTGAATGTGTCCTCTGATGTATGAAGAGATTTGTCTTTCGTGCAAAGCCATGCTTGCACACTCCGCAAATATAGGGTTTCTCCCCTGAATGTGTCCTCTGGTGTATGAAGAGATCTGTCTTCCGTGCAAAGCCACGCTTGCACACTATGCAAACATAGGGTTTCTCCCCTGTGTGTGTCCTCTGATGTATGAGGAGATCTGACTTCCATAGAAAGCCTCGTTCACACTCCCTGCAAACATAGGGTTTCTCCCCTGAATGTATCCTCTGGTGTTTGAGGAGATCTGACTTCTGTGCGAAGCCACGCTCACACACCCCACAAACATAGGGTTTCTCACCTGAATGTGTCCTCTGGTGTATGAAGAGATCTGACTTCTGTGCAAAACCATGCTTGCACACCCTGCAAACATAGGGTTTCTCCCCTGTGTGTGTCCTCTGGTGTCTGAGGAGCTCTGACTTCCATGTAAAGCCTCGTTCACACTCCCTGCAAACATAGGGCTTCTCCTCTGAGTGTGTCCTGTGGTGTCTGAGAATATGTGACTTATTTTCAAAGTCTTGCCCACACTCTCCATACTTGACAGCTACAATTCTTGACATTCCCACTCCCATAGATACTTTGCCTGTGTCCACTGAATTTACTTCCTGGCCTGTGCTGGGCACTTCCTGCATCATTCTCTCTTGCTCACTAGAGCTTCCAATGTGTTTTTTAGGAGGTTTGAAAAAATCCCTTGAAATACTTTTCTGCCTGGACCTTTTAAGCAAAGGTCTGGACTTTTCTTTGTCCTGTTGACCTTCAGCTTTGTCATCCCAGCTGTGTGTATCAGTATGTTGCTGCTGCTGAACTGGATGCTCTGGGCATGGATCCTTTGATTGGAGCTGTTTTCTTGTAGATGTTCCTGGGAGAATCTCATCGGGGTGACTGCGTTTCACGTGCTGGGTGAAGAATTTCTGACTGGAGAAGGCCAGAGAGCATGAAGGACACGGATGTATCTCTGGCTTTGGATCTGCTGAAAGAGTAAATTTTGGTCAGGGTAGATGTTGATAAGAGTGTGTGGGTCATACGTTTTGTCTGCTGTTAAGACTTCTCTCATGAGTCATTCTTATGGGGTTGACAGTGTAATCTCTCTCTTCCACAAAGTGTTTCTTTTTTTATTTTTTATTTATTTATTCATTTTAGAGAGGGGAGGAAGGAGCAGGAAGCATCAACTTCCATATGTGCCTTGACCAGGCAAGCCCAGGGTTTTGAACTGGCAACCTCAGTGTTTTTAGGTTGACACTTTATCATCTGCGCCACCACAGGTCAGGCCCACAAAGTGTTTCTTTACAGTGTATTTTTTTGTTTTTTTGTGTTTTTTTTTTTGAAGCTGGAAACAGGGAGAGACAGACTCCCGCATGCGCCCGACTGGGATCCACCTGGCACGCCCACCAAAGGGTGATGCTCTGCCCTTCTGGGGCATCACTCTGCTGTGACCAGAGCCACTGTAGCGCCTGGGGCAGAGGCCAAGGACCCATCCCCAGTGCCTGGGCCATCTTTTCTCCAATGGAACCTTGGCTACGGGAGGGGAAGAGAGAGACAGAGAGGAAGAAGGGGGGGTGGAGAAGCAAATGGACACTTCTCCCATGTGCCCTACCTAGGAATCAAACCCGGGTCCTCCGCACACCAGGCCGACGCTCTACCGCTGAGCCAACCGGCCAGGGCCTGGTTTTTTTTTTTACATTCTGTTTTATCTTTTAATTTTTGTACTGTATCTTCTTTACAAATCCAGAAAGCCCATATCAAGGGTCCTTTCTGTGCATTGCAGATTAGGAACTGTCAGGGGCTGTTTCACCCCTTGTGTGAGTGGAACAATGCTGACCTTTCTTATATACACCTAGCGTTTAACACAGTTGTTTGGAAAGACAATAGGCACCAATTAACAATTGCTTCCCTCATAGTTTCCCACAGATGATACACTGAAAATGTCCTTCCTCAGGCCTCACACCAAATATTCATACTTGATTTAATTTAGTGTCAGCCCATTTCATATACAATGGGAAGTCCTGTTTCAAAATATTTCCCCAACTATACTTTTTAAAAAATTGATTGATTTTAGAGAGACAAAGACAGGAGGAAGAAGAAGTAGAAGAAGAAAAAGAAGAAAGAAAGAGAGAGAGAAAGATAAATGCATTTATTCATTTTTCTACCTAGACATGCAGTCATTGGTCATTTCTCGTATGTGACTTTACCTGCTTCAACCTTGGTATTACAGGATGCTGTAACCGACTGAGCTACCCAGCCAGGGCCCCCAACCATACTTCTTACATGCTTTACTCCTATCCCTCTCCAGCTAATCTACCATCCTCTCTCACTTGGAGATGAACTAATCTCTGAGAGAATTCCCCACTGAAGTGCATTTTCAAAAAATTAACAAAGCAAATCTTAGAGAATAAGCTGAGAACAGCACCATTGTCCCACCTCATTCAGGAAGGTTTCCAGTGTCTCAGCTTAATCACAGCACTGTATTTCCAGGCTGCTGAGCATCTATCCGACATCTGCTCTTACCCTGTATGCTAGACAAGAGCGGCCCTCAGAAAACAGGCCCTGGACAGTTTGCTCAGTGGACAGAGTGTTGGCCCAGCATGTGGAAGTCCCCAGTTCAATCCCCAGTCAGGGCACAAATGAGAAGTGACTATCTGTTTCTCTTCCCCTTCCTCTCTCCCTTCTCTCTCTCTTCCCCTGCCAGCGCCAGTGCATCAACTGGTTCAAGCATCAGCCTGATAACTCAGTTGGGTCAAGTGTTGAACTCTGGCCCTGAGGATAGCTTTGCTAGTCCAAGCGTGGACTTCAGACTGGGGTTGTTGTGTGGATCCTGGCCGGGGCACACGAAGGAATCAGTCTATCTCCCCTACTCTCACTTAAAAAAATTAAAGATTTTCCCTAAGAATCAAAGGCATTTGAAATCATTCCTTCATTTCTGAAGCATCTGATTTGAAATCTTACTGACTTTAGAGTGTACTTTGAAAATTTCTAAGGTGAGTGCTCTCTTCTTTCCATATAGAATAGTTGTGCCCACCTCCAGGTGCTGCGAGCTTTCTCTTTTGCTTGCTGCCGCACTTGATGCCCAGCTTCTGGCCAAACTCATCACTGTACCCGACCAGCAGCTCACAGTCTGGCCTGATGTCCCGGCATGTTCGGTAGAAAATCTGCCTGTGATACTGAAAGGCCACCAGGTTCTGCTCTTCATCATTCCGGGCACAGTTCACATACCTGGGATTGAGGCAGATGAAAGAAAAGAAACCCACAAACGAAGAGTTCTTACTACCTCTCAGATCCACGTTTATCTCTGCACCTGACACTCGGGCTCTGATGTCACCCGGTCCCACAGTGTTCCCGGAGAACCTCCTGTTCAATGTCTGAGCCTGTCACCATGTCATATAACTTCCAATGTCCAGGTCCTGCATACGGTGCTCGTCCTGCCTAATACCATTTTCCAAAGCCAATTCCACACGTACCCTTTAACCTGATTGGCCGTAAAACCCAGTGACCTGTAGCTTCTTTAACTCAGGTTCTGTTTTATATCACAGAACTTGCTACTTGATGTTGGAATCTGTGCCTAGATTAGTTTACATCATTCAATACTCAGCCTAAGTCCATCTTTTCTTGAGAGGTCTTTCTCCATTCTCCTCACATTTTATTTAGGTAGCATTTGATGCCTCACCTAGGTTTTCATAAAAACCTGGAGGTCTCCCCCCACCCCAGAAGTGGGGAGGCAGACAAACTCCTGCATGCGCCTGAGTTGGATCTGCCCAACATGCCCCCCAGAGGGCGATGATCAGCCCATCTGGGGCGTGTGTCCACTGCAACCAAAGCCATTCTAGTGCCTGAGGTGGAAGCCATGGAGCCATCCTCAGAACCGGGGCCAACATTCCTGCAATGGAGCCTCGGCTGCGGGAGGGGAAGGGAGAGACAGAAAGGAAGGAAAGGGGGAGGGGTAGTGAAACAGATGGACGATTTTCCTGTGTGCCCTAGCCGGGAATCTAACTTGGGACTCCTGCACGCCAGGCTGATGCTCTACCACTGAGCCAACCGGGCAGGAATTGGAGGTCTCTTTGTCTTAGCAAAAGCTTAAAGAACAAAATAGCTTATTCACATTTTGTAGCCCCTGATAAAAGATCCCCTTAGGAAAGTGTCCCTTGATCATTGATCTGCAGGCTTCAGAACTCAGTTCTAGTTAGAAGGGAGGCTGGGATAATTTGCTGCCCTCACAGCTTTAGGCCAGTGGTTGGCAAACTCATTAGTCAGCAGAGCCAAGTACCAACAGTACAGCAACTGAAGTTTCTTTTGGGAGCCAAAATTTTTAAACTTAAACTATATAGGTAGGTACATTCCTTATTGAGGTAGTGTCTGCACGTGGTATTTTCAGGAAGAGACACATTCACAGGACCAAAGAGCTGCATGTGACTCACGAGCTGCAGTTTGCTGACCACTGCTTTAGGCTATCCTTGATTTAAGTATGCTGGCACTGTGCAGTTCTCAAAAAATAAAAAAAATTAAGTTTTGTAAAATCAATTGTTTCACTGTGTCTGCAACTAATTCTACATAAGAAGATGGGTTATATGACCTGCTTAAGTAATTAATACCTTCCTCTAAACTGGAATATATTAAGAGCTTAAATAATGTTCATTAGATCAATTAAAGCAGGAGTCTCAAACTCGCGGCTCACCGAACAATTTTGTGTGGCTCGCAGACTAAATCACGAAGTTCAAAATATTTTGGATAAAATTAAGTAAGCCTAGGGGCCTACTTGTATTTGCCAAACGGCTGTGATCTTGCTCTTTGGCCGACATGCTGAGTTGAGTTTGAGACCCCTGAATTAAAGTGTAACCCAGGACCTCCCAGTTTTTCTCCAGTGCCTAAATTTTGTCTAGCATAGAGATTTATATTTTGAGGACATATGCTATAGTTTTTATCCCCTTTTTTCCTCTATATACCTCTTGCTTTGAAAGAGGACCACATGGAGAAAAAAGAGGAACAGAGCATTGAGGGAGACCACTGAGGGAGGCATAATGAGAATGTAAGATATATGGGCCTGAGAGGGATGAGTGTTCTCATGACTCCCAGAAACTTCTTGGCTTTACCTCATCCAGTTGGCCCAGGATTCATCCTTCCCATCCACATACTGATAGCAGTTTCTCCCTTTAGTGATCTGCATTTCAGGAAGAAAAATTAAAGGTTTTTTTCAGTTGAGGAGGTAATAGAAAAATTATTTCACCCTACTGTCAACAAAGCTCTTTCAGCTGGCATGCATTGCCACTCGTGACCACATGATACTTTTCTTACTCATCACATCTGAGTTGACCTGTCCACTCAGGGCTGGGAGGAGGCATTCCTTTGTGTCTGTACCATTTTGCTCCCACTTAAGCTGTGATTCTCAACAGGAGCTCTCTGGTCTGCTAACTCTACCATATTTTCTCCATCCATGTCCTAGTATGTAGAAGGGCAGGTCTCACCATGCCACAGGAGGGATGTGGGAAGCCACAAGACAGAGGGAGAGGTAAATACTTCTTACCTGCCAGGAGTATCTATTGTTGCCTGCCTCTTTATCTTCTGTGATCCGGCCCTTATAAGGGCCAAAGTGCAGACCCACTGGCAGAGCAGATTCCTCGTTCCACACTCCAAGCCCAGCCTCAGGGATGCCCGATGGTCTGATTCTCAACCCAGGGGGCAGAGTGAGGACTGCATGGTTCGGATGCCCCTTATCCACTGCACTGTCTTTTACAAATGTAGGGGGCCCATGCACGTCACAACTGTCAATGAAGAAGTTCTGACACTTCTCACAATCTGGGGGTGAGAGCAACAGAAATTAGGGAAGGTGTAGTGCATGTTCCTGGACGTATAGAGCTTCAGTGAGAGAGCCCAAGCACTCATATCATTGAGCCTCAATTCTGTAGTGCATGTCCATAGGGGAACGGAATGCTCTAAGGGCCAAATAACCAGATGAAATTATTGTATGAAGAGTTAACATGCTTTCAGAGGGTCACTTACAGAGGTAGTCATCGTCCTGCGGGTCGCTGACCTCTTGGTGCACATGGCCTTTTCTTTCTTGTAGGCTATACATCTTTACTTCAGTCTCCTTTCTCCTGGTTCTAAGTTGGAGAAGAGTGAGTTTGGTGGAGTCTGGAGTGTTAGTCTCTATTTTGTCAGAAAACACCCAATCTCCTCCCATCAAATTATCACCTGTCCTTCTACATACTCTGGTATTTTCCTTTGTCAAATATTGGCTCACACATTCTCTACAATAGTAAGCCTCTACACTGACTACAGATGGCCAATTCCATTTTTGTTTCTAGATCTTCCCATTGTGAGGTTTAAATTCCCAAATTTTAGTTATTCATAAAATATTTATTAAGGGCACAGTATATGTTAGATATTGAGGAAAGGCCTGGTATACAACACCCGCAACATATGGTTGCTGTTATCAGAGATGTATTTATTGGACAATGTGTATCTGTCAGTTATTTTACATTGAATTTAAGCCCTAGCCAGTGGCTCAGTGGATAGAGCATTGACCCAGTGTATGTCCCGGGTGTGATTCTGGTCAGGGTACATAGGAGAAGCAACCATCTCCTTCTTTATCTCTCCCTCTCCCTCTTCTCTCTCTCTTCTTTTCCTGTAGCCAGTGGCTCAATTGGTCCAGCATTGTCCCTGGGCACTGAGAATGGCTCGGTTAGCCAAAGCACATCACCCTGAAGTATAAAAACCAGCTCAGTACACGAGAATTGGGGTTGCCGGGTAGATCCTGGTAAGGGTGCATATGGGATTAGCCTCACTACCTCCCCTCCTCTTATCTAAAAAAATACATACACAAATAAATAAATTGAATACTGTCCAAGAATACATGCCCGTATCTTCATCTTACACATTAGCATTCAAGAGCTCAGAGAATTTGTAAGATTTTCCCAAAGCTCCAATGCTAAATTTACTCTCACTTTAGTAGAGCTTATATCTAGGCCTATCCAAAGTCCACTCCACATACCTAGGCCATCTTATTAGCCTTTCTAGAGGACTCAGAGGAACTGAAATCTACAAATGATTTTCTCCTATCGAATTTTTATCCAGAGTGTTGTCCAGAGGGTCTTGCTTCTCCAGGATGGACTGTGATGCTGAGGACCCAGGTTTGAAACCCTGAGTCTGCCGACTTCAGTGCGGGCTAATCTGGCTTTAGTGCAGGCTTACCAGCTTGAGCACAGGGTTGCCGGCTTGAGCGTGGGATCATAGGCATGACCCCATATTTGCTGGCTCAAGTTCAAGGTCGCTGGCTTGAGCAAGGGGTCACTCACTGTGCTGTAGCCCCTCAGTCAAGGCTCATATGAGAAAGAAATCAATGAACAACTAAGGAGCTGCAATGAAGAATTGATGCTTCTCATCTCTCTCCCTTTTAGCCAGTTTGTCCCTGTCTGTCCCTCCCTCTCTATCTCTCACTAAAATAAAAAAGAAAAAGAAAAAAAATTGGCTGTTCATGTCAAAAATATAATAAAGGTCACTTAACTGGACAGAAAATCCATTTCTTTAACATAAAACTTTCTCTTTTCTTTTTTTTTTTTTAATTAAAAAAAATTTGCCTGACCTATGGTGGCACAGTGGATAAAGCCATGACCTGGAACACTGAGGTCACCAGTTTGTAACCCCAGGCTTGCCTGGTCAGGACACATACAAGAAGTAACTACTAGAAGTTGACACTTCCTGCTCCTGTCTGCCTCCCCCTTCTTTCTTTCTCTCTCATTCCTCTTTCTAGAATCAAAAAATTAAATGTTTTTATTGATTTTAGAGAGAGGAGAAAATTGAAAGAGAAACATTGATTATTTGTTTCACTCATTTATGCATTTAGTGGTTGATTATTCTCTTTATTTTTTATTTTTTAGATAGAGAGACAGACAGGAAGGAAGGGAGAGGAATGAGATGCATCAACTTATAGCTGCAGCATCTAAGTTGTTCATTGATTGCTTTCTCATATGTGTCTTGACCAGGGGACTCTAGCTCAGTCAGTGACCCCTTGCTTAAACCAGCAACCTTGGGCTCAATCCAGCAACCTTGGGCTTCAAGCCAGTGACCATGGGTTCACATCTACAACCCCACTCTGCAGCCAGTGACCCCACACTGAAACTGGTGAACCCATTTTCAAGCCACAACCTTGTAGTTTGGAACCTGGGTCCTCATCATCCCAGGTTGATGCTCTATCCTCTGTGCTACCACCTGGTCAGGCTTCAGTTGTGGATTCTTATATAGGCCCTGACTGGACATCAAACCCAGAACCTTGCTGTATGGGGATGATTCTCTAACAAATTAAGCAACTTGGCCAGGGCTCCTTTCTCTCTTTTTGTTCCAGAGTAGCCTTGTCCAGTCTAATGGTACAGTGACCACCTTGCCTCCTTTCCTCCTTATCCTTTCACCTTTACTCATTTAACCGTCCTTGCCCTTCCTTAATCACCAGAGTCTTTGGACCACAGAAACCATTTGGGTCAAGTTAGAGATCACATCTGTACTTCATCTGTGTTTCAATGCTAGACGATGAATGCAGAAGGACCTTACTGACCACACCCTCATAAAACCAGACACACTGAAGAGACAGCTGACACAGGGCCTGATATGATGGTCCCTACTCTGGCTCACAACCCCAGCTGCCTTAATCACCATGAATAATCCTTTCCGGTCTGCAATGTGGCTGGTGCAGCCCAGGCAGCCCTGTCCTGGAGCACCGCTCATCGGCCAGACCTTCCTTCTCCTCTTGTGACAAAAACTGTTCTGAATGAGTTATTTCTTACATGCTTTTATACTCATATACCATTCCTGCTCATTAACACATCTATAAGTACGTGTAATCATTTACACATGGAAGCAGTGTAGCAAATCGCCCCATACTGCACAATGCACTGTTTGCATCTGGCTCATTTGCTAAACGCAAGCTCTGTCCCTTGTTATTGTTGAGACGCTGGGGACCTGACCCTGGGTCAGTTTCAAATGGGCAGCGCCGCGCCTGCAGCCCCTCACCTCGCTGCCTCTGAGTCCATTCTTCATGCGAGTCCTCAGTGTCCTCCTCCAGGGTTCTGGTGGCCTGCCGGCCGTGAACCATAAAAGTGGGCCGATGGGCGCTGGGCCCTGGGAAGAAATAAAATCGTGGTCCCGAAAGCAAAGCACTAGTAGGAGCAGCCCCGACACTTAGCAGGCCCTCATGCTACCCGCGATACCCACCCGTGCGCCATTACCTTTGCGCAGCAGCGCGTCCAGGTTCCTCAGTCTACATGTTGGGGCAGCGCGCTTTCTCCCAGTCATGCAGGGCGGCCACCCCTCCCAGGAGAAGTAGGCGTGGACGTCCGTGAATGCGCGGGGGCCTGGGGGGGAGACACGGCCACGTGACCCCGCCTAGCTGATGGAAGGGACCGGCTCTCCCCCCGCTGGGTTCTGGCCGCCCCCCCCCCCCCCCCCCCCGCTCACCTGCGGCTCCGCCCACACCCTCCCCGCCTCTCCCTCCGCGCAGCTGCGCAGGCTCCCGTGCGCGTCCTGCTCCAACCACCGGGCGCGCCGGACCCGGCGTGGCTGCACAGGAGAGGGCGCTGAGGCTGACTGCTTGGCCCACGGGGTGCTCGTGTGGGGCTAGCCCCAGGAACCCAAGGACGGGTCAGACTGGGGACTCCAACCATGTCAGTGACCCCCTTGCTCAAGCCAGCAATTTGGGCTTTAAGCCCACGACCTTTGGGCACGGCCAGCGACCATGGGGTCATGTCTATGATCCCGCGCTCAAGCCAGTGAATCTGCGCTCAAGCCGGATGAAACTATTACATTTTCTTGTTCTCTTGAGTTCTTTTATTCTACTATGAAGTGTATTGAACATCGTTATGACTATTTGCTTCGAAGTCTTTATCTGTCCGATTACCCATCTCTATTTCATTAGAATATTTCTCCAAAGATTCTTTCTTGTTCCTTCATTTGGGGTATATTCTTTTGTCTTTCCATTTTCTTTGACTTTCTGTTTTTGTTCCTTTGAGTTGAATGGAATAATCATCCCGCCCAGTCTTGAAACAGTTGTCTTTGTTACATTGTGTGTTCTGTAGTTTCAGCCTGCTGGTTGTAGTTGGGGCGGGGGGAGGTGCAAGCAGTGCCTGTCACCTAATCTGAAGGAGTGGGTTCTGTATGGGCCACCTGGGGTATGTGATCCTCCTTCCCTTTTAATCTGGGCAGGGCTCCTGGTGTAAAAGGGGCTGCGGTTTGTGTGCTTTGTGTGTCCTGTTTTAATTATCTGTTTTCCGAGCACGTTCTGCGCTGGGTTACCTGATTGATTTCTTGTGTCTCACCCTCCATTAGATCCATCGTTTGTCCTGGTGGGGTAACCTGGGTGCACACACAGCCTTAATTTATTCATTCTTCACCTCCGGGTGCCGGGGTCCAGCCCTGGGGGGGGTATCCAGGGGTCACACAGGAGGAGACGGCGTCGGCAAAAATTGAGTGAGAAAGCAGAATGCTTTTCTTTCTCTTTATTCTCTTGTTAGCTTTTACTGCCAGGCATCTCTGCCAAATGCTAGTACAGTTCCTTTTTTATACACACACACCAAGTTACAATTACATGGTATTAATCATTGCTTCTGTTTCACTATGTTTACATGTTTCCAGATAACAGTTAATTTATATCTATAAACTACAAATCAGGTGGCAAATCATTCAAAGTACAACTACAAAATAATTTGAATAGCAATAACAACATTGGTAAAAGCTTTTAAAGGATTAGTACTAACTAATAACTCAACTTTACTGTTGGTGTGAGTCAAGGGGCAGAGAGAGATTAACAGACAAAATCATTAAGGATTAGCAAAGGACCACCGCTTGCTCAGGCAAATGGCCTTGAGTTTATGCAGTGTCCTAACTTTTCTCACAAGATTACCAAAGGCTTTCCCATTAAAAAATTGACATAACATTAAGAGTAACTTTTACTTAAAGATATGTAGAGTGCACTCGCAAGATAGCTTAGTAGCAACATAATTTCAGAAGACATTAATTGCTATTGCTTCTATGGATGCCCCCCCATTCCTCTCATTATTTCTTCAGATAAAAATCTTGGAAAGTACACAAACCTCATGAGAGTGTCTCACTGAGAAAGCCCAGCAACTGCCTTTAGTCATAAAACAATTCTCTTAACAAAACATTTTTTTCTTGCTGACTGCATTCCCATCCCAGGCCACACAACAGTCCATTCCATTACTCATTTCCTAAGATTCTATTGTTTAGTCAAATTTTATTTATTTACTATATTCACACACTAGTTAAGTTCTAACTATATTCTTCTTAGAGTGTTCCACCATCTGCAGGTCAGGTAAGCAAGAAGAAAGGAAAGTTTCTCTACTCTATCACATGAAAAGGCTAGGGAGGAAAAATGATGAATTAAGTGGAGGCCGAAAGGTGCTCTGTGCACAGCCACTGCCCTCTACCCATTCACAAGTCACAATCTATTCTTTCTAACATGATTAAGAAGAAATTCTCCTACAAACTTAACCCTTCACGAGGGATATCATAGCCAGCCTCTTATGTTTATGAGCCCAGTTCAAGGGGCTTACAGGCTTTTCTGTGGAACTCACACCCTCTGTCTCATTTCCAAAGAAATTACTATGAATCTACAGGGAAAGCATGGTACTATTATCCCTGTGCTATAAATAATAGCACACACCTAGAAAAGGGGGGATATAAGGCCAGATTAATTCAAAAAGTCAAAGGGGGAAGTATCGTTGTGCCTTTCCTTTGCGGTGACTTTGTCAACCCACAGCCATTGGTCTTCACTGCGGTGACTCTGTCAACCAGCAGCTGTTGGTCTTCTCTGCTGTGACTTTGTCAATCAGCAGTTTTTGATCTTCTTCTGATGTGACCTTGTCAGCCAGCAGTTGTGGGTCTTCTCCTGCTGTGACCTTGTCAGCCAGCAGTTGTTGATCGGCTCCCGACATCCGGATCTGGCAGCCCTGTGCACATGCTCAGCATTGCCCCCCTCACTCCACACTGGGCTGCAGAGTTTTGCTAGTTTTGTGCTTACTTTGGGTAGAGCAGCCCGACCAGTGCGAGCAGCAGTGTTTCTCAGTCTCTGCACTTTCTCTGTTGAGGCAGTCCTGTGTGCAGACCATAGCCCATTTGCCAGCTCCTTATTTTCCAGGAGGGGTAATGCCAATAGTGACCCACTATCTCTGCACTTTCTCTGGGTCAAATCGTCCTGCAGCTGGTACCAGAGTGTTTTGCTAGCTCTGCACTCTCTCTAGGTGGGGGGCCACACATTCACATGCAGCTCAGTAGGTGAAGTGTCGCCCTGCCATACCTAGCTGCTGGGTCGATATCCAGGAAGAGGAGCTCTCTTTATACCAGCTCTGCTGCCCTCATGATTCTTTTGTGTTTAGCTCCATGAGGGTGACTGGGGATGTGCTGCAGTGCCCTGTGGTTGGCCATAGAACCTGGACGTAGCCCCAGTCTTCTATCTACATGTTTGTGACATTTGCTACCATTCTACAGGTTGACCTGCAGGTGGACAAAGAGAGGAACATTTTTTTTTGAGCCCTCCCTTGATTACATTTATGAAATCCAGAAGTTCAGGAGTGCAAGAAATTCAACATTGTAGAGCCAGTAAGATCCATTTTTTTATTTTATTTTTATTTTTTATTTTTTTGTTGCATTTTTCTGAAGCTGGAAACAGGGAGAGACAGTTAGACAGACTCCCGCATGTGCCCAACTGGGATTCACCTGGCATGCCCACCATGGGGCGAAGCTCTGCCCACCAGGAGGTGATGCTCTGCCCATCATGGGCGTGGCCATGTTGTGACCAGAGCCACTCTAACGCCTGAGGCAGAGGCCACAGAGCCATCCCCAGTACCCGGGCCATCTTTGCTCCAATGGAGCCTTGGCTGCGGGAGGGAAAGAGAGAGACAGAGAGGAAGGCGCAGCGGAGGGGTGGAGAAGCAAATGGGTGCTTCTCTTGTGTGCCCTGGCCAGGAATCGAACCCAGGTCCTCCGCACACTAGGCCGACGCTCTACCGCTGAGCAACCGGCCAGGGCTCCATTTATTTTTTGATGCTCTAAAAATATTTTCTGAATGCTTGGTAAATATGGAGAACTTTTTTTAAAATTCATTTTAGAGAAGAGAAAGAAAGAGAAGGTGGGGAGGAGCAGGAAGCATCAACTCCCATATGTGCCTTGACCAGGCAAGCCTGGGGTTTCAAACCAGCTACCTCAGCATTCCAAGTCAAGGCTTTATCCCCTGAGCCCCCACAGGTCAGGCAAATGCAGAGAACTTTAATAGTCAACTTGGGATCTCAAATATTGTGAATGTGTATAATTGTGATGAATCTCCCTTAGTCCTCCCCCATTTTTTCTCTGTAGCTATGATTGGTTTTTCTCCTTTTTTCTTCCTCTTCTTCTTTTTCTTTCTGGATTTCTCTATCACCCTTCTTTTCATCTTGATTTCCTTCTTTCCTTCATAAAGTCTTTGAAAGCACCCATCATATACCAGGCACTGTGCTAGGAACTCATGTCCCTGCACTAAATGACTTCCCATTCTACTATTTTTACTTCTGTCTTTTGACCTTTTTTATTTAAATCTTTTTAATGGCCTGACCTGTGGTGGTGCAGTGAATAAAGCATCAACCTGGAAATGCTAATGTTCCCGGTGCAAAACCCTGGGCTTCCCTGGTCAAGACACATATGGGAGTTGATCCTTCCTGCTCCTCCCCCCCTTTCTCTATAATAAATAAATAAAATCTTTAAAAAAATCTTCTTAATGTATTGTAAAATATGATGTACCTTGATTTGACAAGTATATTGAATTTTAACAACTTTTTTATTATAAAAATGTATTCTTATTGCAGAAATGCTAGAAAAAATATAAGGAAAACAAAACAACAAAATTTTTATACAGAGATATTTAGTGTTAATATTATGACATTTTCTTCCCATATTCTCTGTGTACCTATTGTATTTCTCTATGTATATGTACTCAGGTATATTGGATGTGTATACATCTGTGTGCATAGATGTTCATTGCACAGGAGCATATCTCTCTGTGTCTATATGTGTCTGTTATTTTTGTATATCTGTATATGTATACAAATGAGTATTTATTCACTCATCTAATAAACACTTATTGTACTTCTATTATGTGCCAGGCACTGTGCTCGACACTGGTTGTCTGTAGTGAATGAAACAGACTCACTTTTTGTCTTTATGAATACTATGCTGTCATGCAGTAGACAAAGGGAATGAAAAATATACATAAATAAAATAATTATAAGTTGTGACAAGCACTGGATTTGGCAGTGAAATGCCTTTGGTCCCAGGTTTGATTGATCATAGAGAGTTTCCTTATCTTAGCTTCTCTGAAGGCAGAGCTGAGAGCTAAGTCTCGATTCTTCAGCAATGCGTGTTCTCAGCTATAAAACTGAGAAAATTTACAAGTGATAAAACAAAGACCCTGGGAGGTGTTCTGTGACCAAAGGAACCTAGGTTGTGAGTGGTAACCCAGGCTCAGATAAATTCTGGATTCCCAGAGCTTAGGTGGTTTCTCAGTCTGGACTGCTGCCACGGCACAAGAAAAAGTGCATGTTAGAAAAGGGGTCACTTTGTGCTAAACTATTAGAAATAGTGTTTATGCCCCTGACTGTCAAGAGCAAAGAAAGGACTTCTGGTGTTGTCACCACAGCAGATTATTTTTTATTTTTAAATTACCTCAGATTTTCTCTAGTACTTTTTTCCCAAAAAAAAGACAATGGCTTGCTCTCACCAGAAAGTTCAGTAGGTTAGAGCATTGCATGCATACACTAATGTCATAGGTTTGATACTGAATCAGGGCACATACAGAAAGAGATTGATGTTTCTGAATATCTGTCTGACTGTCTCCCCCTCTTTCTCTTTCTAACAATAATTAAAATTTTAAAAATGCTCATGACAATCCAAAGTGTCTGCATACTTTGCGGTTGTCCCTGGGGCCACCATTCGACCTGGGTGAGAAACACATGTTGAAAGATCATCCTGGAACCTGAATGATTGTCCTGGGAATGTAGAAACCACACCCCATTAGTGCAGTGAATTAACCTCTGAGTATTTAGGAGTAATCTAGAATATTATCCATTGATAAATACGTAGGGTCACAGTGTTTTTTGTGTTGTTCTTCATTTTTTTGTGTGTAATGTTATGGGGGAAATGTTCACATTCTGAGGTTTATAGTCAGGACACATTGAATGAGTCAGTTCTAGAATGACCATCTCTTCTGTTTGGTTGAAAGTGGAACCTCCCCATGAACTTCCTCAATGGCCAGGTGAGACTGGAAGCAAAAAAAGGTGTAGGGCTCTGAGGAGGCTCGGTTTTCTAATGTAGCCTCTAGAAGCAGGTATTTATTGTCCTCCAGTCCCTCTATGTGGATCTGGTGAGTGCATAGGGTGGAACAAGAGGGGAAGATGAGGAAATCCAGTCTGTAGCAGAATAGCTATTCTCCCAGCTGTTTCGTACACTTTGGATGGGGTCTCTCTTAGTAGATATGGGCTCTATTTCTGTTCACATGTCAGAATCCAAATGTGAAGTGAGCAATGTGGTCCAGGGGATTCTAGGTAAGTAAAAGGGATGAGGCGAGAGAGAGTGGGGAACAGCTACAGGTGTAGCATCCACCAGTCAAGAACAAACATCGGAGACTTTCAGGAGTATAGATGTAACTTTATTGGCCAGTTTTACCTGTGCAGGGGCAAATTCCCGAGGTGTCCAGAGACACCATGTTCACAAGGAGCTACAGATGGGAATCGCACCTAGCGCTCACAGCTAAATCTTTTTATAAGCTAAGCAAGCAAGCCTAATACAGAAGCAGATGTGGCGGTAACCTATTTGCTAAGGGGGCTGCACATAGCATAGCAACAGGGGCTGGGGTCTAGCTCATTGGCGAATTCCAAACCTAAACTTCTGATAAGGGTCTTTTAACCAATAGAATGCAAACGTTTGTCTCTTTTTCCTTTTTTTTTCTTCTCTCTCAGCTTCCCAGAGTCCCTATCTGTCTCTGCTTCTTGAACGACCTTGGGCATGTTACTCCTAACAGAACAGGAGCAGGACCTGCCTGTAACCCTTAAGTTCCCTGTTCCATTAGTGCCTTGCTTATTTTCTGATCTTCTCTTGGTCCTTACATTCCCTACTCCTATTAGGGCATAAATCAAACTCTTGATTCTTCATCAGAAGGAAGGATGGTGTAGGTAGGTTGAGACAGAACCATCACTTTTACAGTCTCGATTCTTTCCTTAATAAATGTAAGGAGTTTATTAATAACTACAGGCCCAATAGTGAGAGCTAACAAAAGTATCAGTAATGGCCCAGCAATTGTAGATATAAGAGTGGTTAGCCAAGGGGAAGTTCTGAACATAGAGGCATACCATCCTGGGTCATCTTCTTCTAAGTTCCTATTTTCTAATCTGTTTGCAAGTACCTTGATATTCTCTCTAATTACTCTAGAGTGGTTAGCATAAAAACAGCATTCTTCTCTTAGAGCAGCACACAGTCCTCCTTGCTCGAGTAGGAGGAGGTCTAGTCCTCTCCTATTCTGAAGGGCTACCTCGGCTAGGGAGTCTATTTGCTTCTCGAGGTATATTACCTGGTTTTGGAGAAGCGCAATATCTTTGGAGAATGTCTTGGATAGCTGTCTGAGGGTAAGTTCCCCTTGAATGAGGAATGCTGTCCCTACTGCTGCTGACCCTACAATTCCTATGGTAGCTATGATAGGGATAAGAAGTGGAGCTCATTTTTCCCACCTTGGGGAGCCACAAGGAATTCAGGATTTCCCCTATACAGATATACCTGTGGAATAATGTAAGCACTTACACAAAGTTCAGGATGAGTGGGGACTATACACTTGAAGATGCCTTGAGTACACACAAACCATAGTCCTTCAGGTGCCTTCATCACTTTTGGGTCCTCTAGGGTGGCGAGTAGGGTTTCTTGGTTAAGGCAATAGTCACTGTAATTGGAATTACCTAAGGTGAAATTTGCTAAGAGGTAGCAGGTTCCTTTCCCATGGAACTCTGCTAAAGTGAGAGATCCTTCTGAGACACAATCTTTCATCTGATCCTGGTTCCGGTCCCTCGTAAGGGTTACTGTAGTAGGAGCCAGTTCCCCTTCCCTCAAGGTGTTGGCTCCAAGCCCTACATAGAAAGGGGGTCTGGGACTAAGGCAAAGCCAACAAGATTCTGTAATTTCAGGCTGTGTCTTGTTAAAGAAGGGGAATACCTTATCTAATAAATCTAGGGCATACGTCTCTTGGTGGTGTGGTCTTTCCAGTAATGGGCTGGGAGTGTAAAAAGGTAATTTATGGTCCTGCTCCTCTGGCTCTATTGGGAAAGAGTCTACAGTAGGAGTCGTGGTAGCTCCGCTCTGGTCTAGGCCTGTCTTACTGTCTGGGAGTTTTGGTGCTGCCGGAGTGTGTGCTGCTGGAAGGCTGACAGGGGGCCTAGGTGGCAGCCCATTCCCTACTCCTATTAGAAAAGGTCTGTTCTTTGTAGGAAGCTTTCTAATGGTGAAAAAGGTACCAGGATCATGTCCAGTTACATATAATCTTAGCGCCCAGGTTTTTCCTGAATTCCAACTTGGGTCTTTAGGCTTCTTAATAGTAATGATAGTAGGGTTACAATTATCTTTAGCACAGTCCTCATCCCAACCATCATTGGGCCTTCTTCCCCCTAATCTAGTTCCTAATCGAAAGAGACTTATGTCTGGGTCTGGTTTCGGTGGACTCCATTGAAATTCACTGACAAGTGTTTCACAACCCCACGCTTTACAAAAATAATCTGAGTGAGACCCGCAAATTCGGCGCTGTCCAGAAGGGGGTTCAGGGCAGGCATAGTGTGGAGTATACCATAAAGCCCTATTTTTAACATGAGGTGCACACTTACTACCTGCAGTGTATGAGCTAGGCCAGTTATCTAAGAGCGGGCTCCTGGCTGAATCAGAATGTCTCCAAGCTGCTGGTGAATCACAGAATTTTTCTTCAAAAAACTTTGATAAATCAGCTTGGAGTGTTATGGAGGTGCTACTATCCCAGGTGTTATTCTGTGCTATAACTGTGCCATCTGCTGTCCTGATTAAAACCCATTCCTGCAACTCTAGTCCCTTGCTGGGTAAATAATAAAAAGTCATCAGTCCTAAGTGGAGGAGAAGGTGAGCTTTAGAGGCTCTCCAGGGGTCTGTTTGACTTGCCATCTCCGGGATCCTTCGTCAGGTGGTTGGGCTGATTTCACGTGGGAGAGATGGATCCAATAGGGCTTTTCTGCTATCCGGACTGCAGAAGGGGTACTGAGCAACACCTGGAATGGTCCTTGCCACCGCGCCTCTAGGTTCCCTCGACGGTGGTTGAGAACCCAAACCCACTGTCCAGGGTCCGGTGGCGACAACCTCTGGGCGTTGTCTTCCAATGCTGCAGCTCTCTGTTCCCGCAGCTCCCTTACTTCTCTCAGAATCTGCTGCAATGCCTGTAGGGACTTGAGGAAAGTATGATTAGACATCTCTATTTCCTCTCTGGTGAGCTGGGGTACCATTGGAATGGGTTGTCCAAACATAAGCTCATAGGGGGTCCATCTATTAGTGTTAGGTGTACACCTAACCCGGAACAGGGCAAAAGGGAGTAACTCTACTCAGATTTCACTGGTCTCCTCTCTTAATTTAATTAGTTTCCTTTAATGTCCTATTCATTTGTTCTACTTGTCCTGAACTCTGAGGCCTGTAAATACAATGCAATTTCCAATCAATTCCTAGCCTCGTAGCTAATTCCTGGGAAATCTTAGAGATGAAAGCTGGTCCATTGTCAGATCCTATGGCTATAGGAATTCCATATCTAGGGATGATCTCTCTTAGCAGGATCTTGCAAACTGTGGAAGCAGTTTCACCCTTGGTGGGAAAGGCTTCCGTCCATCCTGTAAAAGTATCTATTAACACCAGTAGATACTTATATCCTGCCTTTCCTGGAGTCATTTCTGTGAAATCTATTTCCTATAACTCTCCTGGGCACTTTCCCCTATATCTAACTAAAGGGGGGAGCTTCTTGTTTATAGCATTGACCTTAGCACAAGCCTTACATCTAGAAACTATGGATTGCATGATATCCCTAAGCTGGGGTCCCCTGTAGTACTTCTTAATTAGTTGTTCTATCTTATTTTGCCCTAGGTGGGAACTTGCATGGACTTCCTTTGCAATCTCTCCTATAACTCCCTGGGGTAGGTAGAGTCTAGTGTCAGGTAGTTCTATCCACCCCTGCTTATTTCTTTTACCCCCTAATTGCTTTCCCTCTTGCTCTTCCTCAGGAGTATACTTAGGGTTGGGAGGCAGCATGGGTTGAGGCAAAAGCGGTAGAATGTCTGCAGTTCCTTCTTTTGCAGCTTCTCTGGCAACGATGTCAGCAAAACGGTTTCCTTGAATAATTGGAGAGTCCCCCTTTTGATGTCCTTTGCAATGAATTATGGCTACTTTAGAGGGAAGCCAAATGGCATCGAGCAGGGCTAAAATCTCAGTTTTATTCTTAATTTCTTTTCCCCCTGTCGTTAGCAAGCCTCGTTCTTTGTAAATGGCACCATGAATGTGAGCAGTGGCAAAGGCGTACCTGCTGTCCGTGTAAATGTTGGCCACTTTGCCCTCAGCTATCTGGAGGGCCTGTGTAAGTCCAATTAGCTCTGCTCGCTGTGCAGAAGTACCTTTTGGTAATGCTCTCTGCCATAAGACACTGTCCTGGGTAGTTACAGCTGCTCCTGCATATCTTTGTCCATCTCGGACATAACTGCTTCCATCAGTGAAGAGCGTGAGGTCTGCCTTCTCATAGGCCTGGTCCCTGAGGTCCGGTCTGGCCCCTGTGACAGTGTCCAATATCTGTCTGCAGTCATGGACCACTGATGGGTCTGGCAACGGTAGCAAAGTGGCAGGATTTAAGACTGCCGTCTTCAAGAACTGCACTGCTGGGGGATTCAATAACTGTGCTTGGTACTGTGTCAATCGAGCATTGGAGAGCCACCTATCCAGTGGGGCACGCAGCACTTGTTCTAGATAGTGTTCTCCAATAACCTGGATGTCCTGACCCAATGTCAGTTTGTTGGCCTCCTTAACTAGGATTGAGGTAGCAGCAAGTGCCCTTAAACAGGTTGGCCAGCCAGACGCTACGGGGTCTAGCTTCCTGGATAGGTATGCTACAGGCCTCTTCTATGGCCCAAGCTCTTGGCTGAGGATTCCCAAGGCTATCCCTCCCTTCTCAGCAATGTACAACTGGAAAGGTTTGGCCATATCTGGTAGGGCCAATGCTGGGGCAGCTACTAGGGCCTCCTTCAGTGCCTGGAAAGCCTTCCTTTCCTTGTCTGTCCAAATAAACTGTTCTTCTTTGCCCTGCATCAATTCATGGAGGGGCCTGGCCAGCTCTGCAAATCCTAATATCCAGAGTCTGCAATATCTTACTGCTCCCAGAAATTCTCGCACTTGCCTTTTGTTAGTGGGTTCTGGGATCTGCAACACAGTTTGAATCCTTTGACTGGATAATGTCCTTTGTCCCCCTTGTAAGTTATATCCCAAGTAACTTACAGTTTGGGTGACAATCTGGGCCTTCTTGGCAGAGACTCGATACCCCATCTGCTGGAGATCCTGGAGTAGGTCTAAGGTGGCCGTCTTACATTGCTCTTCTTCGGCTGCAGCGATGAGGAGGTCATCCACATATTGGAGCAACACAGTTAAAGGGTGGGCAGCTCGAAACCCCTGCAAGTCCTTACACAAAGCTTCATTAAAGATAGTGGGAGAATTCTTAAACCCTTGAGGAAGCCTGGTCCATGTATACTGTCCCACTAGTCCATTTTCCAGATCATTCCATTCAAAAGCAAATATCTCCTGGCTCTTGGGGGCCAATGGAATGCAAAAGAAAGCATCCTTCAAATCCAGTACTGAATAATATGTACAAGTAGGGGGTAAAAAACTTAGCAAAGTGTAGGGATTTGGCACCGTTGGGTGAATAGTCTCTACCCGGGTGTTTACTTCTCACAGATCTTGCACCGGATGATAGTCCTGGGTCCCAGGCTTCTGGACTGGGAGCAAAGGTGTGTTCCAGGCTGACTGGCATTCCCGGAGGATACCTGCCACTAGTAAGCGCTTCAGATGCTGCGCTATGCCCTGCTTAGCTCGTGCTGGTATGGGATATTGCCTTACCCGCATGGGGCTAGCAGTGCTCAGCAACTGCACTATGACAGGTGGCTGATGAGCGGCTAAGCCTGGTGGGTTGGTTTCTGCCCACACCCCTGGCACCTTTTCCCATATTTCCTCTGGGACCCCGATGACTTCATCCTTACCTTCCTGTAGGACTGCCATCAAGTATTCTTCAGATATGGGCACCGTTACCTCGAGACTGACTTTTTCCTTCCCCTCCTGGGAACTGCTGTCCTCTTGCTTAAAGGTTATTGTTGCTTGAAGTTTCTGCAAGAGATCTCGGCCCATGAGAGGATAAGGACAATCTGGAATGACTAGAAATGAGTGAGTAATAGTGCCTCTACCTAAATTTGTGATTCTTGCGGTGGTCCGTGGATAAGCTACTGCTTTTCCCATTACCCCTATTATTTTTGTATTTTCTTTTTGTATGTGTCCTTGTGGCTTCTTTAAAACTGAATAGGTGGCTCCCGTGTCAACCAGGAAGTCTATTGGCTTTCCTTCGACTGTTAGGGTGACCATGGGCTCCTGGGAGCCGACAGAAATGGAGCCCTGGCCCCGTCAGTCCAAGGTTTGGAGCAAGACCTCTGGATCTTGCTTTAGCTTCTGACTGTTAACCCGTAACTTTGGGCAATCTCTCCTCCAGTGTCCTTTCTCCTTGCAATAGGCACACTGATCCTTGCCTATTTGCTTCCATAGTTGACCTGTCTCTTTGCCTATTTGCTGCTCTCCTTTTCACTTCTTCTCTGACTTATGAGCTGCAATGAGGATCTTGACAGCTGCTCTCCCTAGTTCTGAGTCATCCCTATTTATATATACTTTCTGAGCTATTTCAATTAGCTCACTTCTATTTTTCCCTTCAAATCCTTCTAATTTCTGAAGCTTCTTCCTAATGTCTGATGCAGCTTGTGTCACAAAAGCTATATTTACTAACCTGCGATTCTCCTCAGCTTCTGGATCTATAGGGCTATAAACCTAGTAGGCCTCCATTAGCTGCTCTAAAAATGTGGTGGGGGATTCTTCCCTTCCCTGGATAATCTCACTTACCTTACTGAAATTAGTGGGTCTCCTGGCTGCTGCTTTTAAACCCCACAACAGAGCCCGGTGATACTGGAAGAGTGCTTCCCTTCCCCCTGAGGTATTCGGGTCCCAGGCCGGGGGCTGCTTGGGAAGGACATTCTCGGCTTCCCCATCCATTCCCCCGTCCTCTAAAACTGCTTTTACTGCTTCTCTCATTATTCTATTTCTTTTTTCTGTAGTAAAAAGAGTTTGTAAGACCTGTTGGCAGTCATCCCACGTTGGCTGGTGGGTCCTAAAAACTGTCTCAAGCAAGGATATTAGTCCCTGCGGTTTCTCAGAAAAAGGAGGATTTTCCCGCTTCCAATTGTACAAATTACTTGTGGAAAAAGGCACATAGATGAAGCGAGGGGGTTTTCATGGACCAGCATCTGGTGCCGGTGGCGCTTCCTGGAGTGGTAAAATGGCTGCACTTCCCTTGGCACCTCCTGCAGGAGACAAATGCAAGATGGCGGCACCTCCTGTAGAAGGAGGCAAGATGGCGACACCTCCTGCAGGAGACAAAGTCAAGATGGTGGCACCTCCTGCAGAAGGAGGCAAAATGGTGGTGCCTCCTGCAGGAGACAAAGGCAAGATGGTGGCATCTCCTACCTAAGGAGAAGGTGAATATATCGCCCCTCCTCGGGTGTATGGTGGACTCAAAAATCCACTTACGTCCTGCTGCGTGGAATCAGGTCCTCCCTGGTGCCAATAGGGAGGAGGGAAATTTACTGGGTCTAAGGGATCCTCCAGTGGTTCAGGCAAGACAGGGTAAATTCTAGATGACGGTACAGTGGACTGTACCGGGGAATTGGTCTTCTCCTTTTCCTCCCTACTGCCTTTCCCTGTCCTCTGGTTACTTGCAGTTACACATATTGCCCTTCTCTCTCTCTTGCCATTCTTATTTATTTATTTATTTGTTTATTATTTTTTTTGCATTTTTCTGAAGCTGGAAACTGGGAGAGACAGTCAGACAGACTCCTGCATGCGCCCGACCGGAATCCACCTGGCACGCCCACCATGGGGCAACGCTCTGCCCACCAGGAGGCGATGCTCTGCCCATTCTTGGTGTCGCCATGTTGCGACCAGAGCCACTCTAACACCTGGGGCAGAGGCCAAGGAGCCATCCCCAGTGCCCGGGCCATCTTTGCTCCAATGGAGCCCTGGCTGCAGGAGGAGAAGAGAGAGAGAGGAAGGTGTGGCGGAGGGGTGGAGAAGCAAATGGGTGCTTCTCCTGTGTGCCCTGGCCGGAAATCCAACCTGGGTCCTCCGCACGCTAGGCCAATACTCTACTGCTGAGCCAACCAGCCAGGGCCTCTTGCCATTCTTTATGTACTTTCTGATATACCCTGTCTTATCTGTGGAAATATCAACCCACACATCTATATACAAATATTGGTCTGGATGGGGCACCTGGTAGATAATAGCTCGGACAGCAAACACAATAGGAAGATCAAAAGTTCCCTCAGTGGGCCACTCTACGTCAAAGGCGGGCCATTCCAACTGACTCAATGTCTGTAAGGTCTCTCGGTCTGGAGGTGGCCCTCCGTACCCCTGGGCTCTTTTCTGAAAATCAGAAAAGTTGTTTAGCAGGCACTCAAGTGGAGAACCGGGTACAGACTCTTGTTGTCCCATTCTTCTTTATCTTTCTTTGTCTGCTTCTAAACCTTCAAGAATTAACAAAACAATTATCAAAATACCCCAACCAATAAGCAAAAAAAGGCTAGAGTAAAAGATTGTCTCACACTCAATTCAGGCATTCACACACAGACAAAACGTAGTGCAGCGTGGCGCAGAGATTTTAATGTGACCGGTCACTTCTAGAGTTAACTCCTAGAGTTAACAATTCCTTTCAGAAAACAGCGTCCTCTTCTGAAAGCCCTGGGTAGGTTACCAGCGGCGTCCCACCTACTACCTCAGGTTTATATGCTCCGGAGCTCAAAAACAAAACCAAATGAGGATCCTCAAAGAGTACTTACTCAACTCGAGCTGTCCCTCTGGTCTCCGACCAAAAAACTTTACCAAGGGAAATCCCAGGCAAGCCCCCAGAGATGTAGCATCCACCGGGTCAAGAACAAACATCGGAGACTTTCAGGAGTATAGATGTAACTTTATTGGCCAGTTTTACCTGCGCAGGGGCAAATTCCCGAGGTGTCCAGAGACACCGTGCTCACAAGGAGCTACAGATGGGAATCGCACCTAGCGCTCACAGCTAAATCTTTTTATAAGCTAAGGAAGCAAGCCTAATACAGAAGCAGATGTGGTGGTAACCTATTTGCTAAGGGGGCTTCACATAGCATAGCAACAGGGGCTGGGGTCTAGATCATTGGCAAATTCCAAAACTAAACTTCTGATAAGGGTCTTTTAACCAATAGAATGCAAACCTTTGTCTCTTTTTCTTTTTCTTTTTGTCTTCTCTCTCAGCTTCCCAGAGTCCCTATCTGTCTCTTCTTCTTGAATGATCTTGGGCATGTTACTCCTAACAGAACAGGAGCAGGACCTGCCTGTAACCCTTAATTTCCCTGTTCCATTAGTGCCCTGCTTATTTTCTGATCTTCTCTTCGTCCTTACATTGCCCTGCCATACCTACCTGCTGGGTCGATATCCGGGAAGAGGAGCTCTCTTTACACCAGCTATGCTTCCCTCATGATTCTGTTGTGTTTAATGCTAGGCGGGTGGCAGGGGATGTCTGTAGTGCCCTGTGGTTGGCCATAGAGCCTGGATGGAGCTACTACAGTCTTCTATCCACATGCCCGGGAGGTGTAAACAGTGGTCCTCACTGGTTTCTGCAGTCCTGAGCTGTTTCTTCACCTCCTGCAGAGCACTCATGTTTCCTCAGCCTTCTCTATGCATGCTCTCTCTCTCTCTCTCTCACTTTCTCTCTCTCTCTCTCTTTCTCTCTAGCTTGTTGTGCAGAAGCTGTTTAGTTGTTTCTCAGTTGTCTTTCAGGAGGAATTGTTCTAACCAAAGGGGTACTGTGCATGGGTTTTCGGGAGGGTACAAGCCCAGCGTCCACATGTGCTATTAGGTTGGACCCACAGGACAGTTCTGAAATAGTCTGATATTGGCTGCAGCTACAGCCTTCTGCACTGATACATTCTTATTTTCCATATTCAAATTTCTATACAATTTTTGAGACAGTAATTTTCCCTCTGACTTCAACTACTTGTTGGATCCAGGAGGAATAGTTTATTTTCACCTTGTTTAGCGTTTTTCTCCTGTGAGAATGGGCATGATAACTGCCAAGCTTCTTACTTGTAGGACCAGAAACCGGAAGTCTTGCATTAGTCGCTTATCTCTTGGCTTTGTGTTCCCTATTTGTAAAATAAAGGGACCAGATCATTCCATGGTGCCTGAACTCCCTCTAGCTCCAGCATTCTGTTCATTCAATAGGCACTGACGTGTGAATGACAGTGTCAATTTGTGGCATTTGCTACCATTCTGCAGGTTGAACTGCATGTGGACAAAGAGAGGCACATTTTTTTCGAGTCCTCCCTTGATTACGTTTATGAAATCCAGAAGATTAGGAGTGCAAGAAATTCAACATTGTAGAGCCAGTAAGTTCCATTTATTTTTTGATGCTCTAAAAATGTTTTCTGAATACTTGGTAAATATGGAGAACTGTTTTTTTATTCATTTTAGAGAAGAGAAAAAAAGAGAGAGAAGTTGGGGAGGAGCAGGAAGCATCAATTCCCATATGTGCCTTGACCAAGCAAGCCCAGGGTTTCAAACCAGCAACCTCAGCATTTCCAGGTCGATGCTTTATCCACTGTGCCACCACAGGTCAGGCAAATGCAGATAAATTTTATCATCAGCTTGGGATCTCAAATATTGTGAATGTGTATAATTGTGATGAATCTCTTTAGTCCTTCCCATTTTTTCTCTCTAGCTATGATTTGTTTATCTTTTTATTTCTTCTTCTTTCCCTCCCTGGATTTCTCTATTACCCTTCTTTTCATCTTGTTTTCCTTCTTTCCTTCCTGCCATGCTTTCATAAAGCCTTTGAAAGCGCCCATTATATACCAGGCACTGTGCTCAGAACTCATGTCCCTGCACTCAATGACTTTCCATTCTACTATTTTTAATTCTGTCTTTTTAACTATTTTATTTAAATCTTCTTAATTTATTGTAAAATATGATGTACCTTGATTTGACAAGTATATTGAATTTTAACAACTTTTTTATTATAAAATATGTATTCTTATTGCAGAAATGCTAGAAAAAAATATGAGGAAAATAAAAGAACAAATTTTCCATACAGAGACATTTTCTTGCCATAGTCTCTGTGTACCTATTGTATTTCTCTATGTATATGTACCCAAGTATATTGGGTGTGTGTACATCTGTGTGCATAGATGTTCATTGCACATGAGCATATCTCTCTGTGTTCACAGTGTCTGTCATTTGTGTATATCTGTATATGTATACAAATGACTATTTATTCACTCATTCAATAAAACTTATTGTACTTCTGTTATGTGCCAGGCACTGTGCTCGACACTGGTTGTCTGTAGTGAATAAGACAGATTCACTTTCTGTCTTTATGAATACTATGCTGTCATGGAGTAGACAGAGGGAATGAAAAATATACATAAATAAAATAATTATAAGTTGTGACAAGCACTGGATTTGGCAGTGCAATGCCTTTGGTCCCAGTTTTGATTGATCATGGAGAGGTTCCTTATCTCAGTTTCTCAGAAGGCAGAGCTGAGACCTAAGTCTCAGTACTTTAGCAATGTGTGTTCTCAGCTATAAAACTGAGAAAATTTACAAGTGATGAAACAAAGACCCTGGGAGGTGTTCTGTGACCAAAAGAACCTAGCTTGTAAGTGGTGCCCCAGGCTCAGATAACTTCTGGATTCCCAGAGCTTAGGAGGTGTCTCAGTCTGGACTGCTGCCACAGCACAAGAGAAACTGCATGTTAGAAAAGGGATCACTTTGTGCTAAACTATTAGAAATAGTGTTTATGCCCCCTGACTGTCAAGAGCAAAGAAAAGGACTTCTGGTGTTGTCACCACAGCAGATTATTCTTTTATTTTTTAATTACCTCAGGTTTTCTCTGGTACTTTTTTCTCCCAAAAGAGACAATGGCTTGCTCTCACCAGAGAGTTCAGTAGGTTAGAGCATCACACGCATACACTAATGTCATAGGTTTGATCCTGGGTCAGGGCACATACAGAAACAGATTGATGTTTCTGACTATCTGTCTGACTGTCTCCCCCTCTTCCTCTCTCTAACATTAATAATTAAAATTTTAAAAAGGCTCATGACAATCCAAAGTGTCTGCATACATTGCAGTTGTCCCTGGGGCCACCATCCGACCTGGGTGAGAAACATGTGTTCAAAGATCATCCTGGAACCTGAATAATTATCCTGGGAATGTAGAAACCACACTCCATTAGTGCAGTGAGTTAACCTCAGAGGATTGAGGAGTAATCTAGAATGTTATCCATTGATGAATACGTAGGGTCACAGTGTTTTCTGTGTTGTTCTTCCTGTCTCAGTGTGTAATGTTATGGGGGAAATGTTCACATTCTGAGGTTTATAGTCAGGAAACGTTGAATGAGTCAGTTCTAGAATGACCGTCTTTTCTGTTTGGTTGAATGTGGAACCTCCCCATCAACTTCCTCAATGGCCAGGTGAGACTGGGAGCAAGGAAAAGGTGTAGGGTTCTGAGAAACTCGGTTTTCTCATGTAGCCTCTACGAGCAGGTAGTTATTGTCCTCCAGTCCTTCTATATGGACCTAGTGAGTGCATGGGGTGGAACAAGAGGAGAAGATGAGGAAATCCAGTCTGTAGCAGAATAGCTGTTCTCCCAGCTGTTTCGTACACTTTGGATGGGGTCTCTCTTAGTAGATATGGGCTCTATTTCTGTTCACATGTCAGAATCCAGATGTGAAGTGAGCAATGTGTGATACTAGGTAAGTGTAGGGGATGAGGTGAGAGAGAGTGGGGAACAGCTACAGGCAGCTTGTGAGGACCCAAAAAGGGTACCCAGACTATTTCTGAGGTACATGCCTCATGTCTCAAATTAGATGAACTATTCCCATGGGGCCACTTTTTGTGAGCCCTTCCTATAGATGCAAAGCAGATTCAGAAGCACACTGTGGTCCCAGTTTATTGACCATGGTGAGGTCTAACCTCACAGGCTTCCAGGCAGCAGAGCCAAGTCCAGAGCCTAGATGTGTGTTCCAAGCTCCAGAAAGAAGAACTTTTATAAGCAATAGGAGAAAGACCCTGAGAGGTTTGTTCCCTGGATCCACATGTCTGACATCTGGTGAAGTGGGATGAGGAGTGAGGTGACACCTGGAGGCAGACTTTCTATCCCAATTCCCAGCAACCATGGAAGAGAAGAGAGTACGTCTGGAGAAGGAGGCAGCTGAACTTGTGGCAAGTTTTCCATGGAGGCTTGAGGTCAGTGTGTGAGGGCAGAGCAGATGTTTTAGCTAAGGGATGAGGAGAGACCAGAGATGAATATTTATTTCCTCTGCATGCATCTCTTGAAGGGGGGCATGGGAAAACTGGAAGGAGAGACTAACCAGTGAATTTTCCCTCCTTGCTCAGGCCAGGATGGGAAGAGCACAGTGAGTCTTCAGTTCACTGGCCAGGAAAAACCGTGAGCAGGATTCTGCATCCCAGCTGCAGTAGCTTGTGTGGTGACAGAGGTCGTCTGGGTCTGAATTTCCACCCCTGCTTTAGCCAGAATAATGGGCAGGAGAGGTTTTCATAGGAAGGGGCCAGGAGAGGCCTGGAGGAGAACTGTTTCTCCTGACTCCAGCCCAGCATTTCATGGGCAGGTGGAGCCTCCAGAAACAGATGAGGAGAGACCTGGAGCCACTTCTTTCTTCCTGGCTCCAGCAGATCTGTGCTGGGCAGAAGGTGCGCTGAGGTCAAGGGTGAGGAGATTCCTGGACGAGGCTTCTAAACAGCCTGTGAGAGGTAGTGGGGTTTCTGGGGTGAGGGGTGCACTTCAGGCAGCACGAGTCTGGCCACGCCACTGCCGGGCAGCCCTGTCAAAGCTGCTCAGCTCAGGTCAGGGCTCACTGGTCCTGAAGCTTTCCCCAGCCGGCCAGGTTCCAGAAGCACTTCTCAGATCACAGCCTCCCTCAGCCTTTGCCCGTCTCTCCTCTGCTTTTCCCTCCCCGCGGTGTCAGGACCTGAGATGCCCAGTGCGGATGAATCTGCATGGGCAGATGTGGTGGCAGAAGTCGTTCGGGCTGTCAGGTCAGACAGGGTACAGGCTGCCAAGGTTCTAGTGGTGGAATATTGATGGGAGAGGGTGGTGATGTCAAGACAAATAACCTCCAGAAAAACAAGTGACTAGGACGCTGCCAGGTAGGGGAGGGGATGGGTGAGACAGTGGAGGAAGGAGTTCAGCTCTGGTGGGAGGTGAGAGAAGGGCTAGACTGGGCAAGGTGAGGAGTGTAGTGTAAGCGGAGGTGGAAGCAGGCGCGACCGCATCACTTTGGGGCTGGAGAAACCCAGGTGAGAAGGGAAGGGGCTGTGGCCTGTGTTTGGAAGGAGGACGGGGCTGTTGTGAGGGGCGCTATGAAGAGGTGGGTAAGGAAGAGGAGGGGTGTGTGCCTATGGTAGAGTAAGGTGCAATAAGAGAGGACTGAGGCTTTCAGAACAGAGAGCCTGGGTGCAACGAGGTCATGGAGAGAGAGAGAGAGCTGAAAGAAGGAAAATGGAATGGAAACCAATACCGTGGGATACCCGGTGACCTGTCTAAACTCCTATTTCCCCCGCAGAATGGAAGAGACAGCAGGGTCCACCAGCATCAGTTGCAGCCAATTCCAGTAGCCAGGCCTTCAGCTTTAAAAAATGTTTATTGATGAGGGAGAGATTTGTTGTTCCATTTACGTAAGCATTTACTGGTCGCAGCAGTTGGAGGACTCGTGACAAGACCCCCTAGTCCCAGGTGGGACCCCTGCACCCAATGACAGGGTCAGATCTCATGATTCAGGGCTCCGTAACACCTCAGGGAAGATCCCTGGGCACACTCAGTGGCGGCAGAGCCCATGTGACCGGACTCTCCATGCTGAGTGAATCCATGCACACACTCGGTACAGAGCAAACAATCTTCTCTGCTGCCATCTAGTGTGCACCGTGGGAACAGCACTCGTTTACCGAGCATCTGCTATTGTCATGTTACAGGGACACAGTGAATGTCCAAGGCGCGTCCCATCACCCCCAGCTCTGGATGTCTATGTCTCCATAATGGTAGGAACTAAAGTGCATGGGAGAAAGCTCACCACTCTGTCAGGTGGGACTCTTCTTTATGAAACAAAATCCAAAGGTCACATGACCCCCCCCTCACATGACCACCACATGACTGTGGTGGGGTCCCTCACCACAGTCAGAAAACACAGCCATGCTGAAACATGACTCCTTTGTTAGGACCCCATTCTTACATCACAGAGTCCAGAGCCAATGTGGTCAAACCCAAACCCTCTACTATCTCAGTTGTGACCCTTCCACACCGTCAAATGACACAGAGCATGTGTGATGGGATGCCCTATGCTCTCAGGGAAAGACATTTTCTTGCAATCACGCGGATCAAAAATGACGTGATGTCCTTATTACTCTCTCAGGGAGGGACCTCTCCTCATACTCACAGGTTCCAGCCCTGATGTGACAGGACCCCCTTCTCTCTGGTGGGCCTGTTTCCTATGCTCACAGGGAACAGAACCCATGTGACAGGACTCCCTGTGTCAGGCAGTACCCCTTCCACAATGCTTGGACCCAGAGCTTATGGGCACAACCCCTTAGTTTTACTAAGCAGAGCCTTCTTCCCGTGAGAGAACCCCCTGTTACTTTACTGTCTTGTATGAATATGAGTTCACTTTGAGCATGTATTATATGTTGAGTATCTCTTGTTCATTTGATTAAGTTGATTTGATTATTAGCACAGCTGTTGGGACTTACAAGGTACAAGGAAAATGTGTTTGTTTGTCTGTTTTTTATCCTCATCCTGTCAGTGAGCTGGGCATGTGAAGATAAATGATGAGAAACTAACTTCAGGGAAGTGCTGCAGCTGAGATGTGGACATCTGCCAGCTGGGGTTACTGTTCCTTTTGTTCACTGTCAGATGTTTTGTTAATTTTTGTAGAGTTTGGTGGAATTATGTAGTGCTTTCTCATTTACAGTGGCATGAAGACACATCTGAGAAGCTAGCTGCTTGGACTAAGAGAGTCATGAGTTTTCTGTATTGAGTCCCAGCTGTGTTTACATGGTAAGGATCTGGTTGAGATCTGGCATCTGCTGTGTGGAAACTCGGATGCGTTGCCTGGCTCCATGTCTGGAGTTTGGCTGTGGGGTCTCAGTTCCAGATGTGGATTCAGTCTGTGGCATCTGTGGTTGAATATGTGTTGAGCTGTGTGTCATCTGTGTGGGGTACCTCTGTGTGTCTCCATGTCCTGGTTTCCAGTGTGGGGCCCACACACTTCTCTAGCCATAAGATGTTGAAAAGCCAATAGCTATGGCCACCAATAGAGCTGCCTGGTCTGTGCAGGTTTGCATTAGATTTGGAGAGACAGTAATGAAACAATGGAACCAAGAACTGCTGGGCCATTGCCTTTAATTCTAGCTTGCACCCGGCAGGCAAGAAATACACACAGTGGGAAAACACTTTTCTTTTAATTCAGGGCTCCCAAAGGCACTGACTTATTTGAGTTTCCTAGAATCAAAGGTTTCTAACCCCAGGAGCCTTATTCATTCTGTTCCCCATCTCCTTCCTTCTCTCTGCACAAACTCTGCACAAACTGTCTTCTCCTTCAGCACTCCACCATCTTGGCTGCTTCTTCTTTTCTCCACGTGGCCTTTCTCTGCTCTCCTCTCTAATGCTAATCTCAGGAGCTGAGAGAGAGCAAGGTCCTGGTCTGTCCCACTTTATAGTGCAGAAATCAAAACCTTTAATCCAATATACAAACAAGGAAGTCTCTGAATCAAAGTCACTTATCTGAAGCATAATGGGATTCCTCAAAGACTGTATCACCCCCCATCATGCAACAGTCAAGGTTGTAGGAAAAAGCTTAGTCTTAAAACTAAGCCTTAAGCTATGACGACCCTGCCTGCTTACAGCCTGTCTCCCATAACCAATGCAAACTATTATATAAGCAAACAAACATATATATTATATTGATCAACATTTTACCACTTTTGCTCACTTCACAATCTAAAGCACAGGTATTCCTGCACAAGGAAATTAGGCATATTACATACATTATAATACATGACAAATTATATAATTTTGACCATTACAAAAGTATATTTTACCAGTCTCTGAGTATTTTTCCAAAAGCATAAAATGTCTTTGGCCTTTCTAGCCATTTGAAGAGGTTTCTGGGGCAGGGATGGTCCCCCAGCGGAGCCACCCCCACCCCTAGGAAAATATTTCACATTGTCCAAAATTTGTAAGTCCATCCAACAAAAAAGCTAGTGCCCAATCAGGTTGTAGTCCAGTAATCAGTCCGCACACATGGGGCCTCAGCCACCCCCCTCATCCCTGCTGTACTGGCAGGTCTTAAACTGTCCCAAAGAGCAGCATGTGGCAATGGTAGTCAGCATTTTCATCTTTGCTCTGGAGAGCATGATGGCAACCACTCCTATGTCCCAAAATCACAGACCTACCAGAGGCCTAGTAGGTACTCCTTGCTGCTGGGCTCTTACCTTCTGGAGACTGCAGACCACAAGTCCAGACCGATGCTCATCATCCTCCAAAGAGGAACTGAAAACTTCAGGTCCTGCTGTTGGGCTTAAGCCCTGGGCCTCCTGCTGCTGCTGGCTCTCCACAACGTGCAGAGCAATCTTCACCTCACGAACCTGTGATTGCTTCTCCAGCAGCTTTTTAATTTCCAAGCAAATTTCATGAACCTGGTCGGTCTTCTCCGGTGCTTGCTCCAGCTCCAGGGCCAGCATTTTTTCCCCACATTTGCTCCAGCTCCTTGCACTGCTCAGTTTGCGGGTCCCAGGCATCCTCTTTTACTGAGCTCTTGGTTTTCTTCTGCATGGCTATAAAAGTCAGCCAGCCTAAGGCCCCCAGAAGGACAGCCATGGGGAACCGTAACAGCAGCCAGTCCTCTACTTTACTGCTCAAAGGTGTTAGTAGCCTCATAACAATCTGTATCAAATCCTGCCAACTATGCCAAATGGAAAGCCAGTAGCCATGGCCACCATTACAGCCACCTGGCTTGTGCAGGTTTGCATTACTACAGACTACACCAAATACGAAGCCATTTTTATAGTGTAGAAATCAAAAGCTTTAATCCCATATACAAACAAGGAAGTCTCAGATACAAAGTCACTTATATGAGGCATAATAAGATTTCTCATATAAGTGTACTACCGCACATCATGCAACAGTCAAGGGTGTAAAAAAAAGCTTATTCTTTAAACTAAGTCTTAGGCTATAATGACTTTGTCAACGTACAGCCTGTCTTCCACACCCATTGCAAACTATAAGCAAGCAAACATATATATTATATTTACAAACTTATTTGACCAACGTATGTAATGCCAGGCATCTGGTGTGCAAATTCTTGTGTCAGTCTCTGGTGTCTGGTGCTGGGGTTCTCGTGTCTGACTTGGGTCTGCAGAACAGTTTTTGGTTTGGTACCTGAGGTGTAGGGTCTGACTTTTGTTTGGGGTCTATTGTTTAGGTGGAAAAATATAGGGTCTGTGTCTGGGGTCCTCAGTCTTCTCTGCTGTGACTTTGTCAATCAGCAGTTGTGGATCTTCTTCTGCTGTGACCTTGTCAGCCAGCAGTTGTTGATCGGCTCCCGACACTGGATCCATGACCTTGGTATAGAGTTTTATTTCCCATGTTTTTCCCTTACTCCAACTTGGGTCTTGAGGCCTTTTGATGGTGACAATGGTAGAGTTACAATTGCTTATAGAACATTGGTAATCTCCTGCATCAATAGGCTCTTTCCCTCCAAACTTAGTTCCCAGGCAAAAAAGATCTATGTCTGGGTCAGGTCTTGGTGGCTTCCATTTACTAGCAAGCGTTTCACACCCCCATGCCTTACAACAATAGTCAGTGGTAGATCCACAAGTGTGGCGCCGCCCTAGAAGAGGCTCAGGACACGCATAATGTGGAGTATACCACAATGCTCTATTATTGCGAGTGGGCCAACACACCTCATGATTCCATTGTGGTGAGCACAGAGGTTTTCTAGGTCCTAATCTTATAGACCCGTGTGCTGCAGGAGAGTCACAGAACTCATCATCAGAGAACTTTGAAAACTCTACTCTGAAAGTTACTTGGTTGCCCCATGTTTTGTTTTGTGCTATTATTGTTCCATCCGTTGTCCTGATTAATACCCATTCCTTTAATTCTAACCCATTTACAGAAAGACAATAAACAATTAGCAGTTTTCACATGAGAAAGTGAGTTTTAGAGGTTCTCCGGAGGTTTGCTTGACTTGCCATGTTCAAGACTCCTCCCCAGGGGGTTGAGCCGGTTTCACATGGAAAAGGTGGATCCAGTAAGGTTGACCGCAGAGGGGGTGCTGAGCAGTACCTGGAATGGTCGTTGCCACCACAGATCTAGGTTCCCTCATCGGTGGTTAAGGATCCAAACCCACTGTCCAGGGTCCGGTGGTGAAAACTTCTGGGTGTTGTCTCCTGATGCTGCAGCCCTCTCCTCACGTAGCTCTCTTACTTCTCTCCAGATCTGCTGCAATGCATGTATGGGCTTAAGGAAGTTATGATTAGATACCTCTATTTTCTTTCTAGTGAGTTGAGGAACTAGAGGAACTGGTTGTCCAAACATGAGCTCATAGGGGGTCCATTTATTAGTGTACAGTGTACATCTAACCCAGAATAGGGCAAAAGGGAGTAACTCTACCCAGTTTTTTCTGGTCTCCTCCCTCAACTTAATTACAGTTTCCTCTAAAATCCTATTCATTCTTTCTACTTGCCCTGAGCTTTGAGGCCTGTAAATACAATGTAATTTCCAATCAATTCCTAACCTCTTAGCTAACTCCTGAGAAATCTTAGAGATGAAAGCTGGTCCATTAGCAGATCCCATTGCTATGGGGATTCCATGTCTAGGGATGATCGCCCTTAGTAGGATCTTACAAACTGTGGAAGCAGTTTCACCCTTGGTGGGAAAGGCTTCTGTCCATCCTGTATAGGTATCTATTAGTACAAGTAGATAATTGTATCCTGGTTTTCCTTGAGTCATTTCTGTAAAATCTATTTCCCATAATTCTCCTGGGCACTCTCCCTTATATCTAACTAAGGGGGGAAGCTTCTTGTTTATGGCATTGACCTTAGCACAAGTCTTGCATCTGGAAACTATTGATTGTACTATATTTCTCATCTGGGGTCCCACATAGTACTTTATGATTAGTTGTTCTATCTTATTGTGCCCTAGGTGGGAACTTACATGGATTTCCTTTACTATTTCTCTTATAATTCCCTGGGGTAAGTAGATTCTGGTATCTGGAAGTTCTATCCATCCTTGCTAATTTCTTTTACCTCCTAATTGCTTTACTTCTTGCTCTTTTTCAGGAGTATACTTAGGGTCTGAGGGCAGCAAAGGTTGAGGCAAGAGTGAAAGAATGCCTGCAGTTCCTTCTTCCTCAGCTTCTCTGGCAGCAGTGTCAGCAAAACGGTTTCCTTGAATAATTGGAGAGTCCCCTTTTTGATGTCCTTTGCAATGAATTATGGTCACTTTAGAGGGAAGCCAAATGGCCTCAAGCAGGGCCAGGATCTCAGTTTTATTTTTAATTTCTTTTCCTCCAGTTAGCAGACTTCTTTCTTTGTAAATGGCACCGTGAATGTGGGCAGTGGCAAAGGCATACCTGCTGTCCGTGTAGATGTTGGCCACCTTTCCTTCAGCTATCTGGAGGGTCTGCGTCAGTCCGATCAGCTCCGCTCGCTGCGCAGACGTACCTTTTGTCAACGCCCTTTGCCACAAGATTCTTTCCTGGGTAGTTACCGCTGCTCTTGCATATCTTTGTCTATCTCGGACATAACTGCTTCCATCAGTTAACAGCATGAGGTCTGCCTTCTCGAAGGTTTGACCTGGCCCTTGTTTCAGTGCCCAGTATCTGCCTGCAATCATGGAGCACTGTTGGGACCGGTAAGGGTAGCAAAGTAGCAGGGTTTAGGGCTGCCGTCTTCAAAAACTGTACTGCCGAGGGAATTTATAGCTGCGCCTGGTACTGCGTCAATTGCGCATTGGAGAGCCACCTATCCGGTGGTGCACACAGCACTTGCTGTAGGTAGTGTTCCCCAATAACTTGAATGTCCTGGCCCAATATCAGCTTATTAGCTTCCTTAACTAGGGTAGAGGTAGCAGCAAGTGCCCTTAAAGAGATTGGCCAGCCAGCCGCTACAGGGTCTAGCTTCTTGGACAGATATGCTATGGGCCTCCTCCATGGCCCAGGCTCGTGGCTCAGGATTCCCAAGGCTACCCCTCCCTTTTCAGCAATATACAGCTGGAAGGGTTTGGCATGTCTGGTAGGGCCAATGCAGGGGCAGCTACTAAAGCTTCCTTCAATGCTTGAAAGCTTTCCTTTCCTTATCTTTCCAATTGAACTGTCCTTCTTTACCCTTGAGTCAACTCATGTAGGGGCCTGGCCAGCTCTGCAAACCCTAGTATTCAAAGTCTGCAATTGTCCACTGCTCCCAGAAACTCCCGTACTTGCCTTTTGTTAGTGGGTTCTGGGATCGGTAACACAGGCTGGATCTTTTGACTGGATAATGTCCTTTGTCCCCCTTGTAAGTTATACCCTAGATAACTTACAGTTTGGGTGATGATCTGGGCCTTCTTCGCAGAGACTCGATACCCCAATCTGCTGGAGGTCCTGGAGTAGGTCTAGGGTGGCCTCCTTACATTGTTCTTCTATTGCTGCGGTGATGAGGAGGTCATCCACATATTGGAGCAGCACAATCGATGGGTGGGCAGTGCGGAACCCCTGCAAGTCCTTGCTCAAAGCCTCATTAAAGATAGTGGGGGAGTTCTTGAACCCTTGGGGAAACCTGGTCCATGTATATTGCCCCACTAGTACATTCCATGGATCATTCCATTCAAAAGCAAATATCTCTTGGCTCTTGGGGGCCAGTGGAATACAGAAGAAAGCGTCCTTCAAATCTAGTACTGAGTAATAGATAAGAGTAGGGGGCAATGAGCTTAGCTAAGTGTAGGGATTTGGCATTGTGTGGTGAATAGTCTCTACCCGGGCATTTTCTTCTCGCAGATCCTGCACTGGGCAATAATCCTGGATCCCAGGCTTTTGGACTGGAAGCACAGGTGTGTTCCAGGCCAACTGTTATTCTCACAGGATGCCTGCCATTAATAAGCATTTCAAATGCTGTGCTATGCGCTGCTTAGCCCGTGCAGGTATGGAGTATTGCCTTACCCATCCTGGGCTAGCGGTGCTCAGCAACTGCACTGTGACAGGTGGCTGGTGAGCGGCTAGGCCTGGTGGGTTGGTTTCTGCCCACACTCTGGGCACCTTTTTCCACAACTCTTCAGGGACCCTGGTGCCTTCGTCCCTAAGCTTTCTGCAGGGCTGTCATCAAGTATTCTTCAGATAGGGGCACCGTTACATCTAGGCTGACTTTTTTGCCTTCTTTTTCGGAACTGCTGTCTCCTTGCTTGAAGGTGATCATGGCTTGAAGTTTCTGCAAAAGGTCTTGGCCCATGAGAGGATAAGGACAATCTGGAATGATTAGAAATGAGTGGGTGATAGTGCCTCGGCCCAAATTATTAATTCTCACAGTGGCCCATAGGTAAGCTTCTGCTTTTCCCATTATCCCTACTATCTTTGTAGTTTCTTTCTGTATTTGGCCCTGTGGTTTCTTCAGAACTGAGTAGGTGGCTTCTGTGTCAACTAGGAAGTCTATTGGCTTTCCTTCAACTGTTAAGGTGACCATGGGCTCCTGGGAGCTGATGGAAATGGAGCCCTGGCCCCATCAGTCTCAGGTTTGGAGCATCACCTCTCGGGCTTGCTTTGGCCTATGGCTGTCGGCCCTTCACTTTGGACACTCTCTCCTCCAGTGCCCTATTTCCTTGCAGTATGCACACTGGTCCCTGTGTATTCGCTTTCGCGGTTGACCTCTGTCCTTGCCTCATTGTTGCTGCTTCCCTTCTCCTTTCCCTTCAGACTTATGAGTGTCAAGGAGGATTTTGACAGCCGCTCTCCCTAAGTCTGGGTCGTCCCTATTTATGAATATCTTCTGAGCTATTTCTAGCAACTCACTTCTATTTTTCCCTTCAAATCCTTCTAACTTCTGAAGCTTCTTCCTAATGTCTGACGCAGCTTGCGTCACAAAGGCTATATTCACTAGCCTGCGATTTTCTTCAACCTCTGGATCTATGGGGTATAAACCCGGTAGGCCTCTATTAGCCACTCTTAAAATGTGGCAGGGGACTCTTCCTTTCCCTGGATAACCTCACTTACCTTACTGAAGTAAGTGGGTCTCCTGGCTGCTGTCTTTAAGCCCCGTAACAGAGCCCGGCAGTACTGGAAGAGTGCCTCCCTTCTCCCAGAGGTATTTGGGTCCCAATTTGGGGGTTGTTTAGGAAGGACATTCTCGACTTCCACATCCGTTCCCCCATCCTCTAAAACAGCCTTTGCTGCTTCTCTCATTATCTTGTTCCTTTCTTCTGTAGTAAAAAGAGTTTGTAAGAGCTGTTGACAACCATCCCACGTTGGCTGGTGGGTCCTAAAAATGGTCTCAAGCAAGGATATTAATCCCTGCGGTTTCTCAGGAAAGGGGGGATTTTGAGGTTTCCAATTGTATAAATCACTGGAAGAGAAAGGCACATAAATAAAATGGGGTGGCGCACAGGAACTCGCATCTGGTGCCGGTGGCGCCTCCCAGAGCGGCAAGATGGCTGCCCCTCTCGCCGAAGGAGGAACGGCCACACATCCTGCCAAAGAAGGGAAAATGGCGGCAGCTCCTCCCGCCAAAAGAGACAAGATGGCGGCTGCTTTCTCCGCCCCATAAACCGCCCCTCCTCTGGTGTAAGGTGGACTCGAAAACCCGTTCACAACTTTTTGGGAAGAATCAGGTTCTGCCTGCAGCCGATAGGGTGGAGGGAAATTCACTGGGTCTAGGTGGTCCTCTAGAGGCTCGGGCAAAACAGGGTAAAGTCTAGATGATGGCACGCTGGGCTGTGCCAGGGGGCCAGCTTCTCCCTTTTCTTTCTTGTCACCTTGCCCCGCCTTCTGATTATCTGCTTTAAGGCACACTGCCCTTCTCTCTCTTGCTATCCTTTATGTATTTCCTGATATAACCTGGCTTTTTAGTGGCGATATCAATCCACACATCTATATACAAGAATTGGTCTGGATGGGGCACCTGGTAGATAATGACCTGAACAGCAAACACAATAGGGAGATCAAAAGTGCCCTCAGTGGGCCACCCTATGTTGAAGGCGGGCCATTCTAACTGCCTTAATGTTTAGAGGGTTTCTCCATCTGTATGTGGCCCCCTGTACCCCTGGGCCTTTTTCTGGAAGTCAGAAAAGTTGTTTAACAGGCACTTGAGTGGAGAACCGTGCACAGACTCTTGTTGTCTCTCTTGTATCCTGCTCTGTCTGCTTCTAAACCTTCAAGAATTAACAGAACAATCATCAAAATCCCAGCACCAGCCCTGGCCGGTTGGCTCAGCAGTAGAGTGTCGGCCTGATGTGCAGGGGACCCGGATTTGATTCTGGGCCAGGGCACATAGCAAAGGCATCCATTTTCTTTTGTACCCCTCCCCTCCTTCCTCTCTGTATCTCTCTTCCTCTCCCACAGCTGAGGCTTTAGTGAAGCAGGGATGGCCTGGGCGCTGGAGATGGCTCCTTGGCCCCTTTCCCAGGCGCTAGAGTGGCTCTGTTTGTGGCAGAGCAATGCCTTGTAGGGGCAAAGCATCGCCCCCTGGTGGGCATATGGTTGCCCCTGGTGGGCGTGCTGGGTGGGTCCTGGTCAGGCGCATGCAGGAGTCTGTCTCACTGTCTCTCCTTGTTTCCAGCCTCAGAAAAATACCAAAAAAAAAGTCCTGGAATGTCAGGAACCCCTCCTGGGGGCGGCTTGTCACCTTCTTGGAATTCCTGACTCAGGGGCGATAGTCCTGTAAGGATAAGGTCTGACAGATAAGCGGAAAATCAAGAGGGCAGTTTTATATAGTGGAGAGAGAAAAGCAATTTTTTATTTCTTTTTCTTTTTTTTTTTTGCTTTAGACTGACAGAGGGACAGATAGGGAAAGACAGGAAGGGAGAAAGATGAGAAGCATCAATTCTTTATTTGGGCTCCTTAGTTGTTCATTGATTGCTCTCATATGTGCCTTGACCAGGAGCTCAATCCAGCAACCTTGGGCTCAAGCCAGCAATCATGGGGTCATGTCTATGATTGGTGTTGACCTTCCAATAGCACTTAAAAAACCGTTTGTCTAGCTCATCTCTTATTGTGAAAGCAAAGAATTTGTTTAACCAGTTACATCTGTACAAATTACTCTTGTGAGGGAAGGGGTCAGTAAACTCCTTCTGAAGTTACCTCAGAGCTGGGATATGACCCATGTAATAGCTATGGCTGTGGAGATGCAATTTTATGCTAATAACTTGCTACCCTCTATGCAAACATAATGCTTCTCCCCTGAATGTGTTCTCTGGTGACTGAGGAAATGTGCCTTCAGTGTAAAGACTCACTCACACACCCTGCAAACATAGGGCTTCTCCCCTGAGTGTGTCCTCTAGTGTATAAGATTTACCTTCTATGTTAAGCCTTGCTTGCACTCCCTGCAAACATAAAACTTCTCCCCTGAGTGTATTCTCTGGTGTCTAAGGAGCTGGAATTTCCTTGCAAAGCCTCGTTCACACTCCCTACAAACATAGGGCTTCTGCCCTGAGTGTGTCCTCAGGTGTGTGAGAAGATGAGAATTCTGTGCAAAGCCTTGGTCACAATTTTTGCAAACATAGGGCTTCTCCATTGAGTGTGTCCTCTGGTGTCTCAGGAGATATGATTTCTGGGCAAACCCTCGCTCACACTCCCTGCAAACATATGGCTTCTCCCTTGAGTGTGTCCTCTGGTGTCTGAGGAGATCTGCCTTCCATGCAAAGCCTCGCTCACACTGCCTGCAAACATAGGGCTTCTCCCCTGAGTGTGTCCTTAGGTGTGTGAGGAGATGAGACTTATGAGCAAAGCCTCGTTCACACTCCCTGCAAACATAGGGCTTCTCCCCTGAGTGTGTCCTCTGGTGTCTGAGGAGATTTGACTTCAGTGTAAAGCCTCGCTTACAGTCCTTGCAAACATAGGGCTTCTCTCCTGAGTGTGTTCTCTGGTGTCTGAGGAGATTTGACTTCCTTGCAAAGCCACGCTCACACACCCTGCAAACATAGGGTTTCTCCCCTGTGTGTGTCCTCTGGTGGTTGAGGAGATCTGACTTACACAGAAAGCCTCGTTCACACTCCCTGCAAACATAGGGTTTCTCCCCTGAATGTGTTCTCAGGTGTTTGAGGAGATGAGACTTATGTGCAAAGCCTCGTTCACACTGCCTGCAAACATAGGGCTTCTCCCCTGAGTGTGTCATCTGGTGTCTGAGGAGATCTGCCTTCCGTGCAAAGCCTCGCTCACACTCCCCGCAAACATAAGGCTTCTCCCCGGAATGTGTCCTCAGGTGTTTGAGGAGATTTGACTTCAGTGTAAAGCCACGCTCACACAACCTGCAAACATAGGGTTTCTCCCCTGTGTGTATCCTCTGGTGGTTGAGGAGATCTGACTTACACAGAAAGCCTCGCTCACACTTTCTGCAAACATAGGGTTTCTCCCCTGAACGTGTCCTCTGGTGTCTGAGGAGATGTGACTTCTGTGAAAAGCCACGCTTGCACATCCTGCAAACATAGGGTTTCTCCCCTGAGTGTGTCCTCTGGTGTCTGAGGAGATCTGCCTTCTGTGCAAAGCCTCGCTCACACTCCCCACAAATATAAGGCTTCTCCCCAGAGTGTGTCCTCTGGTGTCTGAGGAGCTCTGACTTCCATGTAAAGCCTCGTTCACACTCCCTGCAAACATAGAACTTCTCCTCTGAGTGTGTCCTGTGGTGTCTGAGAATATGTGACTTATCTTCAAAGTCTTGCCCACACTCTCCATACTTGACAGCTACAATTCTTGACATTCCCACTCCCATAGATACTTTGCCTGTGTCCACTGAATTTACTTCCTGGCCTGTGCTGGGCATTTCCTGCATCATTCTTTCTTGCTCACTAGAGCTTCCCATGTGTCCTTTAGGAGGTTTGAAAAAAGCCCTTGAAATACTCCTCTGCCTGGTCCTTTTAAGCAAAGGTCTGGACTTTTCTTTGTCATCTTGACCTTCAGATTTGTCATCCCAGCTGTGTGTATCAGTATGTTGCTGCTGCTGATTTGGATCCTCTGGGCAGGGATCCTTTGATTGGAGCTGTTTTCTTGTAGATGTTCCTGGGAGAATCTCATTGGGGTGACTGCGTTTCACGTGCTGGGTGAAGAATTTCTGACTGGAGAAGGCCAGAGAGCATGAAGAACACAAATGTATCTCTGGCTTTGGTTCTGCGGAAAGAGTAAATTTTTGTCAGGGTAGATGTTGATAAGAGTGTGTGGGTCATATGTTTTGTCTGCAGTTAAGACTTCTCTCATGAGTCATTCTTATGGGGTTCACAGTGTAAGCTCTGTCTTCCACAAAGTGGTTTGTTTAAAAAATATTTTATATATTTATTTTAGAGAGGGGGGGAAGTAGCAGGAAGCATCAACTTCCATATGTGCCTTGACCAGCCAAGCCCAGGGTTTTGAACTGGCGACCTCAGTGTTTCTAGGTTAACACTTTATCCTCTGCGCCACCACAACTCAGGCCCACAAAGTGTTTCTTTATATTGTTTTTTTTTGTTTTTTAGCGGTTTTTTTTCTGAAGCTGGAAACAGGGAAAGACAGACTCCTGCATGCACCCGACCGGGATCCACCTGGCACGCCCACCAAAAGGCAATGCTCTGCCCCTTCGCGGCATTGCTCTGCTGTGACCAGAGCCACTCTAGCGCCTGGGGCAGAGGCCAAGGAGTCATCTCCAGCGCCTGGGCCATTTGTTGCTCCAATGGAGCCTTGGCTACGGAAGGGGAAGAGACAGCGAGGAAGGAGGGGGGGTGGAGATGCAAATGGGTGCTTCTCCCATGTGCCCTACCTAGGAATCGAACCCGGGTTCCCCGCACACCAGGCCGACGCTCTACCACTGAGCCAACCGACCAGGGCCTGTTGTTTTTTTTTTACAGTCTGTTTTATCTTTTAATTTTTGTACTGTATCTTTACAAATACAGAAATCCCATAAAAGGGTCCTTTCTGTGCATTGCCAGATTAGGGACTGTCAGGGGCTGTTTCACCCCTTGTGTGAGTGGAACAATGCTGACCTTCCTTATATACACCTAGCTTTTAACACAGTTGTTTGGAAAGACAATTGGCCCCAATTAACATTTGCTTCCCTCATAGTTTCCCACAGGTGATACACTGAAAATGTCCTTCCTCAAGCCTCACACCAAATATTCATACTTGATTTTATTTAGTGTCAGTTCATTTCATATACAATGGAAAGTCCTGTTTCAAAATATTTTTCTAACCATACTTTTTAAAAAATTGATTGATTTTAGCGAGACAAAGACAGGAGGAAGAAGTAGAAGAAGAAAAAGAAAAAGATAGAGAGAGAAAGATAAAGGCATTTATTCATTTTTCTACCTAGACATGCAGTCATTGGTCATTTCTCGTATGTGTCTTTACCCGGTTCAACCTTGGTATTACAGGATGCTGTAACCGACTGAGCTAACCAGCCAGGGCCCCCAACCATACTTCTAACAAGCTTTACTCCTATCCCTCTCCAGCTAATCTACCATCCTCTCTCACTTGGAGATGAAGTAATCTCTGAGAGAATTCCCCACTGAAGTGCATTTTCAAAAAATTAACAAAGCAAATCTTAGAGAATAAGCTGAGAACAGCACCATTGTCCCACCTCATTCAGGAAGGTTTCCAGTGTCTCAGCTTAATCACAGCATTGTATTTCCAGACTGCTGGGCATCTATCCGACATCTGCTCTTACCCTGTATGCTAGACAAGTGCGGCCCTCAGAAAACAGGCCCTGGCCTGTTTGCTCAGTGGTCAGAGTGTTGGCCTGGCATGTGTAAGTCCTGGTCAGGGCACAAATGAGAAGTGACTATCTGATTCCCTTCTCCTCGCTCTCTCCCTTCTCTCTCTCTTCCCCTCCCAGAGCCAGTGCCTCAACTTGTTCAAGCACCAGCCTGATATCTCAGTTGGGTCAAGTGTTGACCTCTGGCCCTGAGGATAGCTTGGCTAGTTAAGCGTGGACTTGAGACTAGGGTTGTTGTGTGGATCCTGGCCGGGGCACATGAAGGAATCTGTCCATCTCCCCTACTCTCACTTAAAAAAATTAAAATTAAATCTGAAGTAAAAATATAAAGATTTTTCCTAAGAATCAAAGGCATATGAAATCAATCCTTCATTTCTGAAGCATCTGATTTGAAATCTTACTGACTTTAGAGTGTACTGTGAAAATTTCTAAGGTGAGTGCTCTCTTTTCTTTCCATTTAGAAGAATAGTTGTGCCCACCTCCAGCTGCTGCGAGCTCACTCTTCTGCTTGCTGCCGCACTTGATGCCCAGCTTCTGGCCAAACTCATCAGTGTACCCAACCAGCAGCTCACAGTCTGGCCTGATGACCCGGCAGGTACGGTAGAAAATCTGCCTGTGATACTGAAAGGCCACCAGGTTCTGCTCTTCATCATCCTGGGCACAGTTCACATACCTGGGATTGAGGCAGATGAAAGAAAAGAAACCCACAAACGAAGAGTTCTTACTACCTTTCAGATCCACGTCTATCTCTGCCCCTGACACTCAGGCTCTGATGTCACTCGGTCCCACAGTGTTCCCGGAGAACCTCCTGTTCAATGTCTGAGCCTGTCACCATGTCATATGACTTCCAATGTCCAGGTCCTGCATACGGTGCTCATCCTGCCTAATACCATTTTCCAAAGCCAATTCCACACATACCCTTTACCCTGATTGGCCATAAAACCCAGTGACCTCTAGCTTCTCTAACTCGGGTTCTTTTTTATATCACAGAACTTGCTACTTGATGTTGAAATCTGTGCCTAGATTAGTTACATCATTCAATACTCAGCCCAAGTCCATCTTTTCTTGAGAGGCTTTTCTCCATTCTCCTCACATTTTATTTAGGTAGCATTTGATGCCTCACCCAGGTTTTCATAAAAACCTGGAGGTCTCCTCCCACCCCAGAAGTGGGGAGGCAGACAAACTCCTGCATGCGCCTGAGCGGGATCTGCCCAACATGCCCACCAGAGGGCGATGATCAGCCCATCTGGGGCATTGCTCTACTGCAACCAAAGCCATTCTAGTGCCTGAGGTGGAGGCCATGGAGCCATCCTCAGAGCCGGGGCCAACATTCCTGCAATGGAGCATCAGCTGTGGGAGGGGAAGAAAGAGACAGAGAGGAAGGAGTGGGGGAGGGGTAGAGAAGCATATGAACGCTTTTCCTGTGTGCCCTGGCCAGGAATCTAACTTGGGACTCCTGCACTCCAGGCTGATGCTCTACCACTGAGCCAACCGGGCAGGACTTGGAGGTCATTTTGTCTTATCAAAATCATAAAGAACAATAATAGCTTATTCACATTCTGTAGCACCTGATAAAAGATCCCCTCAGGAAAGTGTCCCTTGATCATTGATCTGCAGGCTTCAGAACTCAGTTCTAGTTAGAAGGGAGGCTGGGATAATTCGCTGCCCTCACAGGTTTAGGCCAGTGGTTGGCAAACTCATTAGTCAGCAGAGCCAAGTACCAACAGTACAGCAACTGAAATTTCTTTTGGGAGCCAAAATTGTTAAACTTATACTATATAGGTAGGTACAATCCTTATTGAGGTAGTGTCTGCATGTGGTATTTTCAGGAAGAGACACATTCACGGGTCCAAAGAGCACCGTGTGGCTCACAAGCTGCAGTTTGCTGACCACTGCTTTAGGCTATCCTTGGTTTCAGTATGCTGGCACTGTGCAGTTCTCAAAAAATAAAAAAAATTAAGTTTTGTAAAATCAATTGTTTCACTGTGTCTGCAACTAGTTCTACATAAGAAGATGGGTTATATGACCTGCTTAAGTAATGAATACCTTCCTGTAAACTGGAATATAGGAAGAGCTTAAATAATGTTTATTAGATTAATTAAAGTGTAACCCAGGACCTCACAGTTTTTCTCCAGTGCCTAAATTTTGTCTAGCATAGAGATTTATATTTTGAGGACATATGCTATAGTTTTTATCCCCTGTTTTCCTCTATATACCTCTTGCTTTGAAAGAGGACCACATGGAGAAAAAAGAGGAACAGATGATTGAGGGAGGCCACTGAGGGAGGCAGGATGAGAAGGAAAGATGTATGGACCTGAGAGGGATGAGTGTTCTCATGACTCCCAGAAACTTCTTGGCTTTACCTCATCCAGTTGGCCCAGGATTCATCCTTCCCATCCACATACTGATAGCAGTTTCTCCCTTTAGTGATCTGCATTTCAGGAAAAAAAATTAAAGGTTTTTTTCTGTTGAGGAGGTAATAGAAATATTATTTCACCCTACTGTCAACAAAGCTCTTTCAGCTTGCATGCATTGCCACTTGTGACCACATGATACTTTTCTTACTCGTCACATCTGAGTTGACCTGTCCACTCAGGGCTGGGAGGAGGCATTCCTTTGTGTTTGTACCATTTTGCTCCCACTTAAGCTGCGATCCTCAACAGGAGCTCTCTGGTCTGCAAAGTCTACCATATTGTCTCCATCCATGTCCTAGCATGTAGAAGGGCAGGTCCCATCATGCCATGGGAAGGATGTGGGAAGCCACAAGACAGAGGAAGAGGTAAATACTTCTTACTTGCCAGGAGTATCCGTTGTTGCCTGCCTCTTCATCTTCTGTGATCTGGCCCTTATAAGGGCCAAAGTGCAGACCCACTGGCAGAGCAGATTCCTCGTTCCACACTCCAAGACCAGCCTCAGGGATGCCCGATGCTCTGATTCTCAACCCAGGGGGCAGAGTGAGGGCTGCGTTGTTTGGATGTTCCTTATCCACTGCATTGTCTTTTACAAATGTAGGGGGCACATGCACATCACAACTGTCAATGAAGGAGTTCTGACACTTCTCACAATCTGGGGGTGAGAGCATCAGGCATTAGGGAAGGTGTAATGCATGTTCTTGGATGTATAGAGCTTCAGAGAGAGAGCCCAAGCACTCATATCATTGAGCCTCAATTCTGTAGTGCATGTCCATAGGGGAACAGAATGCCCTAAGGGCCAAATAACCAGATGAAATTATTGTATGAAGACATGACATGCTTTCAGAGGGTCACTTACAGAGGTAGTCATCATCCTGGGGTTTGCTGACCTCTTGGTGCACATGGCCTTTTCTTTCTCGTAGGCTATACATCTTTACTTCAGTCTCCTTTCTTTTGGTTCTAAGTTGGAGAAGAGTGAGTTTGGTACAGTTTGGAGTGTTAGTGTCTATTTTGTCAGAAAACACACAATCTCCTCCCATCAAATTATCACCTGTCTTTCTACATACTCTGGTATTTTCCTTTGTCAACTATTGTCTCAGAAATTCTCTACAATAGTAAGCCTCTACACTGACTACATATGGCCAATTCCATTTTTGTTTCTAGATCTTCCCATTCTGAGGTTTAAATTCCCAAATTTTGTTATTCATAAAATATTTATTAAGGGCACAGTATATGTTAGGTATTGAGGAAAGGCCTGGTATACAACACCCACAACATATGATTGCTGTTATCAGAGATATATTTATCAGACAACGTGTATTTGTCAGATATTTTACATTGAATTTAAGCTCTAGCCAGTGGCTCAGTGGATAGAGGGTTGACCCAGTGTATGTCCCGGGTGTGATTCTGGTCAGGGTACATAGGAGAAGCGACCATCTCCTTCTCTACTACTCCTTCTCCCTCTTCTCCCCTTCTTCTTTTCCTACAGCCAGTGGCTCAATTGGTTCAAGCATTGGCCCTGGGTACTAAGAATGGCTCAGTTAGGCAAAGCACATCACCCTGAGGTGCTAAAAACCAGCTCAGTTCTCGAGAATTTGGGTTGCCGGGTAGACCCTGGTAAGGGTGAATATGGGATTAGCCTCACTGTCTCCTCTCCCCTTATCTAAAAAAATACATACACAAATAAATAAATTGAATACTGTCCAAGAATACATGCTCGTATCTTCATCTTACATATTAGCATTTAAGAGGTCAGAGAATTTGTAAGATTTTCCCAAAGCTCCAATTCTAAATTCACTCTCAGTTTAGTAGAGCTTAAATCCAGGCCTATCCAAAATCCACCCCACATACCTAAGCTATACTTATTAGCCTTTAGAGGACTCAGAGGAACTGAAATCTACCAATGGTTTTCTCCTATCGAATTTTTATCCAGAGTGTTGTCCAGAGGGTCTTGCTTCTCCAGGATGGACTGTGATGCTGAGGACCCAGGTTTGAAACTGGGTCCACTGAGTCTGCCGGCTTAGGTGCGGGCTCATCTAGCTCTAGTGCAGGCTTACCAGCTTGAGCACAGGGTTGCCAGCTTGAGCGTGAGATCATAGGCATGACCCCATGGTTGCTAGCTCAAGTCCAAAGTAGCTGGCTTGAGCAAGGGGTCACTCACTGTGCTGTAGCCCCCTCAGTCAAGGCTACTATGAGAAAGAAATCAATGAACAACTAAAAAGCTGCAATGAAGAATTGATGCTTCTCATGTCTCTCCCTTTTAGCCAGTCTGTCCCTCCTTCTCTATCTCTCACTAAACTAAAAAAGAAAAAAATTGGCTGTTTGGCCCTGGCCGGTTGGCTTAGTGGTAGAGCGTCGGCCTGGCGTGCAGAAGTCTTGGGTTTTAGTCCCGGCCAGGGCACACAGGAAAAACGCCCATCTTCTTATCCACCCCTCCCCCTCTCCTTCCTCTCTGTCTCTATCTTCCCCTCCCGCAGCGAGGCTCCATTGGAGCAAAGATGACCCAGGCGCTGGGGATGGCTCCTTGGCCTCTGCCCCAGGCACGAGAGTGGCTCTGGTCGGGACAGAGCGATGCCCCGGATGGGCAGAGCATCGCCCCCTGGTGGGCGTGCTGGTTGGATCCTGGTCGGGCGCATTTGGGAGTCTGTCTGTGTCTCTCCGTTTCCAGCTTCAGAGAAATACAAAAGAAAATTGGCTGTTCATGTCAAAAATAGAATAAAGGTCACTTAACTGGACAGAAAATCCACTTCTTTAACATAAAAATTTCTCTTTTCTGTCTTTTTAATTAAAAAAAATTTGCGTGACCTGGGGTGGCACAGTAGATAAAGCCATGACCTGGAACACTGAGGTCACCAGTTTGTAACCCTAGGCTTTCCTGGTTCGGACATATACAAGAAGTAACTACTAGAAGTTGACGCTTCCTTCTCCTGTCTGCCTCCCCCTTCTCACTTTCTTTCTCTCTCACTCCTCTCTCTAAAATCAAAAAATTAAATTTTTTTATTGATTTTAGAGAGAGAGAGGAGAGAAGTGAAAGAAAAACATTGATTTTTTGTTTCACTTATTTATGCATTTAGTGGTTGATTATTCTTTTTATTTTTTTATTTTTTAGATAGAGAGACAGACAGGAGGAAGGAAGAGGAATGAGAAGCATCAACTTATAGCTGCATCTTAGTTGTTCATTAATTTCTTTCTCATATGTGTCTTGACCAGGGGACTCTAGCTCAGTCAGTGACCCCTTGCTCAAACCAGCAACCTTAGGCTCAAGCCAGCAACCTTGGGCTTCAAGCTAGTGACCATGGGGTCACATCTATGACCCCACGCTGCAGCCAGTGACCCCACACTGAAGCTGGTGAACCCATTTTCAAGCCACAACCTTGAAGTTTGGAACCGGGGTCCTTACATCCCAGGTTGATGCTCTATCCTCTGTGCTACCACCTGGTCAGGCTTCAGTTGTGGATTCTTATATAGGCCCTTACTGGACATCAAACCCAGAACCTTGCTGTATGGGGACGACTCTCTAACAAATGAAGCAACTTGGCCAGGGCTCCTTTCTGTCTTTTTGTTCCAGAGTGGCCTTTTCCAGTCTAATGGTACAGTGACCACCTTGCCTCCTTTCCATCTTATCCTTTCAACTTTACACATTTAACCGTCCTTGCCCTTCCTTTATCACCAGAGACTTTGGACCACAGAAACCATTTGGGTCAAGTTAGAGATCACATCTGGACTTCCGCTGTGTTTCAATGCTTGACCATGAACGCAGCAGAACCTTTCTGACCACACCCTCATAAAACCAGACACACTGAAAAAATGGCTGACACAGGGCCTGATACAATGGTCCCTACCCTGGCCCACAACCCCAGCTGCCTTAATCACCATGAATAATCCTTTCCGGTCTGCATGTGGCTTGTGCAGCCAGGCAGCCCTGTCCTGGAGCACTGCTCACCGGCCAGACCTTCCTCCTCCTCTTGTGATGAGAACTGTTCTGAATGAGTTATTTCTTACATGCTTTTATACATTTATACCGTTCCTGCTCATTAACACATCTATAAGTACGTGTAATCATTTACACATGGAAGCAGTGGAGCAAATCGCCCCATACTGCACAATGCCCTGTTTGCATCTGGCTCATTTGCTAAACTCAAGCTCTTTCTCTTGTTATTGTTGAGACGCTGGGGACCTGACCCTGGGTCGGTTTCAAATGGGCAGCGCCCCTGCGGCCCCTCACCTCGCTGCCTCTGAATCCATTCTTCCTGCGAGTCCTCAGTGTCCTTTGCCGTGGTCTAGTGGCCTGCCGGCGGTGAACCATAAAAGTGGGCCGATGCGCTCTGGGCCCTGAAGAGAAACAAAATCGTGGTCTCGAAACCGAAGCACTAGTAGGAGCAGCCCCGACACTTAGCCGGCCCTCAAGTCGCCTGCGATTCCTGCCCGCGCGCCGTCACCTTTGCGCAGCAGCGCGTCCAGTTTCCTCTACACGTTGGGGCAGCGCGCTTTATCCCAGTCAAGCATGGCCGCCACCCATCCCGGGAGAAGTAGGCGCGTACGTCCCTGAAGGCGTGGAGCCTGGGGGGAGATGCGGCCACGTGACCCCACGTAGCTGCCAAAAGGGACCGCCTCTCGCCCCGCTGGGTTCTGTCCGCCCAGCGCTCACCTGCAACGCCGCCCACACGCTCCCTCCGCGCCGCTCCGCAGCCTCCTGTGCGCGTCATGCTCCAACCACCGGGCGCGCCCTGCCCCGGCGTGGCTGCACAGGAGAGGGCGCTGAGGCTGACTGCTTGGCCCACAGGGTGCTCATGTGGGGCCCGCCCCAGGAACGCAAGGACGGGTCAGACTGGTGACTCCAGCCATGTCAGTGACCCCCTTGCTCAAGCCAGCAATTTGGGCTTTAAGCCAGCGATAGGGTCATGTCTATGATCCTGCGCTCAAGCCAGTGAATCTGCGCTCAAGCCAGATGAGATTATTACATTTTCTTGTTGTTCAAGCGCTCTCTTGAGTTCTTTTATTCTACTCTGAAGTGTATTGAACATCATTATGACTGTTTGCTTGGAAGTCTTTATCTGTCGGATTACACATCTCCATTTCATTAGAATATTTCTCTGGAGTTTCTTTCTTGTTCCTTCATTTGGTGTATATTCTTCTGCCTCCTCATTTTCTTTGACTTTCTGTTTTTGTTCCTTTTAGTTGAATGGAATAGTCATCCCGCCCAGTCTTGAAACAGTTGTCTTTGTTACATTGTGTGTTAAGTAGCTTCAGCCTGCCAGTTGTAGTTGGGGGGGAGGTGCTAGCAGTGCCTGTCACCTGACCTGAAGGAGTGGGTTCTGAATGGGTCACCTGGGGTGTGTGAGTTTTGGGCAGATACTATGCTCACTTTGTTAAAAATAGCGCTGCCCATGTGAGGCCATGGCCCAGGTGATATTAATTTGTGTTGAGAATTATTGTAGCCTGGGGCTTGGTTTTTGGATTAAGCCTTTCCCACCCTTTTTGATGTGGGGTTACAATCCAATCATGCCTCAGAGAAGTGACTTTGTATTAGAGACTTCCCTATTTTGTATATTGGATTAGAGGTTGTGAAGCTACAATATAAAATGGGGGCAGAACGAGAGTTTGTTCTCTTGGTTCCTGGGATGATTAGCATGAGAGAGCTGAGAGAGCAGAGCAGAGAGCAGAAAGAGGCCATGTGGCCAGGAGAAGCAGCCAAGATGGCGGAGTACTGAGTGAGATGCCAGTTTGTACAGAGTTTGTATCTGGGATAAGGATGGAGATGGGGAACAGAGAAGAATAAGGCTGGTAAGCTAGAAACCTTTGATTCCAGGAAACTTGGATAAGTCAGTGGCTTTGTGAGCACTGAATGTGATTGGGTTTTGGAGCCTAGTGTGTGTTTTTACTTGCCCGCCGGGTGCAAGCTAGGATTAAAGACTATGGCCCACCAGTGTGTGGCTCCGTTGTTTCTTTACCGACTGTCCGAATCCAATGCGAACCTGCATGAGCTGGGCTGCTGTGATAGTGGCCCTGGCCATGCCCCCTGGCTTTACAGTGAGTCTCCTTCCCTTTTAAATTTTTATTTATTTATTAATTTATTTTTTACAGAGACGGTGAGTGAGTCAGAGAGAGGAATAGACAGGGACAGACAGAAAGGAACAGAGAGAGATGAGAAGCATTTATCATTACTTTTTATTGTGTGTTGCAACACCTTAGTTGTTCATTGATTGCTTTCTCATATGTGCTTTGATCGCGGGCCTTCAGGACACCGAGTAACCCCTTGCTTGAGCCAGCGACCTTGGGTCCAAGCTGGTGAGCTTTTGCTCAAACCAGATGAGCCCGTGCTCAAGCTGGTGACCTTGAGGTCTCAAACCTGGGTCCTTTCACATTTCAGTCCGACGCTCTATCCACTGCAACATCTCCTGGTCAGGCTCCTTCCCTTTTAATCTGGGCAGGACTCCTGTTGTAAAAAGGGCTGCATTTTGTGTGCTTTGCGTGTCCTGTTTTAATTATCTGTTGTCAGAGCACAGTGTGCGCTGTGTTACCTGATTGGTTTCTTGTGTCTCATTCTCCATTAGATCCACCCTTTGTCCTGGTGGGGTATCCTGGGTGCACACACAGCCTTAATATGTTCATTCTTCACCTTCTCGGGGCTTGGCAGCCCTGTGCACATGCACGGCATTGCCCCCCTCACTCCTCACTGGGCTGCAGGGTTTTGCTAGCTTTGTGCTTTTCTTGGGTAGAGCAGCTCGACCAGTGTGAGCAGTAGTGCACCCCAATCTCTGCACTTTCTCTGGGTCGAATCGTCCTGCAGCTGGTACCAAAGTGCTTTGCTAGCTCTGCACTCTCTCTAGGTGGGAGGCCCAGCATGCACATGCAGCTCAGTGGGTGAAGTGCCCCCAGCCATACCTACCTGCTGGGTCGATATCTGGGAAGAGGAGCTCTCTTTACACCATCTATGCTGCCCTCATGTTTCTGTTGTGTTTACCTTCAGAAGGGTGGCTGGGGATGTGCTGCAGTGCCCTGTGGTTGGCCATAAAGCCTGGATGGAGATACAGTCTTCTATCCACATGCCTGGGAGGTGTAAACAGTGGTGCTCACTCATTTCTTCAGTTCTTAGTTGTTTTTTCACCTCCTGCAGAGCTCTCATGTTTCTTCAGCCTTCTCTATGCGCTCTCTCTCTGTCTCTCACTTTCTCTCTCTCTTTCTCACTTTCTCTCTCTCTCTCTCTCTTCTCTCTCTCTCTCACTTGTTGTGCAGAAGCTGTTTATTTGTTTCTCAGTTGTCTTTCAGGAGGAGTTGTTATAACTAAAGGGGTACATTGGATGGGTTTTTGGGAGGGTGCAAGCCCAGCATCCACATGTGCTATTATGTTGGACCCACAGGACAGTTCTGAAATAGTCTGATATTGGCTGCAGCTACAGCCTTCTGCTCTGATACATTCTTATTCCCCATATTCAAATTTCTATTCAATTTTTGAGACAGTGGTTTTCCCTCTGACTTCAACTAGTTGTTGGATCCAGGAGGAATAGATTATTTTCAGCTTGTTTAGTGTTTTTCTCCTGTGAGAATGGGTATGATAACTGCCAAGCTTCTTACTTGTAGGACCAGAAACCGGAAGTCTTGCATTAGTCGCTTATCTCTTGGCTTTGTGTTCCCTATTTGTAAAATAAAGGGACCAGGTCACTCCTTGGTGCCTGAACTCCCTCTAGCTCCAGCATTCTGTTCATTCCATAGGCACTGACGTGTGAATGACAGTGCCAATTTGTGACATTTGCTACCATTCTACAGGTTGACCTGCAGGTGGACAAAGAGAGGGGCACATTTTTTTTGAGTCCTCCCTTGATTACATTTATGAAATCCAGAAGTTCAGGAGTCCAAGAAATTCAACATTGTAGAGCCTGTAAGTTCCATTTATTTTTGATGCTCTAAAAATATTTTCTGAATGCTTGGTAAATGCGGAGAACTTTTTCTTAATTATTATTTATTTCAGAGAAGAGAGAGAGAGAGAGAGAGAGAGAAGGTGGAGAGGAGTAGGAAGCATCAACTCCCATATGTGCCTTGACCAGGCAAGTCCAGGGTTTTAAACTGGCAACCTCAGCATTCCAGGTCAAGGCTTTATCCACTGCACCACCACAGGTCAGGCAAATGCAGAGAACTTTTATTGTCAACTTGGGATCTCACAATTTTGTGAATGTGTATAACTGTGATAAATTTCTCTTAGTCCTCCCCATTTTTTCTCTCTAGCTATGATTTGTTTTTTTCTTTTTTCTTCCTGTTTTCTTTTTTTTTACATGAATTTTTGTATCACCCTTCTTTTCCTCTTGTTTTCCTTCTTTCCTTCCAGCAATGCTTTCATAAAGCCTTTGAAAGTGCCCATCTTATACCAGGAACTGGTACTCAATGACTCATGTCCCTGCACTCAATGACTTTCCATTCTACTATTTTTAATTCTGTCTTTTTAACTATTTTATTTAAATTTTCTTAATTTGTTATAAAATATGATGTACTTTGATTTGACAAGTATATTGAATTTTAAAACTTTTTTATTATAAAAAATATATTCTTATTTCAGAAATGCTAGAAAAATTATGAGGGAAACAAAACAACAAATTTTCCATACAGAGATATTTACTGTTAATATTATGACATTTTCTTCCCATATTCTCTGTGTACCTATTATATTCTCTATCTGTATGTACCCAGGTATATTGGGTGTGTATACATCTGTGTGCATAGATGTTCATTGCACATGAGCATATCTCTCTGTGTTCATGTGTGTCTGTCATTTGTGTATATATCTGTATGTATACAAATGACTATTCACTCATTTAGGAAACACTTATTTTACTTCTATTATGTGCCAGGCACTGTGCTTGACACTGGTTGCCTATAGTGAATGAGGCAAACTCACTTTATGTCTTTACAAATACTACACTGTCATGGGGTAGACAGAGGGAATGAAAAATATACATAAAATAATTATAAGTTGTGATAAGCACTGGATTTGGGAGTGAAATGCCTTTGGTCCCAGTTTTGATTGATCATGGTGAGGTCCAATATCTCAGCTTCTCAGAAGGCAGAGTTGAGACCTAAGTCTTGATCCTTCAGCAATGCGTGTTCTCAGCTATAAAACTGAGAAAATTTACAAGTGATGAAACAAAGACCCTGGGATGTGTTCTGTGACCAAATGAACCTAGGTTTTGAGTGGTGACCCAGGCTCAGATAAATTCTGAATGCCCAGAGCTTAGGTGGTTTCTCAGTCTGGACTGCTGCCACGGCACAAGAAAAAGTGCATGCTAGAAAAGGGGTCACTTTGTGCTAAACAATGAAATAGTGTTTATGCCCCTGTCTGTCAAGAGCAAAGAAAAGATTTCTGGTGTTGTCACCAGAGCAGACAGATTATTATTTTATTTTTTAATTACCTCAAATTTTTTCTGGTACTTTTTTCCCCAAGAAAAGATAACAGCTTGCTCTCACCAGAGAGTTCAGTAGGTTATAGCATCACACGCATACACTAATGTCATAGGTTTGATCCTGGGTCAGGGCACATACAGAAACAGATTGATGTTTCTGACTATCTGTCTAACTGTCTCCCCATATTCCTCTCTCTAACATTAATAATTAAAATTTTAAAAAGGCTCATGACAATCCAAAGTGTCTGCATACATACATTGCGGTTGTCCCTGGGGCCACCATTCAACCTGGGTGAGAAACACATGTTGAAAGATCATCCTGGAACCTGAATGATTGTCCTGGGAATGTAGAAACCACACCCCATTAGTGCAGTGAATTAACCTCTGAGTATTGAGGAGTAATCTAGAATGTTATCCATTGATTAATACGTAGTGTCACAGTGTTTTCTGTGTTGTTCTTCCTGTCTCAGTGTGTAATGTTATGGGGGAAATGTTCACATTCTGAGGTTTATAGTCAGGACATGTTGAATGAGTCAGTTCTAGAATGACCGTCTTTTCTGTTTGGTTGAATGTGGAACCTCCCCATGAACTTCCTCAATGGCCAGGTGAGACTGGGAACAAGGAAAAGGTGTAGGGCTCTGAGGAAGCTCAGTTTTCTCATGTAACCTCTACGAGCAGGTAGTTATTGTCCTCCAGTCCCCCCCATGTGGACCTGGTGAGTGCATGGGGTGGAACAAGAGGGGAAGATGAGGAAATCCAGTCTGTAGCAGAATAGATGTTTTCCCAGCTGTTTAGTACACTTTGGATGGGGACTCTCTCAGTAGATATGGGCTCTATTTCTGTTCACATGTCAGAATCCAGATGTGAAGTGAGCAATGTGGTCCAGGAGATTCTAGGTAAGTAAAGGGGATGAGGCAAGAGAGAGTGGGGAACAGCTAGAGGCAGCTTGTGAGGACCCAAAAAGGGTACCCAGACTATTTCTGAGGTATATGCCTCATGTCTCAAATTAGATGAACTATTCCCATGGGGCCACTTTTTGTGAGCCCTTCCTATAGATGAAAGCAGATTCAGAAGCACACTGTGCTCCCAGTTTATTGAGCATGTTGAGTTCTAACCTCACAGGCTTCCAGGCAGCAGAACAAAGCCAAGAGCCTATATGTGTGTTCCAAGCTCCAGAAAGGAGAATTGTTATAAGTGATAGGAGAAAGACCCTGAGAGGTTTGTTCCCTGGATCCACATGTCTGACATCTGGTGTCCTGGGGTGAGGAGTGAGGTGATACCTGGAGGCAGACTTTCTATCCCGATTCCCAGCAAACATGGAGGAGAAGAGGGGACAACTGGAGAAGGAGGCCACTGACTTTGTGGCAAGTTTTTAATGGAGGCTTGAGGTCAGTGTGTGAGGGCAGAGCAGATGTTTTAGCTAAGGAATGAGGAGAGAACAGAGAAGAATATTTTTCTCCTCTGCATGCATTTTTTGGAGGGGGTTATGAGAAAAATGGAAGGAGAGACTGTCCAGTAAATTCTCCCTCCTTGCTCAGGCCACGGTGTGAAGAGCACAGTGAGTCTTCAGTTCACTGGCCAGGAAAGACGTGAGCAGGATTCCGCATCCCTGTTGCAGTAGCTTGTGTGGTGAAAGGGGTCGTCTGGGGCTGAATTTCCACCCCTGCTTTAGCCAGAATGATGGGCAGGAGAGGTTTCTCTAGGAAGGGGCCAGGAGAGGCCTGGGGGAGAATTGTTTTTTTCTGACTCCAGCCCAGCCTCTCATGGGCAGCTGGAGCCTCCGGAAACAGGTGAGGAGAGACCTGGAGCCACTTCTTTCTTCCTGGCTCCAGCAGGTCTGTTCTGGGCAGAGGGCACCCTGAGGTCAAGGGCAAGGAGAGACCTGGGCGTGGCTTCTCACCAGCCTGTGAGAGGTAGTGGGGTTTCTGGGGTGAGGGGTGCACTTCAGCCAGCATGAGTCTGGCCATGCTACTGCCAGGCAGCCCTGCCCCAGCTGCTCAGCTCAGGTCAGGGCTCACTGGTCCTGAAGCCTCCCCCAGCCGGCCAGGTTCCAGAAGCACTTCTCAGATCACAGCCTCCCCCAGCCTTTGCCCGTCTCTCCTCTGCTTTTCCCTCACAGCGGTGTCAGCACCTGAGATGCCCAGTGCAGATGAATCTGCATGGGCAGACGTGGTGGCAGAAGTCATCCGGGGTGTCAGGCCAGACAGGGCACAGGCTGCCAAGGTTCTAGGTGAGGAACGTTGATGGGAGAGGGTGGTGATGTCCAGACATATAACCTCCAGAGAAACAAGGACTAGGACGCTGCCAGGTGGGGGAGGGGAAGAGGTTAGACAGTGGGGGAAAGAGCGCAGCTCAGTTGGGAGGTGAGAGAAGGGCCCAGGCTGGGCCAGGTGAGGGGTGTAGTGTAGGCGGAGGTGGAAGCGGGGCGCAGCCACATCACTTCGGGGCTGGAGAAACCCGGGGTGAGAAGGGAAGGGGCTGTGGCCTGTGTTTGGAAGGAGGACGGGGCTGCTGTGAGGGGCGCTATGAAGAGGTGGGTAAGGGAGGGGAGTGCATGCCTATGGTAGAGTAAGGTGCAATAAGAGAGGACTGAGGCTTTCAGAACAAAGAGCCTGGGTGTAACGAGGTCATGGAGAAAGAGAGAGAGAGAGAGCTGGAGGAAGGAAAATGGAATGGAAACCACTACCGTGGGCTACCCGGTGACGTGTCTGAACTCCCGTTTCCCCCACAGAATGGAAGAGACAGCAGGGTCCACCAGCATCAGTTGCAGCCAATTCCAGTAGCCAGGCCTTCAGCTGTAAAAAATGTTTATTGATGAGAGAGAGATTTGTTGTTCCATTTAGGCAAGCATTTACTGGTCGCAGCAGTTGGAGGACTCATGACAGGAACCCCTAGTCTCAAGTGGGACCCCTGCACCCAATGACAGTGTCAGATCTCATGTCTCAGGGCTCCATACCCCCTCAAGGAAGACCCCTGGGCACACTTAGAGGAGGCAGAGCCAATGTGACCAGACTCTCCACGCTGAGTGGATCTATGCACACACTCGGTACAGAGGAAACAATCTTCTCTGCTGCCATCTAGTGTGCACCGTGGAAACAGCATGCGTTTACCGAGCATCTGCCATTGTCCTGTTGCAGGGACACAGTGAATGTCCAAGGCGCCTCCCATCACCCCCAGCTCTGGATGTCTGTGTCTCCATAATGGTAGGAACTAAAGCGCATGGGAGAAAGCTCACCACTCTGTCAGGTGGGACTCTTCTCCACAAAACAAAATCCAAACTCACATGACCCCCTCCTAGGTGGGGCCCCTCACCACAGTCAGAAAACCCAGCCATGCTGAAACATGACTCCTTTGTTAGGACCCCCTTCTTACATCACAGGGTCCAGATGCAATGGGGTCAAACACCGACCCTCTACTCTCTTAGTTGTGTCCCTTCCACACCATCAAATAACACAGAGCATGTGTGACGGGATGCCCTATGCTCTCAGGGAAAGAACTTTTCTTGCACTCACGTGGATCAAAAATGATGTGATGTCCTTCTTACTCTCTCAGGGAGGGACCTCTCCTCACACTCACAGGTTCCAGCCCTGATGTGACAGGACCCCCTTCTCTCTGGTGGGCCTGTTTCCTATGCTCACAGGGAACAGAACCCATGTGACAAAACTCCCTGTGTCAGGTGGTACCCCTTCCACAATGCTTGGACCCAGAGCTTATGGGCACAACCCCTTTGTTTTACTAAGCAGAGCCTTCTTCTCGTGAGAGAAACCCCTGTTACTTTACTGTCTTGAATGAATATGAGTTCACTTTGAGCATGTATTATATGTTGAGTATCTCTTCTTCATTTGATTAAGTTGATTTGATTATTAGCACAGCTGTTGGGACTTACAAGGTACAAGGAAAATGTGTTTGTTTGCCTGTTCTTTATTCCTCATCCTGTCAGTGAGCTGGGCATGTGAAGATAAAGGATGAGAAACTAACTTCAGGGAAGTGCTGCAGCTGAGACATGGACATCTGCCAGCCGGGGTTATTGTTATTTTTGTTCACTGTCAGATGTTTTGTTAATTTTTGTAGAGTTTGGTGGAATTATGTAGTGCTTTCTCATTTATAGTGGCATGAAGACACATCTGAGATGCTAGCTGCTTGGACTAAGAGAGTCATGAGTTTTTGGTATTGAGTCCCAGCTGTGTTTACATGGTAAGGATCTGATTGAGATCTTGCATCTGTCGTGTGGAAACTCGGGTCCGTTGCCTGGCTCCATGTCTGGAGTTTGGCTGTGGGTTCTCAGTTCCAGATGTGGATTCAGTCTGTGGCATCTGTGGTTGAATCTGTGTTGAGCTGTGTGTCATCTGTGTGGGGTACCTCTGTGTGTGTCTCCATGTCCTGGTTTCCAGTGTGGGGCCCACACACTGCTCTAGCCATAAGATGATGTAAAGCCAATAGCCATGGCCACCAATAGAGCTGCTTGGTCTGTGCAGGTTTGCATTAGATTCGGAGAGACGGTAATGAAACAATGGAAACAAGAACTGGTGGGCTATTGCCTTTAATTCTAGCTTGCACCCAGCAGGCAAGAAATACACACAGTGGGAAAACACTTCCCTTTCTATTCAGGGCTCCCAAAGGCACTGACTTTTTCGAGTTTCCTAGAATCAAAGGTTTCTAACCTCAGCAGCCTTATTCATTCTGTTCCCCATCTCCTTCCTTTTCTCTGCACAAACTCTTCAAAAACTGTCTTCTCCTTCAGCACTCCACCATCTTGGCTGCTTCTTCTTTCCTCCACGTGGCCTTTCTCTGCTCTCCTCTCTAATGGTAATCTCAGGAGCTGAGAGAGAGTGAGGTCCTGGTCTGTCCCACTTCATAGTGCAGAAATCAAAACCTTTAATCCAATATACAAACAAAGAAGTCTCTGAATCAAAGTCACTTATCTGAAGCATAATGGGATTCCTCAAAGACTGTATCACCCCCCATCATGCAACAGTCAAGGGTGTAGGAAAAAGCTTAGTCTTAAAACTAAGCCTCAGGCTATAATGACCCTGCCTGCTTACAGCCTGTCTCCCATACCCAATGCAAACTATCATATAAGCAAACAAACATACATATTATGTTGATCAACATTTTACCCCTTTTGCTCACTTCACAATCTAAAGCACAGGTATTCCTGCACAAGGAAATTAGGCATATTACATACATTATAATACATGACAAATTATATAATTTTGACAATTACAAAGGTACATTTTACCAGTCTTTGAGTATTTTGCCAAAAGCACAAAATGTCTTTGGCCTTTCTAGCCACTTGAAAAGCTTCCTGGGGCAGGGGTGGACCTCCAGCAAAACCGCCCCCACCCCTATCAAAGTATTTCACATTGTCCAAAATCTGTAAGTACATCCAACAAAGAAGGTAGTACCCACTCTAGTTGTAGTGCAGTAATCAGTCCACACACATGGGGCCTCAGCCACCCTCCTCATCCCTGCAGTTCTGGCAGGTCTTAAACTGTCCCAAAGAGCAGCATGTGGCAATAGTAGTCAGAATTTCCATCTTTGCTCTGGAGAGCATGATGGCAACCACTCCTGTGTTTCAAAATCTCAGACCTACCAGAGGCCTAGTAGGTACTCCTTGCTGCTGGGCTCTTACCTTCTGGAGACTGCAGACCACAAGTCCAGACCGATTCTCATCATCCTCCAAAGAGGAACTGAAAACTTCAGGTCCTGCTGTTGGGCTTGAGCTTTGGGACTCCTGCTGCTGCTGGCTCTCCACAATATCCAGGGCAATCTGCAACTCATGAACCTGTGATTGCTTCTCCAGCAGCTGTTTCATTTCCAAGCAAATTTCATGAACCTGGTTGGCCTCCTCCGGTGCTTGCTCCAGCTCCAGGGCCGGCATTTTTCCCCATGTTTGCTCCAGCTCCTTGCACTGCTCGGTTTGCAGGTCCCAGGCAGTCTCTTTTACTGAGCTCTTGGTTTTCTTATGCATGGGTATAAAAGTCAGCCACCCTTATGGCCTCCAGAAGGACAGCCATGGGGAACCGTAACAGCAGCCAGTCCTCTACTTTACCGCTCAAAGGTGTTAGTAGCCTCATAGCATTCTGTATCAAATCCTGCCAACTATGCCAAATGGAAAGCCAGTAGCCATGGCCACCATCACAGCCACCTGGTCCATGCATGTTTGCATTACCACAGACTATGCCAAATAGAAAGCCATTTTATAGTGTAGAAATCAAAACCTTTAATTTTATATACAAACAAGGAAGTCTCTGATACAAAGTCACTTATCTGAGGCATAATGGGATTTCTCATAAGAGTTTACAACCCCACATCATGCAACAGTCAAGAGTGTAGGAAAAAGCTTATTCTTAAAACTAAGCCTTAGGCCAGGGTTTTCCAAACTACGGCCCGTGGGCTGCATGCGGCCCCCTGAGGCCATTTATCCAGCCCCCACTGCACTTCCAGAAGGGGCATCTCTTTCATTGGTGGTCAGTGTACTGTATGTAGCGGTGCCGCAAAGCATGGTGTCACTCACATACGGTACTACTTCTGGTGACACGGGACAGATGCGTTACGGCTCCTGGAGCGTGTCATATCACTTGTTAAGGCTAGCAGTGACAAATATGGAACCAGACATTTACCTTCTCATTAGCCAAAAGCAGGCCTAAAGTTCCCTTTGAAATACTGGTCAGTTTGTTGATTTAAATTAATGTGTTCTTTATTTTAAATATTGTATTTGTTCCCATTTTGTTTTTTTACTTTAAAATAAGATATGTACAGTGTGCATAAGGATTTTTCATAGTTTCTTTGTAGTCTGGCCCTCCAACAGTCTGAGGGACAGTGAACTGGCCCCCTGTGTAAAAAGTTTGGAGACCCCTGCCTTAGGCTATAATGACTTTGTCAACTTAGAGCCTGTCTTCCACACCCATTGCAAACTATAAGCGAGCAAACATATATATTATATTTACAAACTTATTTGACCAACGTATGTAATGCCAGGCATCTGGTGTGCAAGTTCTAGTGTCAGTCTCTGGGGTCTGGCACTTGGGTTCTAGGGTCTGACTTGGGTCTGCAGAACAGTGCTTGGTTTGGTGCCTGAGGCCTAGGGTCTGACTTTTGTTTGGGTCTATTGTTTAGGTGGAGAAATGTAGGGTCTGTGTCTGGGGTCCTGAGTCTTCTCTGCTGTGACTTTTTCAATCAGCAGTTTTGTATCTTCTTCTGCTGTGACCTTGTCAGCCAGCAGTTGTTGATCGGCTCCCGGCACTGGATCTGAGCCCTCGGTATAGAGTCTTATTTCCCATGTTTTTCCCTAACTCCAACTTAGGTCTTGAGGCCTTTTGATGGTGACAATGGTAGGGTTACAATTGATTATAGAACATTGTAATCCCCTGCATCATTAGGCCTTTTCCCTCCAAATTTAGTTTTTAGGTGGAAGAGATCTATGTCTGGTTCAGGTCTTGGAGGCTTCCATTTACTAGCAAGCGTTTCACACCCCCATGCCTTACACTAAAAGTCAGTGGTAGATCCACAAATGTGGTGCCGCCCTGAAAGAGACTGAGGACACTCATAATGTGGAGTATACCACAATGCCCTATTATTGCAAGAGGGCCAACACACCTCATGATTCCATCGTGGTGAGCCCAGAGGTTTTCTAGGTCCTAATCCTATAGACCTGTGTGCTGCAGGAGAATCACAGAACTCATCATCAAAGAACTTTGAAAAATCTACTCTGAAAGTTACTTGTTTGCCCCATGTATTGTTTTGTGCTATCATTGTTCCATCAGCTGTCCTGATTAATACCCATTCCTTTCATTCTAACCCATTTACAGAAAGACAATAAACAATGAGCAGTTTACACAGGAGAAAGTGAGTTTTAGAGGTTCTCCAGGGTTTGCTTGACTTGCCATGTTCGAGACTCCTCCTCAGGGGGTTGAGCCGGTTTCACATGGGAAAGGTGGATCCAGTAAGGTTTCTCAGCTACCTTGACTGCAGAGGGGGTGCTGAGCAGAAACTGGAATGGTCCTTGCCACCGCGGCTCTACGTTCCCTCGTCGGTGGTTAAGGATCCAAACCCACTGTCCAAGTTTTGGTGGTGAAAACTTCTGGGTGTTGTCTCCTGATGCTGCAGCCCTCTCCTCATGTAGCTCTCTTACTTCTCTTTGAATTTGCTGCAATGCCTGTAGGGGCTTGAGGAAGTTATGATTAGATACCTCTATTTCCTCTCTAGTGAGCTGGGGAACTAGAGGAACTGGTTGTCCAAACATGAGCTCATAGGGGGTCCATTTATCAGTGTACGGTGTACATCTCACCTGGAATAGGGCAAAAGGGAGTAACTCTACCCAGTTTTTGCCAGTCTCCTCCCTCAACTTAATTAGAGTTTCCTTTAAAGTCCTATTCATTCTTTCTACTTGCCCTGAGCTTTGAGGCCTGTAAATACAATGTAATTTCCAATCAATTCCTAACCTCTTAGCTAACTCCTGAGAAATCTTAGAGATGAAAGCTGGTCCATTATCAGATCCTATTGCTATGGGGATCCCATATCTAGGGATGATCTCCCTTAGTAGGATCTTACAAACTGTGGAAGCGGTTTCACCATGATAGGAAAGGCTTCTGTCCATCCTGTAAAGTATCTATTAGTACAAGTAGATACTTGAATCCAGTTTTCCCTGGAGTCATTCCTGTAAAATCTATTTCCCATAATTCTCCTGGGCACTCTCCCCTATATCTAACTAAGGGGGGAAACTTCTTTTTATGGCATTGACCGTAGCACAAGTCTTGCTTCTGGAAACTATTGATTGTACTATATTTCTAATCTGGGGTCCCATATAGTACTTCTTGATTAGTTGTTCTATCTTATTTTACCCTAGGTGAGAACTTGCATGGATTTCCTTTACTAATTCTCCTATAATTTCCTGGGATAAATAGAGTCTGGTATCTGGAAGTTCTATTCTTTCTTGCTTATTTCTTTTACCCCCTAATTGCTTTTCTTCTTGCTCTTCTTCAGGAGTATACTTAGGGTCTGAGGGCAGCAAAGGTTGAGGTAAGTGCGGAAGAATGTCTGCAATTCCTTCTTCCTCAGCTTCTCTGGCAGCAGTGTCAGCAAAACTGTTACCTTGAACAATTGTAGCGTCCCCTTTAGATGTCTTTGCAATGAATTATGGCCACTTTAGAGGGAAGCCAAATGGCATCAAGCAGGGCCAGGATCTCAGTTTTATTTTTAATTTCTTTTCCTCCTGCAGTTAGCAGACCTCTTTCTTTGTAAATGGCACCGTGAATGTGGGCAGTTAAAAGGCATACCTGCTCTCCGTGTAGATGTTGGCCACCTTTCCCTCAGCTATCTGCAGGGCCTGGGTCAGTCCGATCAGCTCCACTCGCTGTGCAGACGTACCTTTTGTCAACGTCCTTTGCCACAAGATTCTGTCCTGTGTAGTTACCGCTGCTCCTGCATATCTTTGTCCATCTCGGACATAGCTGCTTCCATCAGTGAACAGCGTGAGGTCTGCCTTCTCGAAGGTCCGGCCAGGCCCCTGTTACAGTGTCCAGTATCTGCCTGCAATCATGGACCACTGTTGGGTCCGGCAGGGGTAGCAAGGTAGCAGGGTTTAGGGCTGCTGTCTTCAAAAACTGTACTGCTGGGGGATTCGATAGCTGTGCCTGGTACTGTGTTAATCGCACATTGGAAAGCCACCTATGTGGTGGTGCACACAGTACTTGCTCTAGATAGTGTTTCCCAATAACTTGAATGTCCTGGCCCAATGTCAGTTTATTAGCTTCCTTAACTAGGGTAGAGGTAGCAGCAAGTGCCCTAAAGCAGGTTGGCCAGTGAGCCGCTACAGGGTCTAGCTTCTTGGACAGATATACTACGGGCCTTCTCCATGTCCCAAGCTCTTGGCTGAGGATTCCCAAGTTACCCCTTCCTTTTCAGCAATATAGAGCTGGAAGTGTTTGGCCATGTCTGGTAGGGCCAATGCAGGGGAAGCTACTAAAGCTTCCTTCAATGCTTGGAAAGCTTTCCTTTCCTTATCTTTCCAATTGAACTGTCCTTCTTTACCCTGAGTCAACTCATGTAGGGGCCTGGCCAGCTCTGCAAACCCTATTATCCAAAGTGTGCAATAGCCCACCGCTCTCAGAATATCCCGTACTTGCCTCTTGTTAGTGGGTTCTGGTATCTGTAATACAGTCTGGATCCTTTGACTGGATAATGTCCTCTGTCCCCTTATATGTTATATCCCAGATAACTTACATTTTGGGTGATGATCTGGGCCTTCTTGGCAGAGACTCAATACCCCATCTGCTGGAGGTCTTAGAGTAGGTCTAGGGTGGCCTCCTTACATTGTTCTTCTTCTGCTGCAGCGATGAGGAGGTCATCCACATATTGGAGCATCACAATCGGTGGGTGGGCAGTGCGGAACCCCTGCAAGTTTTTGCTCAAAGCCCCATTAACGATAGTGGGGAAGTTCTTGAACCCTTTGGGAAGCCTGTTCCATGTATACTGCCCCACTAGTTCATTTTCTGGATCATTCCATTCAAAAGCAAATATCTCTTGGCTCTTGGGGGCCAGTGGAATACAGAAGAAAGCATCTTTCAAATCTAGTACTGAGTAATAGATATTAGTAGGGGGCAACAAGCTTAGCAAAGTGTAGGCATTTGGCACTGTGGGGTGAATAGTCTCTACCTGGGCATTTACTTCTTGCAGATCCTGCACTGGGTGATAATCCTGCATCCCAGGCTTCTGGACTGGGAGCAAAGGTGTGCTCCAGGCCGATTGGCATTCTCGAAGGATGCCTGCCATTCATAAGTGCTTCAAATGCTGTGCTATTCCCTGCTTAGCCCGTGCAGGTATGGGGTATTGCCTTACCCGTACTGGACTAGCGGTGCTCAGGAACTGCACTATGACAGGTGGCTGGTGAGCGGCTAGGCCTGGTGGGTTGGTTTCTGCCCACACTCCGGGCACCTTTTCTTACAACTCCTCTGAGACCCCGGTGGCTTCGTCCTTACCTTTCTGGAGGGCTGCCATCAAGTATTTTTCAGATAGGGGCACCGTTACCTCTAGGCTGACTTTTTTGCCTTCTTCTTGGGAATTGCTATCTTTTTGCTTAAAGGTGATCGTAGCTTGAAGTTTCTGCAAGAGGTCTCGGCCCATGAGAGGATAAGGACAGTCTGGAATGACTAGAAATGAGTGGGTGATAGTGCCTTGGCCCAAATTAGTAATTCTCGCAGTGGCCCTTGGGTAGGCTTTCGCTTTGCCTGCTACCCCTACTATCTTTGTAGTTTCTTTCTGTATTTGGCCCTGTGGTTTCTTCAGAACTGAGGAGGTGGCTCCCGTGTCAACTAGGAAGTCTATTGGCTTTCCTTCGACTGTTAAGGTGACCATGGGCTCCTGGGAGCTGACGGAAATAGAGCCCTGGCCCCGTCAGTCTCAGGTTTGGAGCATGACCTCTGGGGCTTGCTTTGGCCTATGGCTGTCGGCCCTTGACTTTGGGCACTCTCTCCTCCAGTGTCCTTTTTTCGTGCAGTATGCACACTGCTCCTTGTGTATTCGCTTTCGCGGTTGACCTCTGTCCTTGCCTCGTTGTTGCTGCTTCCCTTCTCCTTTCCCTTCAGACTTATGAGTGTCAAGGAGGATTTTGACAGCCGCTCTCCCTAAGTCTGGGTCGTCCCTATTTATGAATATCTTCTGAGCTATTTCTAGCAACTCACTTCTATTTTTCCCTTCAAATCCTTTTAACTTCTGAAGCTTCTTTCTAATGTCTCACGCAGCTTGCATCACAAAGACTATATTCACTAGCCTACGATTTTCTTGAGCCTCTGGATCTATGGGGGTATAATCCCGGTAGGCCTCTATTAGCCGCTCTAAAAATGTGATGGAGGACTCTTCCGTTCCCTGGATAACCTTACTTACCTTACTGAAGTTAGTGGGTCTCCTGGCTGCTGCCTTTAAGCCCCATAACAAAGCCCGGTGGTACTGGAAGAGTGCATCCCTTCCCCCAGAAGTATTTGGGTCCCAATTTGGGGGCTGTTTAGGAAGGACATTCTCGACTTCCACATCTGTTCCCCCATCTAAAACAGCCTTTGCTGCTTCTCTCATTATCCTGTTCCTTTCTTTTGTAGTAAAAAGAGTTTGTTAGACCTGTTGACAACCATCCCACGTTGGCTGGTGGGTCCTAAAAATCGTCTCAAGCAAGGTTTTAATTCCTGCGGTTTCTTAGAACAGGGAGGATTTTGATGTTTCAAATTATGTAAATCACTGGAAGAGAAAGGCACATAAATAAAATGGGGTGGCACATGGGGACTCCCATCTGGTGCCGGTGGCGCCTCCCAGAGCGGCAAGATGGCTGCCCCTCCCGCCAAAGGAGGAACGGCCACACATCCTGCCAAAGAAGGGAAAATGGTGGCAGCTCCTCCCGCCAAAGGAGACAAGATGGCGGCTGCTTTTTCCGCCCCATAAACTACCCCTCCTCGGGTGTGAGGTGAACTAGAAAGCCCGTTCACATCTTGTCGGGAAGAATCAGGTTCTGCCTGCTGCCGATAGGGTGGAGGAAAATTCACCGGGTCTAGGTGGTCCTCTAGAGGCTCGGGCAAAACAGGGTAAAGTCTAGATGATGGCAGGCTGGGCCGTGCCAAGGGGACTAGCTTCTCCCTTTTCTTTCTTCTCACCCTGCCTTGCCGTCTGATTATCTGCATTAAGGCACACTGCCCTTCTCTCTCTTACTATCCTTTATGTATTTCCTGATATAACCTGGCTTTTTAGTGGCGATATCAATCCACACATCTATATACAACAATTGGTCTGGATGGGGCACCTGGTAGATAATGGCCTGAACAGCAAACACAATAGGGACATCAAAAGTGCCCTCAGTGGGCCACCCTACATTGAAGGTGGGCCATTCTAACTGGCTTAAGATCTGGAGGGTTTCTCGATCTGGATGTGTCCCCCCGTATCCCTGGGCCCTTTTCTGGAAGTCAGAAAAGTTGTTTAACAGGCACTCGAGTGGAGAACAGTGCACAGACTCTTGTTGTCTCATTCTCTTGTATCCCGCTCTGTCTGCTTCTAAACCTTCAAGAATTAACAGAACAATCATCAAAACCCCAGCACCAAGAGTCAATCCAATAAGAGTAGCAAATTGTATCACACTCAACTCAGTCATTCGATCTCAGACAAAACGCAATGCATTGCGGCGCAAAAATTTCTAATGTGACCGGTCACTCCTAGAGTTAACAAATCTTTTCAGAAAGCAGCGTTCCACTTGTGAAAGCCCTGGGAGGTTACCAGTTGCGTCCCACCTACTACCTCAGGTTTATATGCTCCAGAGCCTAAGAGCCACACCAAATGAGGATCCTCAGTAAATACTTACTCACCCCGAGCTGTTCCTCCAGTCTCTGACCCAAAAACTTCACTGAGGGAGATCCCGGATGAGCCCCCAGGATGTAGCATGCACCGGGTATGAGAACAGACGTTGCAGACTTTCAGGAGTATAGATGTTTCTTTATTGGCCAGATTAACCTGCGCAGGGTTGAACTCCCAGGTGTCCGGAAACAACGTACCCACAAGCAGATACAAACGAGAATCGCCCCTGGCGCTTACAGCTAGGTCTTTATATATCCTAAGTAAGCAAGCATTAAAAGAAGCAGATCTAGTAGTTACCTATTCGCTAAGGGGGTCACACACAGCATAGCAACAGGGGCTGGGTCTAGCTCATTGGCAAATTTCAAACATAAACTTCTGATAAGGGTCTGTGACCAATGGAATGCAAACTTTTATCTTCTTTGTTCTCAGCCTTACAGGGTCCCTATCATTACCTCCCTGTCTCTGCTTCTACACTCTGTCAATCTTAGCACACTTTCCTAAATCTAACAATTTGAACTTCCCTTGGTTCTTTCAATTCCATGTATACAAATTCGCTGGGCTAGAAAGAGAGAGAGAGTAGGAATAAGACAGGAATGTGGCCAGTCCCCCTGCCCCTAGACCTATTTTTGTAGAGATTTTTAAAGCAACAAGAAGAGGGATTACCTCTACAGCTTGCTTGGACCTTAGATTTATGACTAATGTACTAGGAATTAAAAAAGGCTCATGGGGTAGGATTAGGTTGATATTTGGGGTGAGATAGATTAGGGTACAGGTTTCTGTTCAATTAGTAAGCAGACATATATAGGTGTTGGTCCCATATGAAAAAAACCCTGATTTGGTGAGGCAGGCTGAGACATGAATAGAGACTAGAAGGACAAGGGGTCAATTTTGTTTCTCTGTTTCTGAGCTCTAGATGGTCAGGGTGGATGAAAGAGTCACCCTTAGCAGCAGTGGGAGTTGTCAGGATCATGGTGTGTGGACTTGTCTGCATGAAACTCAGTCCTTTTGTGATGTACTGCTGGAAGCGCCTCTTGGACAGTCTTTGAACAGTTTGCTGAGTAAACTATAAATACTGCAAGTACTTAGGGAAATTGTGGTAACAGTTCTATATTTTGCATTAGAGTTTAGGTCCTATTGATCACTGCTTCTAGCTGGAATTTGCAGCAGGTTTCAGCCCACCATAGGAATGGGGCATTGAGACAAGAGGTATAAAGGATATACTATACATTAAATATAGCAACAAAATCAAACTGTCAATACCCACAGTAGAGATCTTTGAGGGATAAATAAAACTCAAATATTCAAGTAAGGCAGTGTAGATGGCCTTTGTGTTTACAAGAAATGAGATTAGTTTATCTGCTATTTGAAAGAAGTTCTTTAGGTTCCTGAATGATGTCCTTGGGCCTTCAGTGGCAATTCCCAGCATGCTGGGCAAGGTCATATAACAGGTAGCTGGAGCAGGGCTAGAAGAGACCGAACCCTCCTTACATGGAGCAAGGGAACAGCTTACCTTCTCGTATTTTTTTTTCCACAGAAAATACGTGTCTATAGGTGTGGCTAGGAAGCCTGGCAGACTTCAGTTTAATGACCTTTCTTTCCACTCTGGAGGAGGGCCCTGATGATATCCTATGAAGCCCTTTATGGTTCTGAAGCCTTTAAGAGCATATGCCAAAAGCTGGTATTTCCTGACTTCTTTAGGGTCTTATTTTTCTTTTCTGGTACTTCCTTGGTCATTATAGACCTTAAAAGCCATGTACAGCAGATGTCACTTAGGGGCTTGACTAAGAGAGCAAACTTGGGAATCCAGTGTCTAAAAAAGCCTATTAGACCATAAACAGAATATATTTGATTTGTGGTGGTAGGTGGTTGGAGATTATGGAGGTTCTGAGTTAGATCTAGGGTGAGACTTCAGGTGGTGGGGGTTAAGGCGATGCCCAGATAGATTACAGACTTAGAGTGAAGTTGAGCCTTAGCAGAGAAGATACGATATCCCTTCACAGTGAGGAAGTTAAGAATGGTGCATGTGTGTTTCCTTGAAGCAGGCAGGGAGAGGCTGCAGAAGAGTAGATCATTTACATATTGTAAGAGAGTACTAATTTTGAGATTGCATGCTGCTAAATCCTGAGCTAGTGCCTGCACAAACAGGTGTGGGCTTTTTTGATTGCCTAGGGTAAGACAGTCTATGTACAGGTAAACAGAAAGTAAAGAGTCAGGGTGTAGAGGATGGTAAAGAAGACATTCTTGAGGTCCACGATCCTGAAGTGAGTGGTGTTTGAGAAAATATGTGACAATAACTTGTAGAGATTATGGACTACTGGATGGAGGGAAACTATTGCCTCATTGATTAGGCATAAGTCTTTTAGGAGGTGATAATCCCCTGAAGGTTTTCGGACAGCAAGGTTGGGAGTATTGCAGGGAGAGTCTGTAAAGAGGAGGAACCCTGGTTTAAAAGATGGGTAATTATTGGTTTAAGGCCTTAGAAACAGACACAGTTACACATTAAAAAAAGACTTTACATAAAAGTTATGCATTAAGGAATTTAAATGAATGGGCTTTACTTGTTTCAATTCAAATTATACTAGAGATATTTTCTAACAAAGAAACATGACGGATTACTTACATAGCTTTATATACAATTCTGCTTTTTAAAGTTTTTCGAGATGGCAGGGGGTTGCCATAGAGGGGAGGAAGTGGGAATGCAGACGATGGACAGTGTGAGCAGCTGGATGAAAAAGGAGGGTCAGAATATGCAGGACGATGGGGAGAAGGGCACAGCTATAGCAAAAACTGGTGGGGAGAGGGAAATGGGTAAAATACAGCGAAGCCAGTGGGGAGGGGTCAAAGAAGAGAGACAGACACTGCAGCCAGAAACACAGCTTCTAAGGAGAGGGGAGGGAATGAAGAACACAGTGGAGAAGTGAGGGGGGCCCTTGGAGGGAAGAGAATAGAGCAAAAGAAATTTGTAGAGGAATTAGAGAAGGTTCCTGAGAGAAGGGTGCCCTCGGAGGTCAGGCAGGAGAAGGAGAGAGTTGGGAGTCCACGGAGAAAAAAATGTTAGGAGCAGAGGTTTTAGGTGAAGTTTGTTTGGCCAAAACCGGCCTGCATGTAGAACAAGCAGTACAGAAATTAAGGACAGGAGAGAAGGGGGAATAAAGCCTGTTACTCTGGTCTTCTGGACTCCCATGTATCCGCTCATTTAAATTCCTTAATGCATAACTTTTATGTAAGGTCCAAGGCCTGCACACGTAAGGAATCTCTAATGCCTTCCCCATCCGGTGGCAGAAATGGTCAAGACTCTTAAGATATAGTGATGGTACTAGAAAGCAACCTGGCAAGGTTCCTAGACTTTTAAGGAAGTGTGTAGAAACTAGCCGCTCAGAGTAGAAACCTCTCAAACTGTGAAACTCAGAGAGTAGGTTGAGTCCCGAAGGAGTAGAGGAGTAGTCTCTGAGGCCTGAGATTGGGAAAAGCCCATGTTCCGAGGGGAGCCTGGCTGGACGGTTTGGATGGATAGGAGCCCACACTTGAGCAGAGTGGTGAGAGAAGGGGGGTCCCCGCCTTCAGTCACATTTCTGAGAGGAGAAAATCTCCATAGAAAGAGAGACTCAGATAAGAGGTCGTCACCCCAATGCCGAGATCCCAGGACGTAGTAAAAGGCCTGGCTAGGCAGGCCCAGATTTTTGTATAAGTCCATAAAGGAGTAGAGGCAGACCACCCATAGATATGGGGTCCGAAGTCAAAACCGTCCATCCAGGAAGGGGTGTTTTCGATTGAAATGTGGAGGCCAACCTGGAAAGGGGAAGGGAAAATATTTTTATTTTTCTGATTTAGCAGGGGTTCAGGACAGGGTTAGACTACCGGCCAATCAACCTTACAATTACACGTCCAAATAGAATCAGGGAGTAAGCCTGGGACGAGCTGCCGCTGCCCATTACTTCCCTGTTTTAAGTTTGAACGGCAAAGAGGGATCGTCCAGGCAGTTAGTATTCTGTCCCGGGTTCGGGCACCAAATGTTGGAATCCATGGGAGTCCGGAACCAGAGTAACAGGCTTTATTGAAAGGAAGAAAGGAACCCTGCCGGGCACTTCACCAGGCAGAAGAGCACCAGCTACAAACTAGGGGCGAGTTATATAGTTTTTAAAAGAGCCTGAGGGGATACTGAGGCAAAAGTTCTGGTATGTCTGGAACGCTCCTCCCTGGGGGGGCTTTGAACAGGTGGGTGTTGAATCAAAAGACCTGGTATGGGCCTTGGCTGGTTGGGTCAGTTGTAGAGCGTCGCCCCGACATGCATGGGACCCGGGTTTGATTCTGGGACAGGGCACATAGGAGAGGCGCCCATTTGCTTCTACACCCCCCTCCCCTCCTTTCACTCTGTCTCTCTCTACCACTCCCACAGCTGAGGCTCCAGTGGAGCAGGGATGTCCTGGGCACTAGGGATGACTCCTTGGCCCCTGCCCCAGGTGCTAGAGTGGCTCTAGTCGTGGCAGAGTGATGCCTCAGAGGGGCAAAGCATCGCTCCCTGGTGCATAGAAGGTCGCCCCTGGTGGGCGTGCCTGGTGGACCCTGGTCGGGCGCATGCAGGAGTCTGTCTGACTGTCTCTCGCCATTTCCAGCTTCAGAAAAATACCAAAAAAAAAAGTCCTGTTATGTCAGGAGCCCCTCCTTGGGGCGGCTTGTCAGCTTCTTAAAATTTTTGTCTCAGGGGCAATAGTCTAGTAAGCATAAGGTCTGACAGGTAAGCGGAACATCAAGAGGGCAGTTTTATATAGTGGAGAGAAGCAATTTTTTCTTTCTTTTTTTGCATGAGACTGACAGAGGGACAGATAGGGAAAGACAGGAAGGGAGAAAAATAAGCATCAATTCTTTTGGGGGGCTCCTTAGTTGTTCATTGATTGCTCTCATATGTGCCTTGACCAGGAGCTCAATCCAACAACCTTGGGCTCAAACCAGCAATCATGGGGTCATGTCTATGATTCCACACTGAAGCCTGCAACCTCACGCTCAATCAAGCTGGTGAGCTTGGAATTTTGAACCTGGCTCCTCTGTGTCCCAGTTTAGTGCTTTATTCACTGCTCCACTGCTTGTCAGGCACCATTCTCATTTTATAGAATAAAATTTAAAAAAAAAGGAAGTTGAGAAGCTTGCCTTAGGTAGCACAGCTGGTGTGGGCAGAGCTGAGATTCAAAGCAACTACTGAATGATCCAGAGTGCATGTAGTATGCACTATGAGATTCTTACCCTGTAGAGGCCAGTGAGGAGAGTGAGGGAGACCAGGTGCCCAGACTGAGCCAGGTACACAGACATGAACAAGCACAAGCACATGTTCTTCACTGGTTTGCACCACTGAGACACAGAGGTCAGAGGAAATATGACAGGAGCCAAGAGAAGCCCAGGAAGGAATGTTTTGAGCCTACTAGAAAAAAAGGCTCCACTTTTTGGGAATCAAGGAAATTCCTTTTCTGGTGAGTCTGTCACAAATCCCTCCCCCTGGGCAGTAAGGGAAGTAGATTGTCAACAGACTTCCACATTTCCAAGGGTTGAGTTTCTGTGCATGAGTGGGTGAGTTCTCTGTGGCTCTCCTGGAACTCTCTGGTTTCAGTGACAGGAGGGAATGAGGTTTGTGCTCTTCAGACTTTTTTTTAAACTTTATTCATTTTAGAGAGGAGACATAGAGAAAAGGGAGGAGCAGAAAGCATCAATTCCCATATGTGCCTTGACTAGGCAAGCCCAGGGTTTTGAACCAGCGACCTCAGCGTTCCAGGTCAAAGCTTTATCCACTGTGCACCACAGGTCAGGCGGTCTTCATAGTGTTATTGTGATAAGATTTATTAGAACAGGAGGCCAAGAGACCATGGAGGATTGGTGTTGACATTCCCATAGCACTTAAGGGACCGTTTGTCTAGCTCATCTCTTATTGTGAAAGCAAAGAATTTGTTTAACCAGTTATATCTGTACAAATTACTCTTGTGAGGGAAGGGGTCAGTAAACTCCTTCTGAAGTCCCCTCAGAGCTGTGATATGACCCATGTAATAGCTATGGCTGTGGAGATGCAATTTTATGCTAATAACTTGCTACCCTCTATGCAAACATAAGGCTTCTCTCCTGAATGCATTCTCTGGTGACTGAGAAAATGTGCCTTCAGTGTAAAGACTCACTCACACACCCTGCATAGGTCTTCTCCCCTGAGTGTGTCCTCTAGTGTATGAGATTTACCTTCTATGTTAAACCTTGCCTGCATTCCCTACAAACATAGGGCTTCTGCCCTGAGTGTGTCCTCAGGTGTGTGAAAAGATGAGACTTCCGTGCAAAGCCTTGGTCACACTCCATGCAAACATAGGGCTTCTCCCTTGAGTGTGTTCTCTGGTGTCTGAGAAGATATGATTTCTGGGCAAAGCCTCGCTCACACTCCCTGCAAACATAGGGCTTCTCTTCTGAGTGTGTCCTCTGGTGTCTGAGGAGATCTGCCTTCCGTGAAAATCCTCGCTGACACTTTCCGCAAACATAGGGCTTCTCCCTTGAGTGTATTCTCTGGTGTTTGAGGAGATGTGACGTACATGTAAAGCCTCGTTCACACTCCCTGCAAACATATGGCTTTTCTCCTGAGTGTGTCCTCTGGTGTATGAGGAGATCTGACTTTCGGGCAAAGCCTCGCTCACAGTCCTTGCAAACATAGGGCTTCTCCCCTGAGTGTATTCTCTGGTGTCTGAGGAGCTGTGACTTTCTTGCAAAGCCACGTTCACACACCCTGCAAACATAGGGTTTCTCACCTGAGTGTGTTTTCTGGTGTATGATGAGATTTGACTTCCATGCAAAGCCACGATCACACAACCTGCAAACATAGGGCTTCTCCCCTGTGTGTGTCCTTTGGTGTCTGAGGAGGTCTGACTTGCATAGAAAGCCTCTCTCACACTCCCTGCAAACATAGGGTTTCTCCCCTGAATGTGTCCTCTGGTGTATGTGGAGATGTGACTTCCGTGCAAAGCCACGCTTGCACACCCTGCAAACATAGGGTTTCTCCCCTGAATGTGTCCTCTGGTGTATGAAGAGATTTGTCTTTCGTGCAAAGCCATGCTTGCACACTCCGCAAATATAGGGTTTCTCCCCTGAATGTGTCCTCTGGTGTATGAAGAGATCTGTCTTCCGTGCAAAGCCACGCTTGCACACTCTGCAAACATAGGGTTTCTCCCCTGTGTGTGTCCTCTGATGTATGAGGAGATCTGACTTCCATAGAAAGCCTCGTTCACACTCCCTGCAAACATAGGGTTTCTCCCCTGAATGTATCCTCTGGTGTTTGAGGAGATCTGACTTCTGTGCGAAGCCACGCTCACACACCCCACAAACATAGGGTTTCTCACCTGAATGTGTCCTCTGGTGTATAAAGAGATATGACTTCCGTGCAAAACCATGCTTGCACACCCTGCAAACATAGGGTTTCTCCCCTGTGTGTGTCCTCTGGTGTCTGAGGAGCTCTGACTTCCATGTAAAGCCTCGTTCACACTCCCTGCAAACATAGGGCTTCTCCTCTGAGTGTGTCCTGTGGTGTCTGAGAATATGTGACTTATTTTCAAAGTCTTGCCCACACTCTCCATACTTGACAGCTACAATTCTTGACATTCCCACTCCCATAGATACTTTGCCTGTGTCCACTGAATTTACTTCCTGGCCTGTGCTGGGCACTTCCTGCATCATTCTCTCTTGCTCACTAGAGCTTCCCATGTGTTTTTTAGGAGGTTTGAAAAAATCCCTTGAAATACTTTTCTGCCTGGACCTTTTAAGCAAAGGTCTGGACTTTTCTTTGTCCTCTTGACCTTCAGCTTTGTCATCCCAGCTGTGTGTATCAGTATGTTGCTGCTGCTGAATTGGATGGTCTGGGCATGGATCCTTTGATTGGAGCTGTTTTCTTGTAGATGTTCTTGGGAGAATCTCATCGGGTTGACTGCGTTTCACGTGCTGGGTGAAGAATTTCTGACTGGAGAAGGCCAGAGAGCATGAAGGACACGGATGTATCTCTGGCTTTGGATCTGCTGAAAGAATAAATTTTGATCAGGGTAGATGTTGATAAGAGTGTGTGGGTCATACGTTTTGTCTGCTGTTAAAAGACTTCTCTCATGAGTCATTCTTATGGGGTTGACAGTGTAATCTCTCTCTTCCACAAAGTGTTTCTTTTTTTATTTTTTATTTATTTATTCATTTTAGAGAGGGGAGGAAGGAGAAGGAAGCATCAACTTCCATATGTGCCTTGACCAGGCAATCCCAGGGTTTTGAACTGGCAACCTCAGTGTTTTTAGGTTGACACTTTATCCTCTGCGCCACCACAGGTCAGGCCCACAAAGTGTTTCTTTACAGTGTATTTTTTTGTTTTTTTTGTGTTTTTTTTTAAAGCTGGAAACAGGGAGAGACAGACAGACTCCTGCATGCGCCCGACTGGGATCCACCTGGCACGCCCACCAAAGGGTGATGCTCTGCCCTTCTGGGGCGTCACTCTGCTGTGACCAGAGCGACTGTAGCACCTGGGGCAGAGGCCAAGGAGCCATCCCCAGTGCCCGGGCCATCTTTTCTCCAATGGAACCTTGGCTACGGGAGGGGAAGAGAGAGACAGAGAGGAAGAAGGGGGGGTGGAGAAGCAAATGGACGCTTCTCCCATGTGCCCTACCTAGGAATCAAACCCGGGTCCTCCGCACGCCAGGCCGATGCTCTACCACTGAGCCAACTGGCCAGGGCCTGGTTTTTTTTTTTACATTCTGTTTTATCTTTTAATTTTTTGTACTGTATCTTCTTTACAAATCCAGAAAGCCCATATCAAGGGTCCTTTCTGTGCATTGCCAGATTAGGGACTGTCAGGGGCTGTTTCACCCCTTGTGTGAGTGGAACAATGCTGACCTTTCTTATATACACCTAGCGTTTAACACAGTTGTTTAGAAAGACTATTGGCACCAATTAACAATTGCTTCCCTCATAGTTTCCCACAGATGATACACTGAAAATGTCCTTCCTCAGGCCTCACACCAAATATTCATACTTGATTTAATTTAGTGTCAGCCCATTTCATATACAATGGGAAGTCCTGTTTCAAAATATTTCCCCAACTATACTTTTTAAAAAATTGATTGATTTTAGAGAGACAAAGACAGGAGGAAGAAGAAGTAGAAGAAGAAAAAGAAGAAAGAGAGAGAGAGAGAAAGATAAATGCATTTATTCATTTTTCTACCTAGACATGCAGTCATTGGTCATTTCTCGTATGTGACTTTACCTGCTTCAACCTTGGTATTACAGGATGCTGTAACTGACTGAGCTAACCAGCCAGGGCCCTCAACCATACTTCTTACATGCTTTACTCCTATCCCTCTCCAGCTAATCTACCAATCTCTCTCACTTGGAGATGAACTAATCTCTGAGAGAATTCCCCACTGAAGTGCATTTTCAAAAAATTAACAAAGCAAATCTTAGAGAATAAGCTGAGAACAGCACCATTGTCCCACCTCATTCAGGAAGGTTTCCAGTGTCTCAGCTTAATCACAGCACTGTATTTCCAGGCTGCTGAGCATCTATCCGACATCTGCTCTTACCCTGTATGCTAGACAAGAGCGGCCCTCAGAAAACAGGCCCTGGACAGTTTGCTCAGTGGACAGAGTGTTGGCCCGGCATGTGGAAGTCCCCAGTTCAATCCCAAAATGAGGAAGTGACTATCTGTTTCTCTTCCCCTCCCTCTCTCCCTTCTCTCTCTCTTCCCCTGCCAGCGCCAGTGCATCAACTGGTTCAAGCATCGGCCTGATAACTCAGTAGGGTGAAGTGTTGACCTCTGGCCCTGAGGATAGCTTTGCTAGTTCAAGCGTGGACTTCAGACTGGGGTTGTTGTGTGGATCCTGGCCGGGGCACACGAAGGAATCAGTCTATCTCCCCTACTCTCACTTAAAAAAATTAAAGATTTTCCCTAAGAATCAAAGGCATTTGAAATCAATCCTTCATTTCTGAAGCATCTGATTTGAAATCTTACTGACTTTAGAGTGTACTTTGAAAATTTCTAAGGTAAGTGCTCTCTTTTCTTTCCATATAGAATAGTTGTGCCCACCTCCAGGTGCTGCGAGCTTTCTCTTTTGCTTGCTGCCACACTTGATGCCCAGCTTCTGGCCAAACTCATCACTGTACCCGACCAGCAGCTCACAGTCTGGCCTGATGTCCCGGCATGTTCGGTAGAAAATCTGCCTGTGATACTGAAAGGCCACCAGGTTCTGCTCTTCATCATTCCGGGCACAGTTCACATACCTGGGATTGAGGCAGATGAAAGAAAAGAAACCCACAAACAAAGAGTTCTTACTACCTATCAGATCCACGTTTATCTCTGCACCTGTCACTCGGTCTCTGATGTCACCTGGTCCCACAAAGTTCCCGGAGAACCTCCTGTTCAATGTCTGAGCCTGTCACCATGTCATATGACTTCCAATGTCCAGGTCCTGCATACGGTGCTCATCCTGCCTAATACCATTTTCCAAAGCCAATTCCACACGTACCCTTTACCCTGATTGGCCGTAAAACCCAGTGACCTGTAGCTTCTTTAACTCAGGTTCTGTTTTATATCACAGAACTTGCTACTTGATGTTGGAATTTGTGCCTAGATTAGTTTACATCATTCAATACTCAGCCTAAGTCCATCTTTTCTTGAGAGGTCTTTCTCCATTCTCCTCACATTTTATTTAGGTAGCATTTGATGCCTCACCTAGGTTTTCATAAAAACCTGGAGGTCTCCCCCCACCCCAGAAGTGGGGAGGCAGACAAACTCCTGCATGCGCCTGAGTTGGATCTGCCCAAAATGCCCACCAGAGGGCGATGATCAGCCCATCTGGGGCGTGTGTCCACTGCAACCAAAGCCATTCTAGTGCCTGAGGTGGAGGCCATGGAGCCATCCTCAGAACCGGGGCCAACATTCCTGCAATGGAGCCTCGGCTGCGGGAGGGGTAGAGAGAGACAGAAAGGAAGGAAAGGGGGAGGGGTAGGAAGCAGATGGACGCTTTTCCTGTGTGCCCTAGCCGGGAATCTAACTTGGGACTCCTGCACGCCAGGCTGATGCTCTACCACTGAGCCAACCAGGCAGGACTTGGAGGTCTCTTTGTCTTAGCAAAATCATAAAGAACAATAATAGCTCATTCACATTCTGTAGCCCCTGATAAAAGATCCCCTCAGGAAAGTGTCCCGTGATCATTGATCTGCAGGCTTCAGAACTCAGTTCTAGTTAGAAGAGAGGCTGGGATAATTTGCTGCCCTCACAGCTTTAGGCCAGTGGTTGGCAAACTCATTAGTCAGCAGAGCCAAGTACCAACAGTACAGCAACTGAAGTTTCTTTTGGGAGCCAAAATTTTTAAACTTAAACTATATAGGTAGGTACAATCCTTAATGAGGTAGTGTCTGCACGTGGTATTTTCAGGAAGAGACACATTCACAGGTCCAAAGAGCTGCATGTGGCTCACAAGCTGCAGTTTGCTGACCACTGCTTTAGGCTATCCTTGATTTAAGTATAGTGGCACTGTGCAGTTCTCAAAAAATAAAAAAAATTAAGTTTTGTAAAATCAATTGTTTCACTGTGTCTGCAACTAATTCTACATAAGATGGGTTATATGACCTGCTTAACTAATAAATACCTTCCTCTAAACTGGAATATATTAAGAGCTTAAATAATGTTCATTAGATCAATTAAAGCAGGGATCTCAAACTCACGGCCCGCCGAACAATTTTGTGCGGCCCGCAGACTAATCCACGAAGTTCAAAATATTTTGGATAAAATTAAGTAAGCCTAGGGGCCTACTTGTATTTGCCAAATGGCTGTGATCTTGCTCTGTGGTCCGCATGCTGAGTTGAGTTTGAGACCCCGGAATTAAAGTGTAACCCAGGACCTCAGAGTTTCTCTCCAGTGCCTAAATTTTGTCTAGCATAGAGATTTATATTTTGAGGACATATGCTATATTTTTTATCCCCTTTTTTCCTCTATATACCTCTTGCTTTGAAAGAGGACCACATGGAGAAAAAAAAGGAATAGAGGATTAAGGGAGAACACTGAGGGAGGCATGATGAGAAGGAAAGATGTATGGGCCTGAGAGGGATGAGTGTTCTCATGACTCCCAGAAACTTCTTGTCCATACTTCATCCAGTTGGCCCAGGATTCATCCTTCCCATCGACATACTGATAGCAGTTTCTCCCTTTAGTGATCTGCATTTCAGGAAGAAAAAATACAGGGTTTTTTTGGTTGAGGAGGTAATAGAAAAATTATTTCACTCTACTGTCAACAAAACTCTTTCAGCTTGCATGCATTGCCACTCGTGACCACATGATACTTTTCTTACTCATCACATCTGAGTTGACCTGTCCACTCAGGGCTGGGAGGAGGCATTCTTTGCGTCTGTACCATTTTGCTCCCACTTAAGCTGCGATTCTCAACAGGAGCTCTCTGGTCTGCAAAGTCTACCATATTGTCTCCATCCATGTCCTAGCATGTAGAAGGGCAGGTCCCACCATGCCATGGGAGGGATGTGGGAAGCCACAAGACAGAGGAAGAGGTAAATACTTCTTACCTGCCAGGAGTATCCGTTGTTGCCTGCCTCTTCATCTTCTGTGATCCGGCCCTGATAAGGGCCAAAGTGCAGACCCACTGGCAGAGTCGATGCCTCGTTCCACACTCCAAGACCAGCCTCAGGTATACCCGATGCTCTGATTCTCAAGCCAGGGGGCAGAGTGAGGGCTGTGTTGTTTGGATGCTCCTTATCCACTGCATTGTCTTTTACAAATGTAGGGGGCCCATGCACATCACAACTGTCAATGAAGGAGTTCTGACACTTCTCACAATCTGGGGGTGAGAGCAACAGGGATTAGGGAAGGTTTAGTGCATGTTCTTGGATGTATAGAGCTTCAGAGAGAGAGCCCAAGCACTCATATCATTGAGCCTCAATTCTGTAGTGCATGTCCATAGGGGAACGGAATGCTCTAAGGGCCAAATAACCAGATGAAATTATTGTATGAAGACATGACATGCTTTCACAGGGTCACTTACAGAGGTAGTCATCGTCCTGGGGTTTGCTGACCTCCTGGTGCACATGGCCTTTTCTTTCTCGTAGGCTATACATCTTTACTTCAGTCTCCTTTCTCCTGAGTTCTAAGTTGGAGAAGAGTGAGTTTGGTGGAGTCTGGAGTGTTAGTCTCTATTTTGTCAGAAAGCACACAATCTTTTCCCATCAAATTATCACCTGTCCTTCAACATACTCTGGTATTTTCCTTAGTCAAATATTGTCTCAGAAATTCTCTACAATAGTAAGCCTCTACACTGACTAGAGATGGCCAATTCCCTTTTTGTTTCTAGATCTTCCCATTCTGAGGTTTAAATTCCCAAATTTTAGTTATTCATAAAATATTTATTAAGGGCACAGTATATGTTAGGTATTGAGGAAAGGCCTGGTATACAACACCCACAACATATGATTGCTGTTATCAGAGATGTATTTATTGGACAATGTGTATCTGTCAGTTATTTTACATTGAATTTAAGCCCTAGCCAGTGGCTCAGTGGATAGAGCGTTGACCCAGTGTATGTCCTGGGTGTGGTTCTGGTCCGGGTACATAGGAGAAGCGACCATCTCCTTCTCTACCACTCCTTCTCCCTCTTCTCTCTCTCTTCTTTTCCTACAGCCAGTGGCTCAACTGGTTTGAGCATTGGCCCTGGGCACTGAGAATGGCTCGGTTAGGCAAAGCACATCATCCTGAGGTGCTAAAAACCAGCTCAGTACTCGAGAATTGGGGTTGCCAGGTAGATCCTGGTGAGCGTGAATATGGGATTAGCCTCACTATCTCCCCTCCTCTTATCTAAAAAAATACATACACAAATAAATAAATTGAATACTGTCCAAGAATACATGCCCATATCTTCACCTTACACATTAGCGTTCAAGAACTCAAAGAATTTGTAAGATTTTCCCAAAGCTCCAATTCTAAATTCACTCTCAGTTTAGTAGAGCTTAAATCCAGGCCTATCCAAAGTCCACCCCACATACCGAGGCCATACTTATTAGCCTTTCTAGAGGACTCAGAGGAACTGAAATCTACCAATGGTTTTCTCCTATCAAATTTTTATCCAGAGTGTTGTCCAGAGGGTCTTGCTTCTCCAGGATGGACTGTGATGCTGAGGACCCAGGTTTGAAACCGTGAGGCTGCCGGCTTCAGTGCGGGCTAATCTGGCTTTAGTGCAGGCTTACCAGTTTTAGCACAGGGTCACCGGCTTGAGCGTGCAATCATAGGCATGACCCCATGGTTAGTGGCTCATGTCCAAGGTAGCTGGCTTAAGCAAGGGGTCACTCACTGTGCTGTAGCCCCTGGTCAAGACATATATGAGAAAGAAATCAATGAACAACTAAGGAGCTGCAATGAAGAATTGATGCTTCTCATCTTTCCCTTTTAGCCAGTTTGTCCCGGTCTGTTCCTCCCTCTCTATCTCTTACTAAAATAAAAAAGAAAAAGAAAAAAAATTGGCTGTTCATGTCAAAAATATAATAAAGGTCAGCCTGACCTGTGGTGGCACATTAAATAAAGTGTGAACCTGGAAACACTGAGGTCGCCGGTTCAAAACCCTGGCTTGCCTGGTCAAGGCACATATGGGAGTTGATGCTTCCTGCTCCTCCCTTTTCTCTCTCTCTCTCTCTCTCTCCCCCCTGCTCTCTAAAATGAATTAAAAAAATAATAATAATAAAGGTCAACTAAACTGGACAGAAAATCCATTTCTTTAACATAAAACTTTCTCTTTTCTTTTTTTTTTTTTAAATTAAAAAAAATTTACCTGACCTGTGGTGGCACAGTGAATAAGCTATGACCTGGAACACTGAGGTCACCAGTTTGTAACCCCAGGCTTGCCTGATCAGGACATATACAAGAAGTAACTACTAGAAGTTGATGCTTTCTGCTCCTGTCTGCCTCCCTGTACTTTCTTTCTTTCTCTCTCATTTCTCTCTCTAGAATAAAAAATTAAAATTTACTGATTTCAGAGAGAGAGAGAGAGAGAGAGAGAAAGGAGAGAAGTGAAAGAGAAACATTGATTTGTTGTTCTACTCATTTATGCATTTAGTGGTTAATTATCTGTTCTTTTTATTTTTATTTTTTAGATAGAGATAGACAGGAAGGAAGGGAGAGGAATGAGAAGCATCAACTTATAGCTGCATCTTAGTTGTTCATTGATTGCTTTCTCATATGTGCCTTGACCAGGGGACTCTAGCTCAGTCAGTGACCCCTTGCTCAAGCCAGCTACCTTGGGCTTCAAGCCAGTGACCATGGGGTCACATCTACGATCCCACGCTGCAGCCAGTGACCCCACAGTGAAGCTGGTGAACCCATTTTCAAGCCACAACCTTGAAGTTTGAAACCTGGGTCCTTACATCCCAGGTTGATGCTCTATCCTCTGTGCTACCACCTGGTCAGGCTTCAGTTGTGGATTCTTATATAGGCCCTGACTGGACATCAAACCCAGAACCTTGCTGTATGGGGACGACTCTCTAACAAATTAAGCAACTTGGCCAGGGCTCCTTTCTGTCTTTTTGTTCCAGAGTGGCCTTGTCCAGTCTAATGGTACAGTGACCACTTTTCCTCCTTTCCTTCTTATCCTTTCACCTTTACACATTTAACCGTCCTTGCCCTTCCTTAATCACCAGAGACTTTGGACCACAGAAACCATTTGGGTCAAGTTAGAGATCACATCTGGACTTCCTCTGTGTTTCAATGCTAGACCATGAACGCAGCAAGACCTTTCTGACCACACCCTCATAAAACCAGACACACTGAAAAGAAGGCTGACACAGGGCCTGATACAATGGTCCCTACCCTGGCCCACAACCCCAGCTGCCTTAATCACCATGAATAATCCTTTCCGGTCTGCATGTGGCTTGTGCAGCCAGGCAGCCCTGTCCTGGAGCACTGCTCACCGGCCAGACCTTCCTCCTCCTCTTGTGATGAGAACTGTTCTGAATGAGTTATTTCTTACATGCTTTTATACATTTATACCGTTCCTGCTCATTAACACATCTATAAGTACGTGTAATCATTTACACATGGAAGCAGTGGAGCAAATCGCCCCATACTGCACAATGCCCTGTTTGCATCTGGCTCATTTGCTAAACTCAAGCTCTTTCTCTTGTTATTGTTGAGACGCTGGGGACCTGACCCTTGGTCGGTTTCAAATGGGCAGCGCCCGGCCTGCGGCCCCTCACCTCGCTGCCTCTGAGTCCATTCTTCCTGCGAGTCCTCAGTGTTTTTTGCCGGGGTCTAGTGGCTTGCCGGCGGTGAACCATAAAAGTGAGCCGATGCGCTCTGGACCCTGGGGAGAAACAAAATCGTGGTCTCAAAACCGAAGCACTAGTAGGAGCAGCCCCGACACTTAGTCGGCCCTCAAGTCGCCTGCGATTCCCGCCCGCGCGCCATCACCTTTGCGCAGCAGCGCGTCCAGTTTCCTCTACACGTTGGGGCAGCGCGCTTTATCCCAGTCGAGCATGGCCGCCACCCATTTCGGGAGAAGTAGGCGCGTACGTCCCTGAAGGCGTGGAGCCTGGGGGGAGATGCGGCCACGTGACCCCACGTAGCTGCCGGAAGGGACCGCCTCTCCGCCGCTGGGTTCTGGCCGCCCTGCGCTCACTTGCGGCGCCGCCCACACCCTCCCGCCGCTCCCTCCGCGCCGCTCCGCAGGCTTCTGTGTGCGTAATGCTCCGACCACCGGGCGCGCCCTGCCCTGGCGTGGCTGCACAGGAGAGGGCGCTGAGGCTGACTGCTTGGCCCACAGGGTGCTCATGTGGGGCCCGCCCCAGGAACGCAAGGACGGGTCAGACTGGTGACTCCAGCCATGTCAGTGACCCCCTTGCTCAAGCCAGCAATTTGGGCTTTAAGCCAGCGATAGGGTCATGTCTATGATCCTGCGCTCAAGCCAGTGAATCTGCGCTCAAGCCAGATGAGATTATTACATTTTCTTGTTGTTCAAGCGCTCTCTTGAGTTCTTTTATTCTACTCTGAAGTGTATTGAACATCATTATGACTGTTTGCTTGGAAGTCTTTATCTGTCGGATTACACATCTCCATTTCATTAGAATATTTCTCTGGAGTTTCTTTCTTGTTCCTTCATTTGGTGTATATTCTTCTGCCTCCTCATTTTCTTTGACTTTCTGTTTTTGTTCCTTTTAGTTGAATGGAATAGTTATCCCGCCCAGTCTTGAAACAGTTGTCTTTGTTACATTGTGTGTTAAGTAGCTTCAGCCTGCCAGTTGTAGTTGGGGGGGAGGTGCTAGCAGTGCCTGTCACCTGACCTGAAGGAGTGAGTTCTGAATGGGTCACCTGGGATGTGTGAGTTTTGGGCAGATAAAATATATTGTAACCGTGAGTGCAAAAATTCTGCTTGACCTTTTGTCTAAAATTAAAGAAAGCAGGAATTGACCGCTCCCTACCATAAACCACTGAAAAATTTGCTTAGAGCTAGTGTAACAGTAAAAATAGAAAATTCCTTCTGTATTTTGCTTGGCTAATTTTGGCTTGCAGAACAAGAACTGGCCCTCCTCGCCCCGATGTAATCATAGGTAAATGCTCTTCCGCAAGTACCTGGGGCAATCACCCTGAGAGCCCTTGCAAATTCCCTATCTCATGACTCCTGAATTCCTGACCTGAGATAATATATAAAACTTGCTTGCTGAAGATTGTTCGGGGCTCTTGGCCATCTCCTTGCCTTGGGCCCGCTCGCGAGTGTAATAAACTTTTTCTTCTGTTTTATCCACACACTTGGGTCTAGAGTCTTCGTGGTGCACCCTCGGTCAACCTTTGGAGGTTCCACCGAGATCCCGCTTCCTCACAGACCACGAGACGCACACCTGACGCTTGGTGAGTGAAACTGGCGGTGGCTGTCAGGCAGGGACGTGAGTCCCTCCTGGCTGCGACCGACAGACGTGTTAGGGGGTCGCAGGCCACGACTCCGGGGGACGCCCTGGAGTGTGAGGATGACCAAGGACGCTTGGAAGTCCATATGCTGTCTCAGACAGAATCTGTAGATTTGTTGCCAGTTTCCAATCGAGCTCGTTGGTCCGGACCGCTAGGTTTATTTTTAGTTTCATTTTGCCGATCACAGCGCAGTCGGCTTAGTCTATTCGTCTTTGTGATTGTCCTGGTTATTGTCTTATTTGTGTGTTATTGTCTTTTTGGGTTTGAAATGGGACAGAAAACTTCCATCCCACTGTCCCTGACTTTATCTCATTGGTCTGAGGTTGATGCCTGAGCCCATAATCTGTCTCTTCTTGTTAAGAAGCGCAAGTGGCAGACTTTCTGTGCCTCCGAGTGGCCCACCTTCGGAGTAGGTTGGCTGACCACTGGAACCTTCCACAAGGACACCATAAAGGCGGTTAAAGCAGTTCTCTTCAATCCAGGACCTCATGGCCATCCGGATCAACAGCCTTATATTTGGGTTTGGGAAGACCTGGCCGACGACCCTCCTCCTTGGATCCAACCTTTCCTTCCTCCCCCTGCACCCTCCCTCCCAACAACCCTCTCCACCACTCCAGGCACTCCCAGACCTGCTCCAACTCATCCAGACCTCTGCTCTATGCTTTCATTCAAACCTCCGGAGCCAACGGCGCCTGCTTCATTCCTGTATTCTTTCCTTCCCTCCTCCGTTCTCCCTGAATCTCAAACTGACCTTATTCTTTTTGATTTGGGACTCCCGCCTCCCTATCCCAGGGATGTCCCTGCCAGCACTGCAGGCCCCCAGCTTGGGGCCCCACATCAGGACAAACGGGGACCATCAGTGGAGGGTCCAGCCCAAGACACCCGGAGCCGGAGATCACAAAACCCAGATGACGTGGCCGTCACCCTGCCCCTTCGACCTTTCGGACCCCTTGTCCCTGACGGCCAAGGGGAGAACATGCCAGCGCTTCAGTATTGGCCCTTCTCCTCCTCAGATTTATACAATTGGAAAAACAATAATTCACCTTTTTCAGAGGACCCTGTCAAACTTACTGACCTTCTCGAGTCTCTTATGTTTTCCCATCAGCCCACTTGGGATGACTGCCAGCAGCTTTTAGTATCCTCTTCACCTCAGAAGAAAGAGACCAAATTCTCCTCAAGGCCAGGAAATTGGTTCCTGGAGCTGATGGTCGTCCTACTCAACTCCCCAACATTATAGATGAGGCTTTTCCCCTGAGGCAGCCTAACTGGGACCCTAATATGCCTGAAGGTAGGCAGCGACTCTTACTCTATCGCCAGACTCTGATGATGGGTCTCCGAGCGGCGGCAAGATGCCCCACTAATTTGGCTAAGGTAAGAGAAGTAATTCAAGGGCCAGAGAAATCCCCATCCAGATTCCTAGAGAGACTAATGGAAGCCTATAGGAGGTATGCCCCTTTTGACCCTGAGTCTGAAGATCAGAAAGGGGCACTGGCTATGGCTTTTATAGGACAGTCAGCTACTGATATTCGGAGGAAACTCCAGAGGATGAATGGGTTACAGGACATGGCTCTGAGAGATTTAGTCAAGGAAGCTGATAAGGTATACTATAAAAGAGACAGCAGAGGAAAAGGAGCAAAGATTAGAAAAAGAACGTGAGGATCAGGAAAGTAAGGGAGATAAACGGAGAAATAAAGAGTTAACGAAGATTTTGGCTACCGTAGTAGGGAAACAAGATAGAAGAGGAAAGCATAGTACCTTGGGCCCAAACCAAAAACCAAAATTAGGACCTAACCAGTGTGCCTACTGTAAAGAAGAAGGACACTGGGTCAGGGATTGCCCTAAGAAGAAGAAAAAGAAGATGAGGAAATCCTTGCCCTAGGAGATTAGGGGCGTCGGAGTTTGGACCCCCTCCCCGAACTCAGGGTAACATTCAATGTGGAGGGGACACCAATCGACTTTGAGGTAGATACTGGAGCAGTTTACTCCGCCCTGCAGAGCCCGCTGGGTCCCCTCTCAAACAAAAAATCCTTGGTCCAGGGGGCAAATGGATGCCAGCATAGATCATGGACAACTAAAAGGACAATGGACCTGGGGAGGGGAAAAGTACAGCACTCCTTTCTGGTCATACCAGAATGCCCTGCCCCGCTGCTGGGGAGGGATTTGCTTACCAAGTTGGGGGCGAGTATTGATTTCAAACCTCAGGGACCAGAAGTAAGATTCAGTATCCCTCTTGTCAGTCAGCCTGTTGTGACCATGCTGACCTTGTCTGCTGAAGATGAGTATAAACTGTATGAGACCCCTGCCCCTGGACCCCATTCAACAAAAGACAGGTGGCTTCAGAGCTTCCCAGAGGCCTGGGCAGAAACGGCAGGGCCAGGATTGGCAGTACAAAGGCCTCCGGTGGTAGTATACTTAAAACCCTCCGCCACCCCCATAAGGGTCAAACAATACTACATGAGTAAAGAGGCCCGGGAAGGCATTAGACCTCACATTCAGAGGCTGCTAGGACAAGGGATCCTGAGGCCTTGTCAATCAGGTTGGAACACCCCTCTGCTACCAGTGAAGAAACCAGGGACAGGGGACTATAGACCGGTCCAGGATTTGAGAGAGGTTAACAGTCGGGTAATGGACATACATCCAACAGTCCCAAACCCTTACAACCTCCTCAGTACCCTCAGCCCTGACAGGAAGTGGTATACAGTACTGGACCTGAAAGATGCCTTCTTCTGCTTGCGCCTGCATGAGGACAGCCAACCCCTGTTTGCTTTTGAATGGACTGACCCTGAGAATGGACTCAGCGGACAGCTCACCTGGACGCGGCTACCCCAGGGCTTCAAGAACTCTCCCACCATCTTTGACAAAGCGCTGCACCAGGACTTGAGTGCCTACCGAGCCTCCACCCCTGAGGTAACTCTGTTGCAGTATGTTGATGATCTGTTACTTGCAGCTGCCACCATAGAGCAGTGCAAACAGGGAACTGAGAAACTGCTTGTCGAACTGGCCAAACTGGGATACCGGGCATCCGCCAAAAAGGCCCAGATCTGCCAACTCGAAGTCACCTTCCTGGGCTACTCTCTCCGAGATGGTAAGAATGGCTAACTGAGGCCAGGAAAAAGACTGTTACTCAAATCCCGCCTCCAAAAAATCGGAAGGGCCTCAGGGAGTTCTTGGGCACAGCAGGTTTTTGCAGACTATGGATACCCGGCTTTGTTGCACTAGTCGCCCCTCTGTACCCCTTGTTAAAGGATGGAACTGAGTATACCTGGGGAGATGAACAGCAAAAGGCCTTTGACCAAATCAAGAGGGCACTGTTGTCAGCCCCGGCCTTAGCACTCCCCAACATAGAGAAGCCATTCACTCTCTATGTAGACGAGAAGGAAGGGATAGCTAAAGGAGTATTGACTCAGTCTCTGGGACCCTGGAAACGGCCGGTGGCTTATCTCTCTAAGAGGTTGGACGCAGTTGCAAAAGGGTGGCCGGGATGCCTATGGGTGATCGCCGCTGTGGCCCTCCTGGTCAAAGATGCCGACAAACTGACTCTGGGCCAGAAATTGACTGTTGTCACCCCCCATGCCCTGGAAAGCATAATCAGACAACCTCCAGACTGCTGGCTAACCAATGCCCGCATTACTCATTACCAAAGCCTCCTGTTAGATAAAGACAGGATCACCTTTGGCTCTCCAACTGTTTTGAACCCAGCCACCCTGCTACCCAGGAAAGAGGGGGAAACTGTCCACCATCAGTGCAGGGATATCCTAGCCGAGGAGGCTGGGATCTGGAAAGACTTGTGGGACACACCATTGCCACAATCTGACTTAATTTGGTATACTGATGGAAGCAGTTTTCTGTATGAAGGAGAACGCAGAGCTGGGGCTGCAGTGGTAGACAAGGAAAAAGTAATCTGGTCAGAGAGACTTGCCCCAGGAACCTCAGCCCAAAAGGCAGAACTAATAGCTCTAACAAAGGCCTTAGAACTGGCTAGTGGTAAACGGGCCACCGTCTACACGGACAGCAGGTATGCATTTGCCACTGCACATGTGCATGGGGCAATTTACAAAGAAAGGGGCCTGCTCACATCAGCAGGTAAAAACATTAAGCACAAACAAGAAATCCTAGCCCTCTTAGATGCTGTCATGCTCCTATGGGAGCTGGCCATTGTCCATTGCCCTGGGCACCAGAAAGGGCAAGATCCAGTAGCCAAAGGCAACAGGAAGGCCGATAAGGAGGCTCGAGCGGTAGCCATGAGGACTGCCTCCAACATCCTTACTATAGAAGCAGAGCCATCCCCCACCCTGACCCACTTAAAGGAACCTGAGGATGCTCGGACGTTCCTCCAGATGGCCCACTGTCTCACCCACCTTGGGACTGACAAACTGGTACAACTGCTTCAGGATGATAAAACATTGACCACCCCCAAGAAGAGGCAAATGGCAAAGGAAGTAGTCAAAGCTTGTAAGGCCTGCCAAATGGTGAATGCCTACCCAGCCAAAGGAACCAGAGGAACCCGTCTCCGAGGCCCCACACCAGACCAATATTGGGAAGTAGACTTCACTGAGGTAAAACCTGCCAAGTATAGACTAAGGTATCTCTTAGTTTTTGTAGACACCTTTTCAGGATGGGTAGAAGCCTTCCCTACCAAACATGAGATGGCGGCGGTGGTAATTAGGAAAATTATGGAAGAAATCTTTCCTAGATTTGGCCTTCCAAAGGTAATAGGGTCTGATAACGGACCGGCGTTTGTGGCCCAGGTAAGCCAGGGGGTAGCCAAAATATTGGGAATTAATTGGAAACTACATTGTGCTTATAGACCCCAAAGTTCAGGACAGGTAGAGAGAATGAATAGAACAATTAAAGAGACCTTAACTAAATTAGTCATAGAGACTGGCCATAGAGATTGGGTAATGCTCCTACCATACGCTCTTTTCCAGGCTCGGAATACCCCTTCTGCTAAAACTAACCTAACTCCTTTTGAAATCCTTTTTGGTACCCCTCCGCCTATTCGGGATTTATCCCTCTCTGACATAAATATCCCAAATACCCCCTTGTCTGTTAGGTTACAGACCCTGGCCAGAGTGCAACATTGCCTATGGAAGCAGTTGTCTGACCTTTACCAGCCGGCAGGAGACGGGACCCCGCATCGCTACCAGGTTGGGGACTTCGTCTATGTCTGGAGACACCAACACCGAACACTCGAACCCCACTAGAAGGGACCCTACCAGGTCCTCCTCATCACACCCACCGCTGTAAAAGTCGATGGCATCGCTGCTTGAATCCATACTTCACACCTCAAGCCTGCTCCTGCTCCTGATGACCAGTGGACCATGGAGAAAACAGATAATCCCCTCAAGCTGCGTGTCTGCCGCCGCCGTAACAAATCCCCATCAATCGACCCGTCAGACATGGCAGGTGATATCGGGGACCAGTGACATAGTATGGGAAGTGACTGGACAGGGGATATGCCTGGGGACCCCGTCTGCCTCAGACAAGGCCCGATGCCTGCAGACTATTTCAATTTCCCCTAACAGTTCCTATTTGATCCCTGAGAAAGGAACTCGGTGGGCATGCAGAACGGGCCTGACTCCCTGTGTGTTCACTCAGGCCTTTAACAACTCTCAAGATTTTTGTGTAATGGTTAGGGTTTTCCCCCGCCTTATATATCATGGAAATAAGGACTTTGAAGAAGCGATTGAAGGGCGGACCAGGTATAGAAGAGAGCCTGTCACACTCACCCTAGCAGTACTGCTGGGAGCTGGGGTATTGGCAGGAGTGGGAACAGGAGCTGCTGCCCTAGTTGAAGGACCCAGACAAATGGCCTTGCTAGAGTCTGCTATTACCCAGGATTTAAGGGCCGTAGAGCAGTCAATAGAAGCTTTAGAAAAGTCACTGACTTCCCTCTCTGAGGTCGTGTTGCAAAACCGATGAGGCTTAGACTTGTTATTTTTAAGAGAGGGTGGTTTATGTGCTGTTTTAAAAGAAGAATGCTGTTTCTATGCCGACCACACTGGAGTAGTAAGAGACTCCATGAGCAAATTAAAAGAAAGGCTGAAGGCTAAAGAAAAGAGATTACAGGACCAGCAGGGATGGTTTGAAGGGTGGTATACCAAATCACCCTGGTTGACTACCCTCATCTCCACCTTGGCAGGACCCCTTATAGTACTACCGCTAGTTGTCACTATTGGACTGTGTGTCTTAAATAGACTAACCACCTTCCTGCAGGGGCAAATAGGGACCGTAAAACTCATGATTGTAAGACAGCATTATGAAAGATTAAACCAGGACTCAGATCTCTAGGATTAGAGATATGCAAGAGAAAGAGGAGGAAATGTAACCGTGAGTGGAAAAATTCTGCTTGACCTTTTGACTAAAATTAAAGAAAGCAGGAATTGACCGCTCCCTACCATAAACCACTGAAAAATTTGCTTAGAGCTAGTATAACAGTAAAAATAGAAAATTCCTTCTGTCCTTTGCTTGGCTAATTTTGGCTTGGAGAACAAGAACTGGCCCGCCTCGCCCCGATGTAATCATAGGTAAATGCTCTTCCACAAGTACCTGGGGCAATCACCCTGAGAACCCTTGCAAATTCCCTATCTCATGACTCCTGAATTCCTGACCTGAGATAATGTATAAAACTTGCTTGCTGAAGATTGTTCGGGGCTCTTGGCCATCTCCTTGCCTTGGGCCCGCTCGCGAGTGTAATAAACTTTTTCTTCTGTTTTATCCACACACTTGGGTCTAGAGTCTTTGTGGTGTGCCCTCGGTCAACAATATTATGCTCACTTTGTTAAAAATAGCGCTGCCTACGTGAGGCCATGGCCCAGGTGATATTAATTTGTGTTGAGAATTATTGTAACCTGGGGCTTGGTTTTGGGATTAAGCCTTTCCCACCCTTTTTGATGTGGGGTTACAATCCAATCATGCCTCAGAGAAGTGACTTTGTATTAGAGACTTCCCTATTTTGTATATTGGATTAGAGGTTGTGAAGCTACAATATAAAATGGAGGCAGAACGAGAGTTTGTTCTCTTGGTTCCTGGGATGATTAGCATGAGAGAGCTGAGAGAGCAGAGCAGAGAGCAGAAAGAGGCCATGTGGCCAGGAGAAGCAGCCAAGATTTCGGAGTGCTGAGTGAGATGCCGGTTTGTACAGAGTTTGTATCTGGGATAAGGAAGGAGATGGGGAACTGAGGAGAATAAGGCTGGTAAGCTAGAAACCTTTGATTCTAGGAAACTTGGATAAGTCAGTGGCTTTGTGAGCACTGAATGTGATTGGGTTTTGGAGCCCAGTGTGTGTTTTTACTTGCCCGCCGGGTGCAAGCTAGGATTAAAGACTATGGCCCACCAGTTTGTGGCTTCATTGTTTCTTTACCGACTGTCCGAAGCCAATGCGAACCTGCACAAGCTGGGCTGCTGTGATAGTGGCCCTGGCCATGCCCCCTGGCTTTACAGTGAGTCTCCTTCCCTTTTAAATTTTTATTTATTTATTAATTTATTTTTTACAGAGACAGTGAGTGAGTCAGAGAGAGGGATAGACAGGGACAGACAGAAAGGAATGGAGAGAGATGAGAAGCATCAATTATTACTTTTTCATTGCATGTCGCAACACCTTAGTTGTTCATTGATTGCTTTCTTATATGTGCTTTGATCGTGGGCCTTCAGGAGACCGAGTAATCCCTTGCTTGAGCCAGCGACCTTGGGTCCAAGCTGGTGAGCTTTTGCTCAAACCAGATGAGCCCGTGCTCAAGCTGGTGACCTTGAGGTCTCAAACCTGGGTCCTTTCACATCCCAGTTTGATGCTCTATCCACTGCAACACCTCCTGGTCAGGCTCCTTCCCTTTTAATCTGGGCAGGGCTCCTGGTGTAAAAGGGGCTGCATTTTGTGTGCTTTGCGTGTCCTGTTTTAATTATCTGTTGTCAGAGCAGGGTCTGCGCTGGGTTACCTGATTGCTTTCTTGTGTCTCACCCCCCATTAGATCCACCCTTTGTCCTGGTGGGGTATCCTGGGTGCACACACAACCTTAATTTGTTCATTCTTCACCTTCTCAGGGCTTGGCAGCCCTGTGCACATGCACAGCATTGCCCCCCTCACTCCTCACTGGGCTGCAGGGTTTTGCTAGCTTTATGCTTTCTTTAAGTAGAGCAGCCCAACCAGTGCAAGCAGTAGTGCACCCCAATCTCTTCACTTTCTCTGGGTCGAATCATCCTGCAGCTGGTACCAGAGTGTTTTGCTAGCTCTTCACTCTCTCTAGGTGGGGGGGCCCCGCATGCACATGCAGCTCAGTGGGTGAAGTGTCTGCCAGCCATACCTACCTGCTGGGTCGATATCCGGGAAGAGGAGCTCTCTTCTACAACAGCAATGCTGCCCTCATTATTCTGTTGTGTTTAAATCCAGAAGGGTGGCTGGGGATGTGCTGCAGTGCCCTGTGGTTGGCCATAAAGCCTGGATGGAGCTACAGTCTTCTATCCACATGCCCAGGAAGTGTAAACAGTGGCGCTCACTGGTTTCTTCAGTCCTGAGCTGTTCCTTCACCTCCTGCAGATCTCTCATGTTTCTTCAGCCTTTTCTATGCGCTCTCTCTCTCTCACTTTCTTTCTCTCTTTCCCACTTTCTCTCTCTCTCTTCTCTCTCTCTCTCTCTCTCTCTCTAGCTTGTTGTGCAGAAGCTGTTTATTTGTTTCTCAGTTGTCTTTCAGGAGGAGTTGTTCTAACAAAAGGGGTACATTGGATGGGTTTTTGGGAGGGTGCAAGACCAGCATCCACATGTGCTATTATGTTGGACCCACAGGACAGTTCTGAAATAGTCTGATATTGGCTGCAGCTACAGCCTTCTGCTCTGATACATTCTTATTCCCCATATTCAAATTTCTATACAATTTTTGAGACATTGGTTTTCCCTCTGACTTCAACTAGTTGTTGGATCCAGGAGGAATAGATTATTTTCACCTTGTTTAGCGTTTTTCTCCTGTGAGAATGGGTATAACTGCCAAGCTTACTTGTAGGACCAGAAACCAGAAGTCTTGCATTAGTCGCTTATCTCTTGGCTTTGTGTTCCCTATTTGTAAAATAAAGGGACCAGGTCACTCCTTGGTGCCTGAACTCCCTCTAGCTCCAGCTGAGGGAGCTGTTCATTCCATAGGCACTGACATGTGAATGACAGTGCCAATTTGTGATGTTTGCTACCATTCTACAGGTGGACCTGCAGGTGGACAAAGAGAGGGGCACAATTTTTTTTAGTTTTCCCTTGATTACATTTATGAAATCCAGAAGTTCAGGAGTCTAAGAAATTCAACATTGTAGAGCCAGTAAGTTCCATTTATTTTTTGATGCTCTAATAATATTTTCTGAATGCTTGGTAAATGCGGAGAACTTTTTTTAATTATTATTCATTTCAGAGAAGAGAGAGGGAGAGAGAGAGAAGGTGGAGAGAAGTAGGAAGCATCAACTCCCATATGTGCCTTGACCAGGCAAGTCCAGGGTTTTAAACTGGCAACCTCAGCATTCCAGGTCAAGGCTTTATCCACTGCACCACCACAGGTCAGGAAAATGCAGAGAACTTTTATCGTCAACTTGGGATTTCACAATTTTGTGAATGTGTATAATTGTGATAAATCTCTCTTAGTCCTCCCCATTTTTTCTCTCTAGCTATGATTTGTTTTTCTCTTTTTTCTTCCTGTTTTCTTTTTTTTACATGAATTTTTGTATCACCCTTCTTTTCATCTTGTTTTCCTTCTTTCCTTCCAGCAATGCTTTCATAAAGCCTTTGAAAGTGCCCATCATATACCAGGCACTGTGCTAGGAACTCATGTCCCTGCACTCAATGACGTCCCATTCTAATATTTTTACTTCTGTCTTTTTAACTATTTTATTTAAATTTCCTTAATTTGTTATAAAATATGATGTACTTTGATTTGACAAGTATATTAAATTTTAAATTTTTTATTATAAAATATATATTCTTATTGCAGAAATGCTAGAAAAATTATGAGGGAAACAAAACAAATTTTCCATACAGAGATATTTACTGTTAATATTATGACATTTTCTTCCCATATTCTCTGTGTACCTATATTTCTCTATCTATATGTACCCAGGTATATTGGGTGTGTATACATTTGTGTGCATAGATGTTCATTGCACATGAGCATATCTCTCTGTGTTTATGTGTGTCTGTCATTTGTGTATATATCTGTATGTATACAAATGACTATTTATTCACTCATCTAATAATAAACACTTATTTTACTTCTATTATGTGCCGGGCACTGTGCTCGACACTGGTTGCCTATAGTGAATGAGGCAAACTCACTTTCTGTCTTTACAAATACTACGCTGTCATGGGGTAGACAGAAGGAATAAAAAATATACATAAATAAAATAATTATAAGTTGTGATAAGCACTGGATTTGGGGGTGAAATGCCTTTGGTCCCAGTTTTGATTGATCATGGTAAAGTCCAATATCTCAGCTTCTCATAAGGCAGAGGTGAGACCTAAGTATTGATTTTTCAGCAATGCGTGTTCTCAGCTATAAAACTGAGAAAATTTACAAGTGATGAAACAAAGACCCTGGGAGGTGTTCTGTGACCAAAGGAACCTAGGTTATGAGTGGTGACCCAGGCTCAGATAAATTCTGGATGCCCAGAGCTTAGGTGGTTTCTCAGTCTGGACTGCTGCCACGGCACAAGAAAAAGTGCATGTTAGAAAAGGGGTCACTTTGTGCTAAACTATTAGAAATAGTGTTTATGCCCCTGACTGTCAAGAGCAAAGAAAAGACTTCTGGTGTTGTCATCACAGCAGACAGATTATTTTTTATTTTTTAATTACCTCAGGTTTTCTCTGGTACTTTTTTCCCCAAGAAAAGATAACAGCTTGCTCTCACCAGAGAGTTCAGTAGGTTAGAGCATCACACACATACACTAATGTCATAGGTTTGATCCTGGGTCAGGGCACATACAGAAACAGATTGATGTTTCTGACTATCTATCTGACTGTCTCCCTCTCTTCCTCTCTCTAACATTAATAATTAAAATTTTAAAAAGGCTCATGACAATCCAAAGTGTCTGCATACATTGCGGTTGTCCCTGGGGCCACCATTCGACCTGGGTGAGAAACACATGTTGAAAGATCATCCTGGAACCTGAATGATTGTCCTGGGAATGTAGAAACCACACCCCATTAGTGCAGTGAGTTAACCTCTGAGTATTGAGGAGTAGTCTAGAATGTTATCCATTGATGAATATGTAGTGTCACAGTGTTTTCTGTGTTGTTCTTCCTGTCTCAGTGTGTAATGTTATGGGGGAAATGTTCACATTCTGAGGTTTATAGTCAGGACACGTTGAATGAGTCAGTTCTAGAATGACCATCTCTGTTTGCTTGAATGTTGAACCTCCCCATCAACTTCCTCAATAGCCAGGTGAGACTGGGAACAAGGAAAAGGTGTAGGGCTGTGAGGAAGCTCGGTTTTCTCATGTAGCCTCTACGAGCAGGTAGTTATTGTCCTCCAGTCCCCCCCCATGTGGACCTGGTGAGTGCATGGGGTGGAACAAGAGGGGAAGATGAGGAAATCCAGTCTGTAGCAGAATAGCTGTTCTCCCAGTAGTTTAGTACACTTTGGATGGGGTCTCTCTCAGTAGATATGGGCTCTATTTCTGTTCACATGTCAGAATCCAAATGTGAAGTGAGCATTGTGGTCCAGGAGATTCTAGGTAAGTAAAGGGGATGAGGCGAGAGAGAGTGGGGAACAGCTACAGGCAGCTTGTGAAGACCCAAAAAGGGTACCCAGACTATTCCTGAGGTATATGCCTCATGTTTCAAATTAGATGAACTATTCCCATGGGGCCACTTTTTGTGAGCCCTTCCTCTAGATGAAAGCAGATTCAGAAGCACATTGTGGTCCCAGTTTATTGAGCATGTTGAGGTCTAACCTCACAGGCTTCCAGGCAGCAGAACAAAGCCCAGAGCCTAGATGTGTGTTCCAAGCTCCAGAAAGGAGAACTTTTATAAGTGATAGGAGAAAGACCCTGAAAGGTTTGTTCCCTGGATCCACATGTCTGACATCTGCTGTCCTGGGGTGAGGAATGAGGTGACACCTGGAGGAAGATTTTCTATCCCAATTCCCAGTAACCATGGAGAAGAAGAGGGGATGTCTGGAGAAGAAGGCGGCTGACCTTGTGGCAAGTTTTTCATGGAGGCTTGAGGTCAGTGTGTGAGGGCAGAGCAGATGTTTCTGCTAAGGGATGAGGAGAGACCATAGATGAATATTTATCTCCTCTGCATGCATCTCTTGGAGGGGGTCATGGGAAAACTGGAAGGAGAGACTGGCCGGTGAATTCTCCCTCCTTGCTCAGGCCAGGGTGTGAAGAGCACAGTGAGTCTTCAGTTCACTGGCCAGGAAAGAGCATGAGCAGAATTCTGCATCTCAGCTGCAGTAGCTTGTGTTGTGAAAGGGGTCATCTGGGGCTGAATTTCCACCCCTGCTTTAGCCAGAATGATGGGCAGGAGAGGTTTCTGTAGGAAGGGGCCAGGAGAGGCCTGGAGGAGAATTGTTTCTCCAGACTCCAGCCCAGCATTTCATGGGCAGGTGGAGCCTCCAGAAACAGATGAGGAGAGACCTGGAGCCACTTCTTTCTTCCTGGCTCCAGCAGGTCTGTGCTGGGCAGAGGGCGCCCTGAGGTCAAAGGGAAGAAGAGACCTGGATGTGGCTTCTCACCAGCCTGTGAGAGGTATTTGGGTCTGGGGTGAGGGGTTCAGTTCAGCCAGCATGAGTCTGGCCAGGCCACTGCCGGGCAGCCCTGCCCCAGCTGCTCAGCTCAGGTCAGGGCTCACTGGTCCTGAAGCCTCCCCCAGCCGGCCAGGTTCCAGAAGCACTTCTCAGATCACAGCCTCCCCCAGCCTTTGCCCGTCTCTCTTCCGCTTTTCCCTCCCAGCAGTGTCAGGACCCAAATGCCCAGTGCGGATGAATCTGCATGGGCAGATGTGGTGGCAGAAGTTGTTCGAGGTGTCAGGCCGGATAGGACACAGGCTGCCAAGGTTCTAAGGGAGGAACGTTGATGGGAGAGGGTGGTGATGTCCAGACAAATAACCTCCAGAGAAACAAGTGACTAGGACGCTGCCAGGTGGGGGAGGGGAGGGGTGAGACAGTGGTGGAAGGAGCGCAGCTCTGGTGGGAGGTGAGAGAAGGGCCTAGGCTGGGCAAGGTGAGGGCTGTAGTGTAGGCGGAGGTGGAAGCAGGCGCGACCACATCACTTCAGGGCTAAAGAAACCCGGGGTGAGAAGGGAGGGGCTGTGGCCTGTGTTTGGAAGGAGGACAGGCCTGCTGTGAGGGGTGCAATGAAGAGGTGGGTAAGGGAGGGGTGGTGCGTGCCTATGGTTGAGTAAGGTGCAATCGGAGAGGACTGAGGCTTTCAGAACAGAGAGCCTGGGTGCGACAAGGTCATGGAGAGAGAGAGAGAAAGAAAGAAAGAGAGAGAGAGAGTGTGTGTGTGTGAGCTGGAGGAAGGAAAATGGAATGGAAACCACTACCGTGGGCTACCCGGTGATGTGTCTGAACTCCCGTTTCCCCCGCAGAATGGAAGAGACAGCAGGGTCCACCAGCATCAGTTGCAGCCAATTCCAGTAGCCAGGACTTCAGCTTAAAAAATGTTTATTGATGAGAGAGAGAGATTTGTTGTTTCATTTACGTAAGCATTTACTGGTCGCAGCAGTTGGAGGACTCGTGACAGGATACCCTAGTCCCGGGTGGGACCCCTACACCATATGACAGGGTCAGATATCATGTCTAAGGGCTCCGTACCCCCTCAGGGAAGACCCCTGGACACACTAAGAGGAGGCAGAGCCGATGTGTTCGGACTCTTCACGCTGAGTGGATCCACGTACACACTCCAGTACAAAGGAAACAATCTTCTCTGCTGCCATCTAGTGTGCACCATGGGAACAGCACCCGTTAACCAAGCATCTGCCGTTGTCCTGTTGCAGGGACACAGTGAATGTCCAAGGCGCCTCCCATCACCCCCAGCTCTGGATGTCTGTGTCTCCATAATGGTAAAACTAAAGCGCATGGGAGAAAGTTAACCACTCTGTAAGGTGGAACTCTTCTCTACGAGACAAAATCCAAAGCTCACATGACCCCCTCCTAGGTGGGGCCCCTCACCACAGTCAGAAAACCCAGCCATGCTGAACCATGACTCCTTTGTTAGGACCCCCTTCTTACATCACAGGGTCCAGAGGCAATGTGGTCAAACACAGACCCTCTACTCTCTCAGTTGTGACCCTTCCACACCGTCAAATGACACAGAGCATGTGTGACTGGATGCCCTATGCTCTCAGGGAGAGACCTTTTCTTGCACTCACGTGGATCAAAAATGACGTGATGCCCTCCTTACTCTCTCAGGGAGGGACCTCTCCTCACACTCACAGGTTCCAGACCTGATGTGACAGGATACCCATTCTCTCAGGTGGGCCTGTTTCCTATGCTCACAGGGAACAGAACCCATGTAACAGGACTCCTGTTTCAGGTGAGATCCCTTCCACAATGCCTGGACCCAGAGCTTATGGGCACAACCCCTTAGTTTTACTAAGCAGAGCCTTCTTGTGAGAGGACCCCCTGTTACTTTACTGTCTTGTATGAATATGAGTTCACCTTGAGTATGTATTATATGTTGAGTATCTCTTGTTCATTTGATTAAGTTGATTTGATTATTAGCACAGCTGTTGGGACTTACAAGGTACAAGGAAAATGTGTTGTTTTTTTTATTCCTCATCCTGTCAGTGAGCTGGGCATGTGAAGATAAAGGATGAGAAACTAACTTCAGGGAAGTGCTGCAGCTGAGATGTGGACATCTGCCAGCTGGGGTTACTGTTCTTTTTGTTCACTGTCAGATGTTTTGTTAATTTTTGTAGAGTTTGGTGGAATTATGTAGTGCTTTCTCATTTACAGTGGCAAGAAGACACATCTGAGAAGCTAGCGGCTTGGACTAAGAGAGTCATGAGTTTCTGGTATTGAGTCCCAGCTGTGTTTACATTGTAAGGATCTGGTTGAGATCTTGCATCTGTTGTGTGGAAACTCGGGTCTGTTTTCTGGCTCCATGTTTGTAGTTTGGCTGTGGGGTCTCAGTTCCAGATGTGGGTTCAGTCTGTGGCATCTGTGATTGAATCTGTGTTGAGCTGTGTGTCATCTGTGTGGGGTACCTCTGTGTGTATCTCCATGTCCTGGTTTCCAGTGTGGGGCCCACACACTGCTCTAGCCATAAGATGTTGTAAAGCCAATAGCTATGGCCACCAATAGAGCTGCCTGGTCTGTGCAGGTTTGCATTAGATTCGGAGAGACGGTAATGAAACAATGGAACCAAGAATTGGTAGGCCATTGCCTTTAATTCTAGCTTGCACCCGGCAGGCAAGAAATACACACAGTGGGAAAACACTTCCCTTTCTATTCAGGGCTCCCAAAGGCACTGACTTATTTGAGTTTCCTAGAATCAAAGGTTTCTACCCTCAGCAGCCTTATTCATTCTGTTCCCCATCTCCTTCCTTTTCTCTGCACAAACTGTCTTCTCCTTCAGCACTCTGCCATCTTGGCTGCTTCTTCTTTTCTCCACGTGGCCTTTCTCTGCTCTCCTCTCTAATGCTAATCTCAGGAGCTGAGAGAGAGCAAGGTCCTGGTCTTTCCCACTTTATAGTGCAGGAATCAAAACCTTTAATCCAATATACAAACAAGGAAGTCTCTGAATCAAAGTCATTTATCTGAAGCATAATGGGATTCGCAAAGAGTGTATCACCCCCCATCATGCAACAGTCAAGGGTGTAGGAAAAAGCTTAGTCTTAAAACTAAGCCTCAGGCTATAATTACCCTGCTTGCTTAGAGCCTGTCTACCATACCCAATGCAAACTATCATATAAGAAAACAAATGTATATATTATATTGACTAATATTTAACTCCTTTTGCTCACTTCACAATCTAAAGCACAGGTATTCCTGCACAAGGAAATTAGGTATATTACATACATTACAATACATGACAAACTATATAATTTTGACAATTACAAAGGTACATTTTACCAGTCTCTGAGTATTTTGCCAAAAGCATAAAATGTCTTCAGCCTTTCTAGCCATTTGAAAAGCTTCCTGGGGCAGGGGTGGACCCCCAGCAAAGCCGCCCCCACCCATATCAAAATATTTCACATTGTCCAAAATCTTTAAGTACATCCAACAAAGAAGCCAGTGCCCAATTTGGTCATAGTCCAGTAATCACTCCACACACATGGGGCATCAGACACCCCCCTTATCCCTGTGGTTCTGGCAGGTCTTAAACTGTCCCAAAGAGCAGCATGTGACAATGATAGTCAGCATTTTCATCTTTGCTCTGGAGAGCATAATGGCAACCACTCCTATGTCCCAAAATCACAGACCTACCAGAGGCCTAGTAGGTACTCCTTGCTGCTGGGATCTTACCTTCTAGAGACTGCAGACCACAAGTCCAGACCGATTGTCATCTTACTCCAAAGAAGAACTGAAAACATCAGCTCCTGCTGTTGGGCTTGAGGCCCGGGCCTCCTGCTGCTGCTGGCTCTCCACAACGTCCAGGGCAATCTGCAACTCACAAACCTGTGATTGCTTCTCAAGCAGCTGTTCCATTTCCAAGCGAATTTCATGAACCTGGTTGGCCTCCTCCGGTGCTTGCTCCAGCTCCAGAGTGGGCATATTTTCCCCACGTTTGCTCCAGCTCCTTCCACTGCTCGGTTTGCAGGTCTCATGCATCCTCTTTTACTGAGCTCTTGGTTTTCTTCTGCATGGCTATAAAAGTCAGCCAGCCTAAGGCCCCCAGAAGGACAGCCATGGGGAACCGTAACAGCATCCAGTCCTCTACTTTACCTCTCAAAGGTGTTAGTAGCCTCATAACAATCTGTATCAAATCCTGCTGAATATGCCAAATGGAAAGCCAGTAGCTATGGCCACCATCACAGCCACCTGGCCCTTGCAGGTTTGCATTACCACAGACTACAGGAAATAGAAAGCCATTTTACAGTGTAGAAATCAAAACCTTTAATCCCATATACAAACAAGGAAGTCTCTGATACAAAGTAACTTATCTGAGGCATAATGGGATTTCTCATAAGAGTGTACCACCCCACATCATGCAACAGTCAAGAGTGTAGGAAAAAGCTTATTCTTAAAACTAAGTCTTAGGGTATAATGACTTTGTCAACTTACAGCCTGTCTTCCACACCCATTACAAACTATAAGCGAGAAAATATATATATTATATTTACAAATTTATTTGACCAACGTATGTAATGCCAGGCATCTGGTGTGCAAGTTCTTGTGTCAGTCTCTGGTGTCTGGCACTTGGGTTCTTGGGTCTGAGTTGGGTCTGCAGAACAGTGTTTGGTTTGGTGCCTGAGGCCTAGGGTCTGACTTTTGTTTGGGGTCTATTGTTTAGGTGGAGAAATGTAGGGTCTGTGTCTGTGGTCCTGAGTCTTCTCTGCTGTGACTTTGTCAATCAGCACTTGTGGATCTCCTTCTGCTGTGACCTTGTCAGCCAGCAGTTGTTGATCCGCTCCTGACACTAAATCCGTGCCCTCGGTATAGAGTCTTATTCCCCATGTTTTTCCCTTACTCCAACTTGGGTCTTGAGGCCTTTTGATGGTGACAATGGTAGGGTTACAATTGCTTATAGAACATTGGTAATCTCCTGCATCAATAGGCTCTTTCCCTCCAAACTTAGTTCCCAGGTGGAAAAGATCTATGTCTGGGTCAGGTCTTGGTGGCTTCCATTTACTAGCAAGTGTTTCAAACCTCCATGCCTTACAATAAAAGTCAGTGGTAGATCCACAAGTGTGGCACCACACTGGAAGAGGCTCAGGACATGCATAATGTGGAGTATACCACAATGCTCTATTATTGCGAGAGGGCCAACATACCTCATGATTCCATCGTGGTGAGCACAGAGGTTTTCTATGTCCTAATCTTATAGACCCATGTGCTGCAGGGGAGTCACAGAACTCATCATCAGAGAACTTTGAAAACTCTACTCTGAAAGTTACTTGGTTGCCCCATGTATTGTTTTGTGCTATTATTGTTCCATCAGCTGTCCTGATTAATACCCATTCCTTTAATTCTAACCCATTCACAGAAATACAATAAACAATGAGCAGTTTACACAGGAAAAAGTGAGTTTTAGAGGTTTTCCAGGGTTTGCTTGACTTGCCATGTTCGAGACTCCTCCTCAGGGGGTTGAGCCGCTTTCACATGGAAAAGGTGGATCCAGTAAGTTTTCTCAGCTACCTTGACCGCAGAGGGGGTGCTGAGCAGTACCTGGAATAATCCTCACCACCGCGGCTCTAGGTTCCCTCGTCGGTGGTTAAGGATCCAAACCCACTGTCCAGGGTCCGGTGGTGAAAACTTCTGGGTGTTGTCTCCTGATGCTGCAGCCCTCTCCTCCTGTAGCTCTCTTATCTCTCCGAATTTGCTGCAATGCCTGTAGGGGCTTGAGGAAGTTATGATTAGATACCTCTATTTCCTCTCTAGTGAGCTGGGGAACTAGAGGAACTGGTTGTCCAAACATGAGCTCATAGGGGGTCCATTTATTAGTGTACAGTGTACATCTAACCCAGAATAGGGCAAAAGGGAGTAACTCTACCCAGTTTTCGCCGGTCTCCTCCCTCAACTTAATTAGAGTTTCCTTTAAAATCCTATTCATTCTTTCTACTTGTCCTGAGCTTTGAGGCCTGTAAATACAATATAATTTTGAATCAATTCCTAGCCTTTTAGCTAACTCCTGAGAAATCTTAGAGATGAAAGCTGGTCCATTATCAGATCCTATTGCTATGGGGATCCCATATCTAGGGATGATCTCCCTTAGTAGGATTTTACAAACTTTGGAAGCGGTTTCACCCTTGGTGGGAAAGGCTTCTTTCCATCCTGTAAAGGTATCTATTAGTACAAGTAGATACTTGAATCCTGTTTTCCCTGGAGTCATTTCTGTAAAATCTATTTCCCATACTTCTCCTGGGCACTCTCTCCTATATCTAAAAGGAGAAGCTTCTTGTTTATGGCATTGACCTTAGGACAAGTCTTGCATCTGGAAAGTATCGATTGTACTATATTTCTAATCTGGGGTCCCAAGTAGTACTTCTTGATTAGTTGTTCTATCTTATTTTGCCCTAGGTGGGAACTTGCATGGATTTCCTTTACTATTTCTCCTATAATTCCCTGGGGTAAGTAGAGTCTGGTATCTGGAAGTTCTATCTATCCTTGCTTATTTCTTTTACCCCCTAATTGCTTCCCTTCTTGCTCTTCTTCAGAAGTATACTTAGGGTCTGAGGGCAGCAAAGGTTGAGGCAAGAGCGGAAGAATGTCTGCAGTTCCTTCTTCCGCAGCTTCTCTGGCAGCAGCGTCGGCAAAAATGGTTTCCTTGAATAATTGGAGAGTCCCCTTTTTGATGTCCTTTGTAATGAATTATGGCCACTTTAGAGGGAAGCCAAATGGCATCAAGCAGGGCCAGGATCTCAGTTTTATTTTTAATTTCTTTTCCTCCTGAAGTTAGCAGACCTCTTTCTTTGTAAATGGCACCGTGAATGTGGGCAGTGGCAAAGGCATACCTGCTGTCCGTGTAGATGTTGGGCACCTTTCCCTCAGCTATCCAGAGGGCCTGCATCAGTCCGATCAGCTCTGCTTGCTATGCAGACGTATCTTTTGTCAACGCCCTTTGCCACAAGATTCTGTCCTGGGTAGTTACCGCTGCTCTTGCATATCTTTGTCCATCTCGGACATAGCTGCTTCCATCAGTGAACAGCGTGAGGTCTGCATTTTCAAAGGTCCTGCCTGGCCCCTGTTACAGTGTCCAGTATCTGCCTGCAATCTTGGACCACTGTTGGGTCCGGTAAGGGTAGCAAAGTAGCAGGGTTTAGGGCTGCCATCTTCAAAAACTGTACTGCAAGGGGATTCAATAGCTGTGCCTAGTACTGCATCAATCATGCATTGGAGAGCCACCGATTCGGTGGTGAATGCAGCACTTGCTCTAGATAGTGTTCTCCAATAACTTGAATATCCTGGCCCAATGTCAGCTTATTAGCTTCCTTAACTAGGGTAGAGGTAGCAGCAAGTGCCCTTAAGCAGGTTGGCCAGCCAGACGCTACGGGGTCTAGCTTCTTGGACAGATATGCTATGGGCCTTCTCCATGGCCCAAGCTCTTGGCTGAGGATTCCCAAGGCTACCCGTCCCTTTTCAGCAATATAAAGCTGGAAGGGTTTGGCCATGTCTGGTAGGGCCAATGCAGGGGCAGCTACTAAAGCTTCCTTCAATGCTTGGAAAGCTTTCCTTTCCTTATCTGTCCAATTGAACTGTTCTTCTTTACCCTGAGTCAACTCATGTAGGGGCCTGGCCAGCTCTGCAAACCCTAGTATCCAAAGTCTGCAATAGCCCACTGCTCCCAGAAACTCCTGTGCTTGCCTCTTGTTAGTGGGTTCTGGGATCCGTAACACAGGCTGGATCCTTTGACTGGATAATGTCCTTTGTCCCCCTTGTAAGTTATACCCTAGATAACTTACAGTTTGGGTGATGATCTGGGCCTTCTTGGCAGAGACTCGATACCCCATCTGCTGGACGTACTGGAGTAGGTCTAGGGTGGCCTCCTTACATTGTTCTTCTTCTGCTGTGGTGATGAGGAGGTCATCCACATATTGGAGCAGCACAATTGATGGGTGGGCAGTGTGGAACACCTGCAAGTCCTTGCTCAAAGCCTCATTAAAGATAGTGGGGGAGTTCTTGAACCCTTGGGGAAGTCTGGTCCATGTAGATTGCCCCACTAGTTCATTCCCTGGATCATTCCATTCAAAAGAAAATATCTCTTAGCTCTTGGGGGCCAGTGGAATACAGAAGAAAGCATCCTTCAAATCTAATACTGAGTAATAGATATGAGTAGGGGGCAATGAGCTTAGCAAAGTGTAGGGATTTGGCACTGTGGGGTGAATAGTCTCTATCTGGGCATTTACTTCTCGCAGACCCTGCACTGGGTGATAATCCTGGGTCCCAGGCTTCTGGACTGGGAGCAAAGGTGTGCTCCAGGCCGATTGGCATTCTCAAAGGATGCCTGCCATTAATAAGCACTTCAAATGCTGTGCTATGCCCTGCTTAGCCCGTGCAGGTATGGGGTATTGCCTCACTCGTACTGGGCTAGCGGTGCTCAGCAACTGCACTATGACAGGTGGCTGTTGAGCAGCTAGGCCTGGTGGGTTGGTTTCTGCCCACACCCCAGGCACCTTTTTTCGCAATTCCTCAAGGACCCCGGTGGCTTCGTCCTTACCTTCCTGGAGGGCTGCCATCAAGTATTCTTCAGATAGGGGCACTGTTACCTCTAGGCTGACGTTTTCGCCTTCTTCTTGGGAACTGCTATCTCCTTGCTTGAAGGTGATCGTGGCTTAAAGTTTCTGCAAGAGGTCTCGGCCCATGAGAGGATAAGGACAATCTGGAAAGACTAGAAATGAGTGGATGCCTCAGCCCAAATTAGTAATTATCGCAGTGGCCCGTGGGTAAGCTTTCGCTTTTCCCGTTACCTCTACTTTCTTTGTAGTTTCTTTCTGTATTTGGCCCTGTGGTTTCTTCAGAACTGAGTAGATGGCTCCCGTGTCAACTAGGAAGTCTATTGGCTTTCCTTCGACTGTTAAGGTGACCATGCGCTCCTGGGAGCTGACGGAAATGGAGCCCTGGCCCCGTCAGTCTCAGGTTTGGAGCATGACCTCTGGGGCTTGCTTTGGCCTATGGCTGTCGGCTTGTAACATTGGGCATTATCTCCTCCAGTGTCCTTTTTTCTTGCAGTATTCACACTGGTCCTTGTCTATTTGCTTTCGCGGTTGACCTCTGTCCTTGCCTCATTGTTGCTGCTTCCCTTCTCCTTTCCTTTCAGACTTATGAGTGTCAAGGAGGATTTTGACAGCTGCTCTCCCTAAGTCTGGGTCATCCCTATTTATGAATATCTTCTGAGCTATTTCTATCAACTCACTTCTATTTTTCCCTTCAAATCCTTCTAACTTCTGAAGCTTCTTCCTAATGCCTGACGCAGCTTGCGTCACAAAGGCTATATTCACTAGCCTGCAATTTTCTTCAGCCTCTGGATCTATGGGGGTATAAACCCGGTAGGCCTCTATTAGCCGCTCTAAAAATGCATCGGGGGACTCTTCCCTTCGCTGGATAACCTCACTTACATTACTGAAGTTAGTGGGTCTCCTGGCTGCTGTCTTTAAGCCCCGTAACAGAGCCCAGAAGTACTGGAAGAGTGCCTCCCTTCTCCCAGAGGTATTTGGGTCCCAATTTGGGGGTTGTTTAGGAAGGACATTCTCGACTTCCACATCCATTCCCCCATCCTCTAAAACAGCCTTTGCTACTTCTCTCATTATCCTGTTCCTTTCTTCTGTAGTAAAAAAGTTTGTAAGACCTGTTGAAAACCATCCCACGTTGGCTGGTGGGTCCTAAAAACAGTCTCAAGCAGGATATTAATCCCTGTGGTTTCTCAGAAAAGGGAGGATTTTGAGGTTTCCAGTTTTATAAATCACTGGAAGAGAAAGGCACATAAATAAAATGGGGTGGCGCACAGGAACTCGCATCTGGTGCCGGTGGCGCCTCCCAGAGCAGCAAGATGGCTGCCCCTCCCGCCAAAAGAGAAACGGTCACACCTCCTGCCAAAGAAGGGAAAATGACGGCAGCTCCTCCCGCCAAAGGAGACAAGATGGCGGCTGCTTCCCCCGCCCCATAAAGCGCCCCTCCTCGGGTGTGAGGTGGACTTGAAAGCCCGTTCACATCTTGCCGCGAAGAATCAGGTTCTGCCTGCCGCCGATAGAGTGGAGGGAAATTCACCGGGTCTAGGTGGTCCTCTAGAGGCTTGGGAAAAACAGGGTAAAGTCTAGATGATGGTACACTGGGCCATGCCGGGGGGGGGGGGGGCTAGCTTTTCCCTTTTCTTTCTTGTCACCCTGCCTCGCCTTCTGATTATCTGCATTAAGGCACACTGCCCTTCTCTCTCTTGCTGTCCTTTATGTATTTCCTGATATAACCTGGCTTTTTAGTGGCGATATCAATCCACACATCTATATACAAAAATTGGTTTTGATGGGGCACCTGGTAGATAATGGCCTGAACAGCAAACACAATAGGGATATCAAAAGTGCCCTCAGTGTTCCTCCAGTCTCTGACCCAAAAACTACACCGAGGGAGATCCCGGATGTGCCCCTAGGATGTAGCATGCACCGGGTATGAGAACAGATGCCGGAGACTTTCAGGAGTATAGATGTTTCTTTATTGGCCAGTTTAACCTGCGCAGGGGTGAATTCCCAGGTGTCCGGAAACAATGTACCCACAAGCAGCTACAAACGGGAATCGCCCCTGGCGCTTACAGCTATATATCCTAAGTAAGCAAGCATTAACAGAAGCAGATCTGGTACTTACCTATTGGCTAAGGGGGTCACACACAGCACAGCAACAGGGGCTGGGTCTAGCTCATTGGCGAATTTCAAACATAAACTTCTGATAAGGGTCTGTGACCAATGGAATGAAAATGTTTGTCTTCCTTTGTTCTCAGCCTTACAGGGTCCCTATCATTACCTCCCTGTCTCTGCTTCTACACTTTGTCAATTCCAGCACACTTTCCTAAATCTAACAATTTGATCTTTCCTTGGTCCTTACAATTCCATGTATACAAATTCACTGGGCTAGAAAGAGAGAGATAGAGTAGGAATAAGACAGGAATGTGGCCAGTCCCCCTGCCCCTAGACCTATTTTTGTAGAGATTTTTAAAGCAACAAGAAGAGGGATTACCTCTACAGCTTGCTTGGATCTTAGATTCATGACTAATGTACTAGGAATTAAAAAAGGCTCATGGGGTAGGATTAGGTTGATATTTGGGATGAGACAGATTAGGGTACAGGTTTCTGTTCAATTAGTAAGCAGACATATATAGGTGTTGGTCCCATATGAGAAAACCCCTGATTGGGTGAGGCAGGCTGAGACATGAATAGAGACTAGAAGGACAAGGAGTCAATTTGTTTCTCTATTTCTGAGCTCTATATGGTCAGGGTGGATGAAAGAGTTACCCGTAGCAGCAGTGGGAGTTGTCAGGATCACGGTGTGTGGACCTGTCCACGTGAAAGTCAGTCCTTGGGTGATGTACTGCTGGAATCGCCTCTTGAACAGTCTTTGAACAGTTTGCTGAGTAAACTATAAATCCTACAAGTACTTAGGGAAGGGGTGGTTACAGTTCTATATTTTGCATTAGAGTTTAGGTCCTATTAATCACTGCTTCTAGCTGGAATTAGCAGCAGGTCCCAGGCCACCATAGGAATGGGGCATTGAGACAAGAGGTATAAAGGATATAGTATACATTATATATAGCAACAAAATCAAACTGTCAATACCCACAGTAGAGATCTTTGAGAGATAAATAAAACTCAAATATTCAAGTAAGGCAGTGTAGATGGCCTTTGTGTTTACAAGAAATAAGATTAGTTTACCTGCTATTTAGAAGAAATACTTTAGGTTCCTGAATGATGTCCTTGGGCCTTCAGTGGCAATTCCCAGAATGCTGGGCAAGGTCAGATCACAGGTAGCTGGAGCAGGGCTAGAAGAGACCGAATCCTCCTTCCATGGAGCAAGGGAGCAGCTTACCTTCTCGTATTCCTTTTTCCACAGAAAAGACGTGTCTATAGGTAGGGCTAGGAAGCCTGGCAGGCTTCAGTTCAATAACCTTTCTTTCCACTCTGGAGGAGGGCCCTGATGATATCCTATGAAGCCCTTTAGGGCTTCTGAAGCCTTTAAGAGCATATGCCAAAAGCTGGTATTTCCTGAATTCTTTAGGGCCTTATTTTCCTTTTCTGGTACTTCCTTGGTCATTATAGACCTTAAAAGCCATGTACAGCAGATGTCACTGAGGGGCTTGACTAAGAGAGCAAACTTTGGAATCCAGTGTCTAAAGAAGCCTATTAGACCAAGGACAGAAAATATTTGATTTGTGGTGGTAGGTGGTTGGAGATTGTGAAGGTTCTGAGTTAGATCTAAGGTGAGACTTCAGGTGGTGGGGGTTAAGATGATGCCCAGATAGACTACAGACTTAGAGTGAAGTTGAGCCTTAGCAGAGAAGACACGATATCCCTTCACAGTAAGGAAATTAAGAGGGGTGGATGTGTGTTTCCTTGAAGCAGGCAGGGAGGGGCTGCAGAAGAGTAGATCATCTACGTATTGTAAGAGAGTACTTGTTTTGAGATTGCATGCTGCTAAATCCTGAGCTAGTGCCTGCCCAAATAGGTGTGGGCTGTTTTTGATCCCCTAGGGTAAGACATTCCACATAAAGGTAAACAGAAATTAAAGAGTCAGGGGGAAGAGGAATGGTAAAGAAGACATTCTTGAGGTCTACGATCCTGAAGTGAGCGGTGTTTGAGGGAATGTGTGGCAATAACTTGTAGAGATTAGGGACTACTGAATGGAGGGGAACTATTGCCTCATTGATTAGGCGTAAGTCTTGTAGGAGGCAATAATACCCTGAAGGTTTTCAGACAGCAGGGTGGGGGTATTGCAGGGAGAGTCTTTGGAGATGAGTAAGCCTGGTTTAGAGGTGGGTAATTATTGGTTTAAAGCCTTAGAAACAGACACAGTTACACATTAAACAAAGACTTTACATAAAAGTTATGAATTAAGGAATTTAAATGAGCATGCTTTACTTGTTTCAATTAAAATTATACTAGAGATATTTTCTGAAAAACAAAGAGAAAAGACAGATTACTTACATAGCTTAATATACAATTCTGCTTTTTTAAGTTTTTTGAGATGGCAGGGGGTTGCCAGCATAGAATGGAGGAAGAGAGAAGGCAGATGGATGGACAGTGTGAGCAGGTGGATGGAAAAGGAGGGTCAGAATCTGCAGGACGAGAGGGAGAAGGGCACAGCTGTATCAGAAGCTGGTGGGGAGAGGGAAATGGGTAAAATACAGTGAAGGCAGTGGAGAGGGGTTAAGAAGAGAGACAGGCACCTCATCCAGAGCCACAGCTTTTAAGGAGGGGGGTGGGAATGAAGAACACAGTGGAGAAGGGAGGGGGCTCTTGGAGGGAAGAGACAAGAGCAAAAGAGATTTGTAGAGGAATTAGAGAGGGGTTCCAAGAGAGGGGTTCACTCAGGGGTCAGGCAGGAGAAGGAGAGATTTGGGAGTCCGCAGAGAAGATATTATTAGGAGCGGAGGTTTTAGGTGAGGTTTCTTAGGCCAAAACCAGCCTGTGTGTAGAACAGCAGCACAGAAATGAAGAATTACAGAGAAGGGAGAAGAAAGGCCTGCACACGTAAGGAATCTCTGATGCCTTTTCCATCAGAAATTGTCAAGATATCTTAGGATATTGTAATGGTATTAGAAAGCAACCTGGCAAGGTTCCTAGACTTTTAAGGAAGTCTGCAGAAACTAGCCGCTGGGACTAGAAACCTCCCAAAATGTGAACCTCAGAGAGTAGGGTGAGTCCCGAAGGAGTAGAGGAAGAGTCTCTGAGGCCTGAGATTGGGAGGAGCCCATGTTCCGAGGGGAGCCTGGCTGGACGGTCTGGACTGAGAGGAGCCCACAGTAGAGGAGACTGGTGAGAGAAGGGGGGTCCTCACCTTCAGTCACAGTTCTGAGTGGAGAAAATCTCCGTAGAAAGAGAGACTCAGATAAGAGGTCGTCATCCCAAGGCCGAGATCCCAGGACGTAGTAGAGAGGTCTGGCTAGGCACGTCTAGATTTTCGTAGAAGTTCATAAAGGAGTAGAGGCAGACCACCCGTAGATATGGGGTCCAAAGTCAAAACCGTCCATCCAGGAAGGGGTGTTTTCGAGAGAAATGTGGAGGCCAACTGGGAAAGGGGAAGGGAGAATATTTTTACCTTTCTGATCCAGCAGGGGTTCAGGACAGGGTTTATACTACCGGCCAATCGATCTTACAATTACACGTCCAAATAGAATCAGAGAGTAAGTCTGGGATGAGCTGCCGCTGCCCATACTTCCCTGGTTTACATTTGGATGGCAAAGAGGGATCATCCAGGCAGTTAGTACTTTGTCCCGGGTTCCGGCACCAAATGTTGAAATCCATGGGAGTCGGGAAGACCAGAGTAACAGGCTTTATTGAAAGGAAGAAAGAAACCCTGCCGGGCACTTCTCCAGGGAGAAGAGCACCAGCTACAAACTAGGGGAGAGTTATATAGTTTTTGGGAGAGCCTGAGGGGATACTGAGGCAAAAGATCTAGTATGTCTGGAATGCTCCTCCTTGGGGGGCTTCGAACATGTGGGTGTTGAATCAAAAGTCCTGGTATGGGCCCTGGCTGGTTGGCTCAGTGTTAGAGCGTCAGCCTGCTGTGCAGGGGACCTGGATTTGATTCTGGGCCAGGGCACATAGGAGAGGCACCCATTTTCTTTTGCACCCCTCCCCTCCTTCCTCTCTGTCTCTCACTTCCCCTCCCGCAGCCGAGGCTCTAGTAAAGCAGGGATGGCCTGGGCGCTGGGGATGGCTCCTTGGCCCCTGTCCCTGGCGCTAGAGTGGCTCTGGTCGTGGCAGAGCAATGCCTTGGAGGGGCAAAGCATCGCCCCCTGGTGGGCAGATGGTTGCCCCTCGTGGGCATGCCGGGTGGATCCTGGTCAGGCGCATGCGGGAGTCTGTCTCACTGTCTCTCCCAGTAAAAGTCCTGGTATGTCAGGAACCCCTCCTAGGGGCGGCTTGTCAGCTTCTTGGAATTCCTGTCTCAGGGGCGATAGTCCAGTAAGGATAAGGTCTGACAGATAAGCGGAACATCAAGAGGGCAGTTTTATATAGTGGAGAGAGAAAAGCAATTTTTTCTTTCTTTCTTTTTGCTTTAGACCGACAGAGGGACAGATAGGGAAAGACAGGAAGGGAGAAAGATGAGAAGCATCAATTCTTTATTTGGGCTCCTTAGTTGTTCATTGATTGCTCTCATATGTGCCTTGACCAGGAGCTCAATCCAGCAACCTTGGGCTCAAGCCAGCAATCATGGGGTCATGTCTATGATCACACACTGAAGCCTGCAACCTCACACTCAATCAAGCTGGCAAGCTTGGGGTTTTGAACCTGGGTCCTGTGTCCCAGTTTAGTGCTTTATTCACTGCTCCACTGCTTGTCAGGCACCATTCTCATTTTATAGAATAAAATAAAGAAAAATGGAAGTTGAGAATCTTGCCTTAGGTAGCACAGCTGGTGAGGGCAGAGCTGAGATTCAAAGCAACTATTGAATGATCTGGAGTCCATGTGGTATGCACCATGAGATGCTCACCCTGTAGAGGCCAGTGAGGTGAGGGAGACCAAGTGCCCAGACTGAGCCAGGTACACAGACATGTACAAGCACAAGCACATGTTCTTCCCTGGTTTGCACCACTGAGACACAGAGGTCAGAGGAAAGATGACAGGAGCCAAGAGAAGCCCAGGAAGGAGGGTTGTGAGCCTACTAGAAAAAAAGGCTCCACTTCCTGGGAGTCAAGGTAATTCCTTTCCTGATGAGTCTGTCACAAATCCCTCCCCCTGGACAGTAAGCGAAGTAGATTGACTCCAGACTTCCACATTTCCAGAGGGTTGAGTTTCTATGCATGAGAGTGTGAGTTCTCTGTGGCTCTCCTGGAACTCTCTGGTTTCAGTGACAGGGGGGAATGAGGTATGTGGTCTTCATAGTTTTTTATTTAAATTTTATTCATTTTAGAGAGAGAAAGAGAGAGAGGAGCAGAAAGCATCAACTCCCATATGTGCCTTGACCAGGCAAGCCCAGGGTTTTGAACCAGCGACCTCAGCATTCCAGGTCAAAGCTTTACCCACTGTGCACCACAGGTCAGGCGGTCTTCATAGTGTTATGGTGATAAGATTTATTAGAACAGGAGGCCAAGAGACCATGAAGGATTGGTGTTGACATTCCCATAGCACTTAAGGAACTGTTTGTATAGCTCATCTCTTTTTGTGAAAGCAAAGAATTTGTTTAACCAGTTACATCTGTACAAATTACTCTTGCGAGGGGTCAGTAAACTCCTTCTGAAGTCCCCTCAGAGCTGTGATATGACCCATGTAATAGCTATGGCTGTGGAGATGCAATTTTATGCTAATAACTTGCTACCCTCTATGCAAACATAAGGCTTCTCCCCTGAATGTGTTCTCTGGTGACTGAGGAAATGTGCCTTCAGTGTAAAGACTCACTTACACACCAGCAAACATAGGGCTTCTCCCCTGAGTGTGTCCTCTAGTGTATGAGATTTGCCTTCTATGTTAAGCCTTGCTTACACTCCCTGCAAACATAGGGCTTCTCCCCTGAGTGTATTCTCTGGTGTCTGAGGAGCTGGAATTTCCTTGCAAAGCCTTGCTCACACTCCCTACAAACATAGGGCTTCTCCCCTGAGTGTGTCATCAGGTGTGTGAGTAGAACAGACTTCCGTGTAAAGCCTCGTTCACACTCCCTGCAAACATAGGGCTTCTCCCCTGAGTGTGTCCTGTTGTGTCTGAGGAGAGTTGACTTCTCTGCAAAGCCTTGGTCACACTCCCTGCAAACATAGGGCTTTTCCCCTGAGTGTGTTCTCTGGTGTCTGAGGAGATGTGACTTCCGGGCAAAGCCTCGCTCACACTCCCTGCAAACATAGGGCTTCTTTCCTGAGTGTGTTCTCTGGTGTCTGAGGAGAGCTGACTTAAATGTATAGCCTCGCTCACACTCCCTACAAACATAGGGCTTCTGCCCTGAGTGTGTCTTCATGTGTGTGAGGAGATGAGACTTCCGTGCAAAGCCTTGGTCACACACCCTGCAAACATAGGGCTTCTCACTTGAGTGTGTTCTCTGGTGTCTGAGGAGATGTGACTTCTGGGCAAAGCCTCGCTCACACTCCCCGCAAACATAGGGCTTCTCCCCTGAGTGTGTCCTCAGGTGTGTGAGGAGATTTGACTTCAGTGTAAAGCCTCGCTCACACTGCTTGCAAACATAGGGCTTCTCCCCTGTGTGTGTCCTCTGGTGTCTGAGGAGATCTGACTTCCGTGCAAAGCCACGCTCACACACCCCGCAAACATAGGGTTTCTCACCTGAGTGTGTGCTTTGGTGTATGAGAAGATGTGACTTCTGTGCAAAGCCTCGCTCACACTCCCTGCAAACATAGGGTTTCTCCCCTGAGTGTGTCCTTTGGTGTATGAGGAGATGTGACTTCTGTGCAAAGCCTTGCTCACACTCCCTGCAAACATAGGGTTTCTCCCCTGAATGTGTCCTCTGGTGTATGAGGAGATGTGACTTCTGTGCAAAGCCTCGTTCACACTCCCTGCAAACATAGGGCTTCTCCTCTGAGTGTGTCCTGTGGTGTCTGAGAATATGTGACTTATCTTCAAAGTCTTGCCCACACTCTCCATACTTGACAGCTACAAATCCTGACATTCCCACTCCCATAGATACTTTGCCTGTGTCCACTGAATTTACTTCCTGGCCTGTGCTGGGCACTTCCTGCATCATTCTCTCTTGCTCACTAGAGCTTCCCATGTGTCCTTCAGGAGGTTTGAAAAAGGCCCTTGAAATACTCCTCTGCCTGGTCCTTTTAAGCAAAGGTCTGGACTTTTCTTTGACCTCTTGACCTTCAGCTTTGTCATCCCAGCTGTGTGTATCAGTATGTTGCTGCTGCTGATTTGGATGCTCTGGGCAGAGATCCTTTGATTGGAGCTGTTTTCTTGTAGATGTTCCTGGGAGAATCTCATTGGGGTGACTGCGTTTCACATGCTGTGTGAAGAATTTCTGACTGGAGAAGGCCAGAGAGCATGAGGGACACGGATGTATCTCTGGCTTTGGTTCTGCTGAAAGAGTAAATTTTGGTCAGGGTAGATGTTGATAAGACTGCGTGGGTCATATGTTTTGTCTATTGTTAAGTTTTCTCTCATGAGTCATTCTTATGGGGTTGACAGTGTAATCTCTGTCTTCCACAAAGTGTTTCTTTACAGTCTGTTTTTAGTTTTTTGGGTTTTTTTTTCTGAATCTGGAAACGGGGAGAGACAGACTCCCGCATGCGCCCGACCAGGATCCACCTGGCATGCCCACTAGGGGGCGATGATCTGCCCCTCCGGGGCATCACTCTGCCATGACCAGAGCCACTCTAGCGCCTGGGGCAATGGCCAAGGAGCCATCCCAAGTGCCCGGGCCATCTTTGCTCCAATGGAGCCTTGGATGCAGGAGGGGAAGAGAGAGACAGAGAGGAAGGAGGGGGAGTGGAGAAGCAAATGGGAGCTTCTCCCAAGTGCCCTAGCCGGGATTCAAACCCAGGTCCCCCGCACGCCAGGCCGACGCTCTACCACTGAGCCAACTGCTTTATTACAGTCTGTTTTATCTTTTAATTTTTTGTACTGTATCTTCTTTACAAATCCAGAAAGCCCATATCAAGGGTCCTTTCTATGCATTGCCAGATAAGGGACTGTCAAGTAGCATCAGGGGCTGTTTCACCCCTTGTATGGGTGGAACAATGCTGACCTTTCTTATATACATGTAGCTTTTAACACAGTTGTTTAGAAAGACAATTGGCCCCAATTAACAATTGCTTCCCTCATAGTTTCCCACAGATGATAAACTGAAAATGTCCTTCCTCAAGCCTCACACCAAATATTCATACTTGATTTCATTTAGTGTCAGCCCATTTCATATACAATGGGAATTCCTGTTTGAAAATATTTCCTCAACCATACTTTTTAAAAAATTGATTGATTTTAGAGAGACAAAGATAGGAGGAAGAAGTAGAAGAAGAAAAAGAAGAAAGAGAGAGAGAGAGAAAGAAAGATAAAGGCATTTATTCATTTTTCTACCTAGACATGCAGTCATTGGTCATTTCTCGTATGTGTCTTTACCCGGGTTCAACCTTGGTATTACAGGATGATGCTGTAACCGACTGAGCTAACCAGCCAGGGCCCCCAACCATACTTCTTACATGCTTTACTCCTATCCCTCTCCAGCTAATCAACCATCCTCTCTCACTTGGAGATGAAGTAATCTTTGAGAGAATTCCCCACTGAAGTGCATTTTCAAAAAATTAACAAAGCAAATCCTAGAGAATAAGACACACTATAGCCGAGAACAGCACCATTGTCCCACCTTATTCAGGAAGGTTTCCAGTGTCTCAGCTTAATCACGGCACTGCATTTCCAGGCTGCTGGGCATCTATCCGACATCTGCTCTTACCTTGTATGCTAGACAAGAGCGGCCCTCAGAAAACAGGCCCTGGCCGGTTTGCTCAGTGGAGAGAGTGTTGGCCTGGCATGTGGAAGTCCCAGGTTCAATCCCCGGTCAGGGCACAAATGAGAAGCGACTATCTGTTCCTCTTCCCCTCCCTCTCTCCCTTCTCTCTCTCTTCCCCTCCCAGAGCCAGCGCCTCAACTGGTTCAAACATCAGCCCGATAACTCAGTTGGGTCAAGTGTTGACCTCCGTCCCTGAGGATAGCTTGGCTAGTTAAGCGTGGACTTCAGACTAGGGTTGTTGTGTGGATCCTGGCCGGGGCACATGAAGGAATCTGTCTATCTCCTGTACTCTCACTTAAAAAAATTAAAATTAAATCGGAAGTAAAAATATAAAGATTTTTCTAAGAATCAAAGGCATATGAAATCAATCCTTCATTTCTGAAGCATCTGATTTGAAATCTTACTGACTTTAGAGTGTACTGTGAAATTTTCTAAGGTCAGTGCTCTCTTTTCTTTCCATTTAGAAGAATAGTTGTGCCCACCTCCAGCTGCTGTGAGCTCTCTCTTCTGCTTGCTGCCGCACTTGATGCCCAGCTTCTCGCCAAACTCATCACTGTACCCGACCATCAGCTCACAGTCTGGCCTGATTACCCGACAGGTTCGGTAGAAAATCTGCCTGTGATACTGAAAGGCCACCAGGTTCTGCTCTTCATCATCCCAGTTCACATACCTGGGATTGAGGCAGGTGAAAGAAAAGAAACCCACAGATGATGAGTTCCTACTACCTCTCAGATCCACATCTATCTCTGCACCTGACACTCAGGCTCTGATGTCACCCACTCCCACAGTGTTCCCGGAGAACCTCCTGTTCAATGTCTGAGCCTGTCACCATGTCATATGACTTCCAATGTTCAGGTCCTGCTTACGGTGCTCATCCTGCCTAATACCATTTTCCAAAGCCAATTCCAGACGTACCCTTTACCCTGATTGGCCATAAAACCCAGTGACCTCTAGCTTCTCTAAACTAACTCAGGTTCTGTTTTATATCACAGAACTTGCTACTTGATGTTGGAATCTGTGCCTAGATTAGTTCACATCATTCAATACTCAGTCCAAGTCCATCTTTTTCTTTTCTTTTCTTTTCTTTTTTTTTTCATTTTTCTGAAGCTGGAAACAGGGAGAGACAGTCAGACAGACTCCCGCATGCGCCCGACCGGGATCCACCCGGCACGCTCACCAGTGGGCGACGCTCTGCCCACCAGGGGGCGATGCTCTGCCCATCCTGGGCGTCACCATATTGTGACCAGAGCCACTCCAGCACCTGAGGCAGAGGCCACAGAGCCATCCCCAGTGCCCGGGCCATCCTTGCTCCAATGGAGCCTTGGCTGCGGGAGGGGAAGTGAGAGACAGAGAGGAAAGTGTGGCGGAGGGGTGAAGCAAATGGGCGCTTCTCCTGTGTGCCCTGGTCGAGAATCGAACAAACCGGGGTCCTCCACATGCTAGGCCGACGCTCTACCGCTGAGCCAACCGGCCAGGGCCATCTTTTCTTGAGAGGCCTTTCTCCATTCTCCTCACATTTTATTTAGGTAGCATTTGATGCCTCACTCAGGTTTTCATAAAAACCTGGAGGTCTCCCCCCACCCCAGGAGAAGTGGGGAGGCAGACATACTCCTGCATGCGCCTGAGTGGGATCTGCCCAACATGCCCACCAGATGGCAATGATCAGCCCATCTGGGGCGTTTCTCTAATGCAACCAAAGCCATTCTAGTGCCTGAGGTGGAGGCCATGGAGCCATCCTCAGAGCCGGGGCCAACTTTCCTGCAATGGAGCCTTGGCTGCGGGAGGGGAAGAGAGAGACAGAGAGGAAGGAGAGGGGGAGGGGTGGAGAAGCAGATGGACGCTTCTCCTGTGTGCCCTGGCCGGGAATCAAACCCTTGAATTCCACAGGCCAGGCTGATGCTCTACCACTCAGCCAACCGGGCAGGACTTGGAGGTCTCTTTGTCTTAGCAAAATCATAAAGAACAGTAATAGCTTATTCACATTCTGTAGCCCCTGATAAAAGATCCCCTCAGGGAAGTGTCCTGTGATCATTGATCTGCAGGCTTCAGAACTCAGTTCTAGTTAGAAGGGAGGCTGGGATAATTCGCTGCCCTCACAGGTTTAGGCCAGTGGTTGGCAAACTCATTAGTCAGCAGAGCCAAGTACCAACAGTACAGCAACTGAAATTTCTTTTGAGAGCCAAAAATTTTAAACTTAAACTATATAGGTAGGTACATTCCTTATTGAGGTAGTATCTGCACGTGGTATTTTCTGGAAGAGCCACATTCAAGGGGCCAAAGAGCTGCATGTGGCTCACGAGCTGCAGTTTGCTGACCACTGCTTTAGGCTATCCTTGGTTTCAGTATGCTGGCACTGTGTAGTTCTCAAAAAATGAAAAAAATTAAGTTTTGTAAAATCAATTGTTTCACTGTGTCTGCAACTATTTCTACATAAGAAGATGGGTTATATGACCTGCTTAAGTAATGAATACCTTCCTCTAAACTGGAATATATTAACAGCTTAAATAATGTTCATTAGATCAATTAAAGCAGGGGTCTCAAACTTGCGGCCCACCGAACAATTTTGTGCGGCCTGCAGACTAATCCACGAAGTTCAAAATATTTTGGATAAAATTAAGTAAGCCTAGGGGCCTACTTGTATTTGCCGAACGGCTGTGATCTTGCTCTGTGGCCCACATGCTGAGTTGAGTTTGAGACCCCTGAATTAAAGTGTAACCCAGGACCTCACAGTTTTTCTCCAGTGCCTAAATTTTGTCTAGCATAGAGATTTATATTTTGAGGACATATGCTATATTTTTATCCCCTTTTTTCCTCTATATACCTCTTGCTTTGAAAGAGGACCACATGGAGAAAAAAGAGGAACAGAGGATTGAGGGAGAACACTGAGGGAGGCATGATGAGAAGGAAACATGTATGAGCCTGAGAGGGATGAGTGTTCTCATGACTCCCAGAAACTTCTTGTCCATACCTCATCCAGTTGGCCCAGGATTCATCCTTCCCATCCACATACTCATGGCAGTTTCTCCCTTTAGTGATCTGCATTTCAGGAAGAAAAAACAAAGGTTTTTTTTGGTTGAGGAGGTAATAGAGGAATTATTTCACACTACTGTCAACAAAGCTCTTTCAGCTTGCATGCATTGCCACTCGTGACCACATGATATTTTCCTTACTCGTCACATCTGAGTTGACCTGTCCACTCAGGGCTGGGAGGAGGCATTCTTTGTGTTTGTACCATTTTGCTCCCACTTAAGCTGTGATTCTCAACAGGAGCTCTCTGGTCTGCAAAGTCTACCATATTGTCTCCATCCATGTCCTAGCATGTAGAAGGGCAGGTCCCACCAAGCCATGGGAAGGATGTGGGAAGCCACAAGACAGAGGAAGAGGTAAATACTTCTCACCTGCCAGGAGTATCCCTTGTTGCCTGCTTCTTCATCTTCTGTGATCTGGCCCTGATAAGGGCCAAAGTGCAGACCCACTGGCAGAGCAGATGCCTCATTCCACACTCCAAGCCCAGCCTCAGGGATGCCCGATGGTCTGATTCTCAACCCAGGGGGCAGAGTGAGGACTGCATGGTTCGGATGCCCCTTATCCACTGCACTGTCTTTTACAAATGTAGGGGGCCCATGCACGTCACAACTGTCAGTGAAGAAGTTCTGACACTTCTCACAATCTGGGGGTGAGAGCAACAGGGATTAGGGAAGGTGTAGTGCATGTTCCTGGACGTATAGAGCTTCAGAGAGAGAGCCCAAGCACTCATATCATTGAGCCTCAATTCTGTAGTGCATGTCCATAGGGGAACGGAATGCTCTAAGGGCCAAATAACCAGATGAAATTATTGTATGAAGACATGACATGCTTTCACAGGGTCACTTACAGAGGTAGTCATCGTCCTGGGGTTTGCTGACCTCTTGGTGCACATGGCCTTTTCTTTCTCGTAGGCTATACATCTTTACTTCAGTCTCCTTTCTCCTGGTTCTAAGTTGGAGAAGAGTGAGTTTGGTGGAGTCTGGAGTGTTAGTCTCTATTTTGTCAGAAAGCACACAATCTTTTCCCATCAAATTATCACCTGTCCTTCAACATACTCTGGTATTTTCCTTTGTCAACTATTGTCTCAGAAATTCTCTACAATAGTAAGCCTCTACACTGACTACAGATGGCCAATTCCATTTTTGTTTCTAGATCTTCCCATTCTGAGGTTTAAATTCCCAAATTTTAGTTATTCATAAAATATTTATTAAGGGCACAGTATATGTTAGGTATTGAGGAAAGGCCTGGTATACAACACCCACAACATATGATTGCTGTTATCAGAGATGTATTTATTGGACAATGTATATCTGTCAGTTATTTTACATTGAATTTAATCCCTAGCCAGTGGCTCAGTGGATAGAGCGTTGACCCAGTGTATGTCCCGGGTGTGGTTCTGTCCGAGTACATAGGAGAAGCGACCATCTCCTTCTCTACCACTCCTTCTCCCTCTTCTCTCTCTCTTCTTTTCCTACAGCCAGTGGCTCAACTGGTTTGAGCATTGGCCCTGGGCACTGAGAATGGCTCGGTTAGGCAAAGCACATCATCCTGAGGTGCTAAAAACCAGCTCAGTACTCGAGAATTGGGGTTGCCAGGTAGATCCTGGTGAGGGTGAATATGGGATTAGCCTCACTATCTCCCCTCCTCTTATCTAAAAAAATACATACACAAATAAATAAATTGAATACTGTCCAAGAATACATGCCCATATCTTCACCTTACACATTAGCGTTCAAGAACTCAAAGAATTTGTAAGATTTTCCCAAAGCTACAATGCTAAATTCACTCTCAGTTTAGTAGAGCTTAAATCCAGGCCTATCCAAAGTCCACCCCACATACCGAGGCCATACTTATTAGCCTTTCTAGAGGACTCAGAGGAACTGAAATCTACAAATGATTTTCTCCTATCAAATTTTTATCCAGAGTGTTGTCCAGAGGGTCTTGCTTCTCCAGGATGGACTGTGATGCTGAGGACCCAGGTTTGAAACCGTGAGGCTGCCGGCTTCAGTGTGAGCTAATCTGGCTTTAGTGCAGGCTTACCAGTTTTAGCACAGGGTCACCGGCTTGAGCGTGCAATCATAGGCATGACCCCATGGTTAGTGGCTCATGTCCAAGGTAGCTGGCTTAAGCAAGGGGTCACTCACTGTGATGTAGCCCCTGGTCAAGACATATATGAGAAAGAAATCAATGAACAACTAAGGAGCTGCAATGAAGAATTGATGCTTCTCATCTTTCCCTTTTAGCCAGTTTGTCCCGGTCTGTTCCTCCCTCTCTATCTCTTACTAAAATAAAAAAGAAAAAGAAAAAAAATTGGCTGTTCATGTCAAAAATATAATAAAGGTCAGCCTGACCTGTGGTGGCACAGTGGATAAAGTGTGAACCTGGAAACACTGAGGTCACCGGTTCAAAACCCTGGCTTGCCTGGTCAAGGCACATATGGGAGTTGATGCTTCCTGCTCCTCCCTTTTCTCTCTCTCTCTCTCTCTCTCTCTCTCCCCCTGCTCTCTAAAATAAATAAAAAATAATAATAATAATAAAGGTCAACTAAACTGGACAGAAAATCCATTTCTTTAACATAAAACTTTCTCTTTTCTTTTTTTTTTTTTAAATTAAAAAAAATTTACCTGACCTGTGGTGGCACAGTGAATAAAGCTATGACCTGGAACACTGAGGTCACCAGTTTGTAACCCCAGGCTTGCCTGATCAGGACATATACAAGAAGTAACTACTAGAAGTTGATGCTTTCTGCTCCTGTCTGCCTCCCTGTACTTTCTTTCTCTCTCATTTCTCTCTCTAGAATAAAAAATTAAAATTTTTTACTGATTTCAGAGAGAGAGAGAGAGAGAGAGAGAAAGGAGAGAAGTGAAAGAGAAACATTGATTTGTTGTTCTACTCATTTATGCATTTAGTGTTTGATTAACCGTTCTTTTTATTTTTATTTTTTAGATAGAGATAGACAGGAAGGAAGGGAGAGGAATGAGAAGCATCAACTTATAGCTGCATCTTAGTTGTTCATTGATTGCTTTCTCATATGTGCCTTGACCAGGGGACTCTAGCTCAGTCAGTGACCCCTTGCTCAAGCCAGCTACCTTGGGCTTCAAGCCAGTGACCATGGGGTCACATCTACGATCCCACGCTGCAGCCAGTGACCCCACACTGAAGCTGGTGAACCCATTTTCAAGCCACAACCTTGCAGTTTGGAACCTGGGTCCTCATCATCCCAGGTTGATGCTCTATCCTCTGTGCTATCACCTGGTCAGGCTTCAGTTGTGGATTCTTATATAGGCCCTGACTGGACATCAAACCCAGAACCTTGCTGTATGGGGATGACTCTCTAACCAATTAAGCAACTTGGCCAGGGATCCTTTCTGTCTTTTTGTTCCAGAGTGGTCTTGTCCAGTCTAATGGTACAGTGACCACCTTGCCTCCTTTCCTTCTTATCCTTTCACCTTTTCACATTTAACCGTCCTTGCCCTTCCTTAATCATCAGAGTCTTTGGACCACAGAAACCATTTGGGTCAAGTTAGAGATCACATCTGGACTTCAGCTGTGTTTCAATGCTAGACCATGAACACAGAAGGACCTTACTGACCACACCCTCATAAAACCAGACACTGAAGAGATGGCTTACACAGGGCCTGATACAATGTTCCCTACCCTGGTCCACAACCCCAGCTGCCTTAATCACCATGAATAATCCTTTCCGGTCTGCAATGTGGCTGGTGCAGCCAGGCAGCCCTGTCCTGCAGCACTGCTCACCGGCCATACCATCCTCTTCCTCTTGTGATGAGAACTGTTCTGAATGAGTTATTTCTTACATGCTTTTATACTTTTATACCTTTCCTGCTCATTAACACATCTACAAGTATGTGTAATCATTTACACATGGAAGCAGTGTAGCAAATCGCCCCATACTGCGCAATGCACTGTTTGTATCTGGCTCATTTGCTAAACGCAAGCTCTGTCCCTTGTTATTGTTGAGACGCTGGGGACCTGACCCTGGGTCGGTTTCAAATGGGCAGCGCCAGGCCTGCGGCCCCTCACCTCGCTGCCTCTGAGTCCATTCTTCATGCGAGTCCTCAGTGTCCTCCGCTGGGGGGTCTGGTGGCCTGCCGGCGGTGAACCATGAAAGCGGGCCGATGAGCGCTGAGCCCTGGGGAGAAACAAAATCGTGGTCCCGAAACCGAAGCACTAGTAGGAGCAGCCCCGACACTTAGCCGGCCCTCACGCCGCCCGCGATTCCCGCCCGCGCGCCGTCACCTTTGCGCAGCAGCGCGTCCAGGTTCCTCTACACGTTGGGGCAGCGCGCTTTCTCCCAGTCGCGCATGGCGGCCACCCCTCCCGGGAGAAGTAGGCACAGACATCCCTGAAGGCGCGGGGGCCTGGGGGGAGACGCGGCCACGTGACCCCGCGTAGCTGCCGGAAGGGACCGCCTCTCCCCCGCTGGGTTCTGGCCGCCCTGCGCTCACCTGCGGCGCCGCCCACACCCTCCCCTCCGCTCCCTCCGCGCCGCTGCGCAGGCTCCCGTGGGCGTCTTGCTCCGACCACCGGGCGCGCCGGCCCTGGCGCGGCTGCACAGGAGAGGGCGCTGAGGCTGACTGCTTGGCCCACGGGGTGCGCGTGTGGGGCCAGCCCCAGGAACGCAAGGACGGGTCAGACTGGGAACTCCAGCCATGTCAGTGACTCCCTTGCTTAAGCCAGCAATTTGGGCTTTAAGCCAGTGGTCTTTGGGCTCAGCCAGCGACCATGGCGTCATGACTATGATCCCGCGCTCAAGCCAGTAAATCTGTGCTCAAGCCGGATGAAATTATTACATTTTCTTGTTCTCTTGAGTTCCTTTATTCAACTCTCAAGTTTATTGAACATCGTTATGACTGTTTGCTTTGAATTCTTTATCTGTTTGATTACCCATCTCCGTTTCATTAGGATATTTCTCCAGAGTTTTTTCCTTGTTTTTTTGGGGGGGGTATATTCTTCTGTCTTTACATTTTGTTTGTCTGTTTTTGTTCCTTTGAGTTGAATGGAACAGTCATCTCGCCCAGTCCTTAAAAAGTTGTCTTTGTTACATTGTGTGTTGAATAGTTTCCCCATGCCGGTTGTCATTGGGGAGAGGTGCATGCAGTGCCTGTCTTGTCACCTGGCCTGAAGAAGTGGGTACTGAATGGGCAGTCAGAGGCGTCTGAGCCTCCTTGCCTTTTAATCTGGGCAGGGCTGCCTGGTGTAAAATGGGCTGCGTGGTGTGTGCCCTGCGTGTCCTGTTTTAATTATCTGTTGTCAGAGCACAGTGTGTGCTGAGTTTCCTGATTGGTTTCTGTGTCTTACCCCCCATTAGATCCACATTTTGTCCTGGTGGGGCAGCCTGGGTGTACACACAGCCTTAATTTGTTCATTCTTCACCTTCTCGGGGCTTGGCAGCCCTGTGCACATGCACAGCATTGCCCCCCTCACTCCACACTGGGCTGCAGGGTTTTGCTAGCTTTGTGCTTTCTTTGGATAGAGCAGCCCGACCAGTGCGAGCAGCAGTGCCCCCCATTCTCTGCACTTTCTCTGATCAGGGAGTCCAGTGTGCAGACCATAGCCCATTTTCCAGCTCCCCGTTTTCCAGGAGGGGTAATGCCAATAGTGACCCACTATCTCTGCACTTTCTCTGGGTTGAATTGTCCTGCAGCTGGTACCAAAGTGTTTTGCTAGCTCTGCACTCTCTCTAGGTGGGGGGCCCCACATTCACATGCAGCTCAGTGGGTGAAGGGTCGCCCTGCCATACCTACCTGCTGGGTCAATATCCGGGAAGAGGAGCTCTCTTTACACCAGCTATGCTGCCCTCATGATTCTGTTTTATTTAGCTCCAGGAAGGTAGCTGGGGATGTGCTGCAGCGCCCTGTGGTTGGCCATAGAGCCTGGATGGAGCTCCCCATCTTCTATCCACATGCCCGGGAGGTGTAAACAGTGGTGCTCACTGGTTTCTTTAGTCCTGAGCTGTTCCTTCACCTCCTGCAGAGCTCTCATGGTTCCTCAGCCTTCTCTATGCATTCTCTCTCTCTCTCTCTCTCTCTCTCTCTCTCTAGTTTGTTGTGCAGAAGCTGTTTAGTTGTTTCTCAGTTGTCTTTCAGGAGGAATTGTTCTAAGCAAAGGGGTACATTGGATGGGTTTTTGAGAGGGTGCAAGCCCAGCGTCCACATGTGCTATTATGTTGGACCCACTGGAGAGTTCTGAAATAGTCTGATATTGGCTGCAGCAACAGGCTTCTGCTCTGATACATTCTTATTCCCCATATTCAAATTTCTATTCAATTTTTGAGACATTGGTTTTCCCTCTGACTTCAACTAGTTGTTGGATCCAGGAGGAGTAGTTTATTTTCACCTTTTCAGCTTTTTTCTCCTGTGAGAATGGGCATGATAACTGCCAAGCTTCTTATTGTATTTATAAAACCAGAAACTGGAAGTCTTGCATTAGTTGCTTTTTATCTCTTGGCTTTGTGTTCCCTATTTGTAAAATAAAGGAACCAGATCACTCCATGGTACCTAAGTTCTCCTCTAGCTCCAGCATTCTGTTCATTCCATAGGCACTGACGTGCGAATGACAGTGCCAATTTGTGACATTTGCTACCATTCTACAGGTTGACCTACAGGTGGACAAAGAGAGGCACATGTTTTTTGAGTCCTCCCTTGATTACGTTTATGAAACGTCCAAGAAATTCAACATTGTAGAGCCAGTAAGTTCCATTTATTTTTTGATGCTCTAAAAATATTTTCTGAATGCTTGGCAAATATGGAGAACTTTTTTTTTATTCATTTTAGAGAAGAGAAAGAAAGAGAGAGAAGGTGGAGAGGAGCAGGAAGCATCAACTCCCATATGTGCCTTGACCAGGCAAGCCCAGGGTTTCAAACCGGCTACCTCAGCATTCCAAGTCAAGGCTTTATCCACTGAGCCCCCACAGGTCAGGCAAATGCAGAGAACTTTTATTGTTAGCTTGGGATCTCAAATATTGTGAATGTGTATAATTGTGATGAATCTCCCTTAGTCCTCCCCCATTTTTTCTCTCTAGCTATGATTGGGTTTTCTCTTTTTTTCTTCCTCTCTTCTTCTTTTTCTCCCTGGATTTCTCTATCACCCTTCTTTTCATCTTGTTTTCCTTCTTTCCTTCATAAAGCCTTTGAAAGCGCCCATCATATACCAGGCACTGTGCTAGGAACTCATGTCCCTGCACTCAATAACTTCCCATTCTACTATTTTTACTTCTGTCTTTTGACTTTTTTTTATTTAAATCTTCTTAATGGCCTGACCTGTGGTGGCACAGTGGATAAAGAGTCAACCTGGAAATGCTGAGGTTGCCGGTTCAAAACCCTGGGCTTGCCTGGTCAAGGCACATATGGGAGTTGATCCTTCCTGCTTCTCCCCCCCTTCTCTAAAATAAATAAATAAAATCTTTAAACACTAATTTTTATTTATTTATTTATTTTTACAGAGGCAGAGATAGACAGGGACAGACAGACAGGAATGGAGAGAGATGAGAAGCATCAATTATTAGTTTTTCGTTGTGACTTCTTAGTTGTTCATTGATTGCTTTCTCATATGTGCCTTGACCACGGGCATTCAGCAGACAGAGTAACCCCTTGCTGGAGCCAGCGACCTTGGGTCCAAGCTGGTGAGCTTTGCTCAAACCACATGAGCCATCGCTCAAGCTGGCGACCTCGGGGTCTCGAACCTGGGTCCTTCCGCATCCCAGTTTGATGCTCTATCCACTGCACCACCACCTGGTCAGGCAATAAATAAAATCTTTAAAAAAAATAAATCTTCTTAATGTATTGTAAAATATGATGTACCTTGATTTGACAAGTATATTGAATTTTAACAACTTTTTTATTATAAAAATGTATTCTTATTGCAGAAATGCTAGAAAAATTATGAGGAAAACAAAACAACAAATTTTCGATACAGAGATATTTAGTGTTAATATTATGACATTTTCTTCCCATATTCTCTGTGTACCTATTGTATTTCTCTATGTATATGTACCCAGGTATATTGGGTGTGTATACATCTGTGTGCATAGATGTTCATTGCACATGAGCATATCTCTCTGTGTCTATATGTGTCTGTCATTTGTGTATATCTGTATATGTATACAAATGACTATTTATTCACTCATTCAATAAAACTTATTGTACTTCTGTTATGTGCCAGGCACTGTGCTCAACACTGGTTGTCTGTAGTGAATAAGACAGATTCACTTTCTGTCTTTATGAATACTATGCTGTCATGGAGTAGACAGAGGGAATGAAAAATATACATAAATAAAATAATTATAAGTTGTGACAAGCACTGGATTTGGCAGTGCAATGCCTTTGGTCCCAGTTTTGATTGATCATGGAGAGGTTCCTTATCTCAGCTTCTCTGAAGGCAGAGCTGAGACCTAAGTCTCGATTCTTCAGCAATGCGTGTTCTCAGCTATAAAACTGAGAAAATTTACAAGTGATGAAACAAAGACCCTGGGAGGTGTTCTGTGACCAAAGGAACCTAGCTTGTGAGTGGTGACCCAGGCTCAGATAAATTCTGGATGCCCAGAGCTTAGGTGGTTTCTCAGTCTGGACTGCTGCCACAGCACAAGAAAAACTGCATGTTAGAAAAGGGGTCACTTTGTGCTAAACTATTAGAAATAGTGTTTATGCCCCTGACTGTCAAGAGCAAAGAAAAGACTTCTGGTGTTGTCACCACAGCAGATTATTTTTTATTTTTTAATTACCTCAGGTTTTCTCTGGTACTTTTTCCCCCCAAAAATACAATGGCTTGCTCTCACCAGAGAGTTCAGTAGGTTAGAGCATCACACGCATACACTAATGTCATAGGTTTGATCCTGGGTCAGGGCACATACAGAAAGAGATTGATGTTTCTGACTATCTGTCTGACTGTCTCCCCCTCTTCCTCTCTCTAACATTAATAATTAAAATTTTAAAAAGGCTCATGACAATCCAAAGTGTCTGCATACATTGCAGTTGTCCCTGGGGCCACCATTCAACCTGGGTGAGAAACACGTGTTGAAAGATCATCCTGGAACCTGAATGATTGTCCTGGGAATGTAGAAACCACACCCCATTAGTGCAGTGAATTAACCTCTGAGTATTGAGGAGTAATCTAGAATGTTATCCATTGATGAATACGTAGGGTCACAGTGTTTTCTGTGTTGTTCTTCCTGTCTCAGTGTGTAATGTTATGGGGGAAATGTTCACATTCTGAGGTTTATAGTCAGGACATGTTGAATGAGTCAGTTCTAGAATGACCGTCTTTTCTGTTTGGTTGAATGTGGAACCTCCCCATCAACTTCCTCAATGGCCAGGTGAGACTGGGAACAAGGAAAAGGTGTAGGGCTCTGAGGAAGCTCAGTTTTCTCATGTAGCCTCTACGAGCAGGTAGTTATTGTCCTCCAGTCCCCCCCATGTGGACCTGGTGAGTGCATGGGGTGGAACAAGAGGGGAAGATGAGGAAATCCAGTCTGTAGCAGAATAGATGTTTTCCCAGCTGTTTAGTACACTTTGGGTGGGGACTCTCTCAGTAGATATGGGCTCTATTTCTGTTCACATGTCAGAATCCAAATGTGAAGTGAGCAATGTGGTCCAGGGGATTCTAGGTAAGTAAAGGGGATGAGGCGAGAGAGAGTGGGGAACAGCCACAGGCAGCTTGTGAGGACCCAAATAAGGTACCCAGACTACTTCTGTGGTATATGCCTCATGTCTCAAATTAGATGAACTATTCCCATGGGGCCACTTTTTGTGAGCCCTTCCTATAGATGCAAAGCAGATTCAGAAGCACACTGTGGTCCCAGTTTATTGAGCATGGTGAGGTCTAATCTCACAGGCTTCCAGGCAGCAGAGCCAAGTCCAGAGCCTAGATGCGTGTTCCAAGCTCCAGAAAGGAGAACTTTTATAAGCGATAGGAGAAAGACCCTGAGAGGTTTGTTCCCTGGATCCACATGTCTGATGTCTGGAGTCCTGGGGTGAGGAGTAAGGTGACACCTGGAGGCAGACTTTCTATCCCATCCAACAAAGAACAGATTATAGAATGCCATCAGACAGGGAGGGTGGTAGAAGTGGGGAGGGCACTCTTAAAGAGATCTGTTGTTGGTTACCATCTGGGAAGGGCCAGGCCACCTCCTCCCTCTCCACCTATCCTATTTCATTTCCTGTCCAAGTTCCACCTCAAACACCACCTCAAGTGAGAACATGGCAAGCTGGATGTGAAGCCAGTGGCTGCGGCCACCATCACAGCCGCCTGGCCCATGCAGGTTCGCATTTGATTCAGACAGTCGGTAATGTAGCAACGGAGCCAAAACTGGTTAACCATTAGCATTAATCCTAGCTTGCACCCGATGGGCAAGTAATACACACAGTGGGCCCCAAAACCCACTCATTCAGTGCTCACAAAGCTACTGACTTATTCGAATTTCCTAGAATCAAAGTTTTCTTGCTCACTAGTGTTATTCACCTCTGTTCCCTATCTCCTTTCTGCACAAACTCTGCACTAACTGGCTTCTCCTTCAGCATTCGCCATCTTGGCTGCTTCTTTTCTCCTCCACGTGGCCTTTATCTGCTCTCTTCTCTAATGCTAATCTCAGGAACTGAGAGGGACAAGTTCCTGGTCTGCCACAGTTTATAGTGTAGAAACCAAAAAATTTAATCCAATATACAAATAAGGAAGTCTGATACAAAGTCACTTATCTGAGGCATAATGGGATTCCTCATGAGAGTGAACTATCCCATATCAAAAAGGGTGGGAAAGGCGTAGTCCCAACACCAAGCCCCAGGCTACAAGGATCTTGCCTGCCCACAGCCCGCCCCCAACACACGTCAATATAATCATGCCCATCCCAAGCAAGAAGGGCAACCAACACCATCACCTGGGCAACGGCCTTCCACATCAGCAGCGCCATCTTTAACAAAGTGAGCATCATATATTTTATCTGCCCAACACTGGACCATCAGTTTATGTGCAGGTATTCTTAAAAATATAAAAACTTTTAAAAAGTACAATATTCAACACACGGCTACAAGGAGTACTTGGATTGCTCGATTTGTCCAGGATACTGTGAGTGCGCAATCTTCTGGCCCATCTTGAATCATTGGTTCTGGACTTTGAACTATGTTAGAATCAGTGTTTAGTTCAAATATCTGTGAAATGGAGATAACAATTGTCCCTATCTCATTCGGCAAATGGGAGCAATAGATAAGGTGTGAGGCATGTGAGGGTCTTAAAATAGGAATTATTACCAGGTCTGGATTCTCATTTAATGCTGTGGGCACTGCCATTGTCTAATTTTTATTTTTTTTCTTTTTCAATGAATCCAGATAGGGGAAGGGGAGAGAGTGAGACAGAAGCATCAATCTGTTCCTGTATGTGCTCCAGCCAAGGATTGAACCAGCCACCTCTGCATCTCAGCACGATGCTCCAACCCACCGGGCCATCCAGCCAGGGCATGTGCTGCTCTGTTTTACACATATTTGGATCAACATCACAGTGGACCTCTCTAGGAAAAAATCCCACAAGTAGGTTTTTGCTGTCACCTCGTGTGTACCTTGAAAATGACAGCTAGGTAAAAGTCACCAGAAAGTTTTTTCCTCTGCTGCAATCTGGGTGCATGTAACCAAAAAACTGTCAACCTACTTCTGCATCACCGAAGTGTCTTTTCCCCTTTTTTCACTTTGAATTTCTTTGCACGCTTCTGTTTTAGGCATGGCCTGGGGCGGAAACAAGGAGAGGCGGGGACAACACCGGGTGGGGTCGGCGTGGGGCGAGGCGTGGGGATGGTGTGGTGCAGTGATAGTTGGGGGCGGGGACTATGAGGGAGCGGTGGGTGGGGCGGCCATGCGCGCAGACGGCCTGAGGCGCAGAAGGCCTGGGGCAAGGCTTACAGCGTGGGGCTGGGGATACAAACGGAGTGAGGGACACCGCGCAGGACGGTGTGGGGTGTGACTGCGAGGGGCGGGGACAGTGGTGGGTGGGACGGGGACAGGGCGTGGCGGAGGATGGTCAGAGGGCATGGGTAGTGGACTGCGCGGGTTGAGGGCAGGGACGGGGCAGTGAAAATGTGGTGCTGGAGGATGCGGGTGGGTCGGGGTTATGACGGCGTAGGGCGTGGACTGCGAGGGGCGGAGACTGCGAGAAGTGGGGAGGTCGGGGCGGAGCTGCGCGGGGCAGGGTGGATGGCGCTGTTCGGGGTGGTGCGGGGCTGGGCTAGCGAGGCACCCGAACAGTGTGGGGCAGGGATGGCGCGGGGTTCCACGGAGCCGGACGTGGACTGCGAGGGCAGGACACTTCCTTGTGGTTGGGTCAGTCCCTGGAAAGGAGCAGCAGCCTCGCCTTAGACAGGAGCTCCCTCCCCAGAGAGGGTACAAATTCCTGAGGAGGGTCTTCCTCCATGGATTTGGTGACCTTCCCAGTAAGGGGGCTGTAAGGCCAGGAGCCGTCATCGTGACCATTCACATGCAGGTTCCCATTGGATTCAGGCAGGCGATAAAGAAATGGCGGAGTCAGAGGATGGGGGGCCATCCTATTTATTGGTGTCTCACCAAGACAGGCAAACCACAAAAGAAGACAAGGGAAAAGCAGAAAACCAGCTCTTCCCATGAAGGGCAAGGGATCAGGGGAGCCCCTGCAATTGTGATAGCAGGAACTGTGTGTCTGAGCTCCTGGTCTGTCCCACTTTATAGTGTAGAAAACCAAAATCCCTTAATCCAATATACAAACAAGGAAGTCTCCGATACAAAGTCACTTATCCAAGGCATAATTAGATTTCTCATGAGAGTGCACCACCCAGATCATACAATCAGTCAAGGGTGTGGGGAAAAGCTTAGTCCCAAAACCAAACCTCAGGCTACAACAACCTGGCCTGCTTATAGCCTGTCCCCCACACCCATTATAAGTCACAAGCGAGCAAACATATATATCATGTTTACAAACTTATTTGACCAACAGGGGCCCTCCCTCTGTAGAGTGGCTCTCGTTCTTTGGAGGGGCGGCATCTCACTGGAGATGTTTCGTAAGGGGAGAGAGCCTCCCCTCCCCCAGGTCTCCCTTGTCAACTTAAACAACGTCCAGACCTGTAGAATATTTATGAGTTTATTTTAGCCAAACTGTTGACAATTGCTGGTAATCAAAGTCTCAGCAATTGAAAAAATGATCTGGAAAATGGCGTTTTGCCCAGTGTTTTGTACAACAGAATCGAAGTTGAAGACGTGGGGGTTACATGAAATTGATTGGTGATAGATTAGGGAGGCCAAGAAGGAGAATGCAAACTGGGGAAATCTGTGGGACTGATTAAAAGTAAAAATGTATATACTGAAATTTCTTTTACATGGGCAGGAATAAGATAGTTAACAATGACCGTGATAATAACAACAGTGTGGGTGGTTGGCTTCTGCTCTGCTGATCTGCTTGCTCTGAGGACTGCAGGAAAAAATTACCCTTACGTTTCAAAGGCGTGCTATTGTTAGATAGGATAGACAGGCATCAGCGCAGAAAAGTGAAGACGAAACAGAGGGGGTTTTGTCTCACTTATTGAAGGGGAGGTCAGCGATCACAGGGTTACCCTGCAGCCGGGAGGTTGGTCCACAGTTGAAAGTGAACTGAAAGGGTCCATTGCAAGGGCAGTGGAAGAGTCCGTGGGAAAGCAGGGCCCACCGACTTTAGCGAGTCTTTATGGGTGGGTGTGATCCGCCAAGCAGTGTCGGGTGGTCTCTGCCGACACTCCATGGCCAGTGAACAACTTGGTTGCATCCGTTGAAAAAAACCCAAAACTGTCCGCCTGTGGTGTCAGGAAATGTTATTCAGATTACCTGTCCTTTCCCGTGTGTCCCGGGTGTGCGGAGTGTGGCAGTGCTGTTGAGTTTGTGAGGGAGAGGTTTAGTAGTGTGAATCCAAGGGAGATGGAGTCAGCGTTCATCCTTTCTATGACTGAACACAGAGGGAAGGAAGGGTGTCCCCCAGACTGGGTCCCTGAGGCTCTGAGGAGAAGAGGAGCCCCGCGATGGGAGGTCTGACAGAGGAGCAGTGAAGTGACGTGCAAATCTGTCCTGAGAGGGCTCGGACGTAGGGTTGCAGTGACCTAGCACGGTGGAAGCTTTCTAAAATCCAGGGATGTTGGTTATTGCTGTGTCTAGTGAGTTGGGTTCCTGGTAGAGGGAGGGGAACAAAGTAGCCCATGGGGAAGCTGAGGCCATTCGAGCAGGGGGCTGGAGTGTATTAGTATTAAGGAAGGGAGAGGGTTAGGGTCATGGATAAGTGGAGGGGTCATTGGGTCACAGCTCACCCGACTGTCCCATAGCTTTCCTCTGAGTGTGCTGGGGTCCTGCCCCAGGGTGGATCCAGGGGTCCCCGCAGGAAGAGACAGCATCAGCCAGTGAGAAACGAGTGAGAGAGCCGAATTCTTTAGCATTCACTGCCAGGCATCTCTGCCAATGGCTAGTATAGCTTTATTTTTATACACTAAGTTATAATTACATGGTATGTGGAATATATTGATAAACAGTTATTTTTGCTTTAATATGAGTAAAAATTTCAGGAAAAGGTTAGTATATTTTTTAAGCTTTGAATCAGGTGGTAAGTCATTAAGAACAGTTATACAATAACTTGAGCAGCAGCAACAACAATATTGGCACAAACTTCTAAAAAGACTCTGTTGATTCTATTTTACTTAGCTACCTATTGTCTAGTAAAAGCTATGTTTGTCTACTATTTTTCACCTATTAGTAACTCCAACTATTACTCCCAGAACGTTCCACTATCTGAAGGCTAGGTATGTAAGAAGCTATGTGAGAGGAAATTTTTTCTATTCTTTTATAATGAGTAATGGACTGGGGGGTTAAGTAATGGATTGGGTTTAGGCTGAAAGGTGCTTTTGTGTTTAGTCTCTGAATTCTACCTATTCATAAGTCATAATGTAGATTTTTCTAATAGGATTTTAGGAGGGAGTTATTCCATAGATCTAGCCCCTTTTGGGGGATATCATAGCCAGCCTCCTAGGTCTATGGGCCTAGGTAAAGGTGTTTATAGGCTTTTCTGTGGAATTTACACCCTCTGTCTCACTTCCAGAGAAATTACTGCAAATCTGCAGGGAAAGTATGGTGCTATTCTCCCTGTGCCATAAAGGATAGCATACACACACCCCAGAGAAAAAGGGGGGGGAATAAAAGGCCAAATTAATTCAAGAAGTTAAAGGGGGAAGAATCATTGCGCCTCTCCTTTTGCTGTGACTGTGTCAACCAGCAGTTGCTGATTGGCTTCTGAAATGAGTGTATTCTTGTGGGTACATGGTGGGTTGTGAAGAGGTCAAAGTGGAGGCGATGCAGCTCACCATGGGTCTCCTTTGCCTTGGAGACTCATTGTCATGGGTGCCGGGAGGAGAGAGTGGAGTAAAGGGAGGTGAAGGTGGTTTCAGGTAAGTAAGAGTGAAGGAGAGGGAATAGGGATTGGAGACGGAGCTGAGGGTTTCTTAAGGCAGACTTTCTGCAATGGGTAGTGGCTGCTCGGTATGTTAGAAAGAAGTGTTCAGAGAGAGCCTGCTCGTGCATTTTCTGTGAAAGAAAATTTATTTCATGTCTCATGGTCGTTGTGATGGAAGAAATAGAATTTCTCCCCTCAGTGAGCTTTGAATGTAGAAACAGGGAATCCTTCAGTGGCAAAGTTAGGTTACTTTTGTAATAAAAAACGTGCCATGGATTAGGATGAGAAGGCTGTGAGGGGAGAGAAGCATCGTGCCATTTACTTTCTGTGATTTTTCCCTTCTGTGTTCCGAGGTTTTCTGTCAGCTGTGGTCTGTGTTTGGTTGGAGCCCACTGAGTAGATGCTTTCCGCCGGCCCCGTCTGTGAGGGCGCACAGTGTGCACATGAAGACAGATATGTCATGTCGCAGGAGGTGCCCATTGGTGTTCTTAGAACGGGTTCTTAGTCTAAGTTGGGTGACATAGCTCTCTGAGGATGAAAGTGTGTTGGACTCTGAAAAAACCTTACATGTAAATGGGGGCTCTTACCTTTAGTTATGAAGCTATGGAGTCTTCAGGGAGGTCGTTCACTTTCGTTTGGGGGGAATGGTGCCCTTTTGTGGAGTCTTCAGTTGTCAGCCTAGGGGGATGCGTTCCCGCCAGTCCGACTGGGGCCCACGGTTCCCGCTGGCGTCGTAGACCCGTCGCGGAAACTTCGCGGTGGAGTCGGGGGTGTCCAGGGCGTCCCTGTGGGGGGAGAGAAGCGAGGAAGGGTTTAGGTCGGAGGGGGGGAGGTCCCGGGGGAGTCTGTGGGGGCCGCAGTGGCCGAGTGGGGGAGTCACAGGGAAGGGAGCTCGGAGACGGGGTCAGGGTGGAGTCCGGAGCGCAGGTCCTGTGGGAAGGGACAGGGTGCGGAGGGGAGGGTGGGGAGGGAGGAGAGGAGAGGCACCAGCGCAGTCCGTGAGTGTTCCCGGGAAGCAGCGGTGTGTGGGCTGTGAGGAGTATTCTTACTGGGCTGGGTCATGGGGGTGTCTCTTAGGCTGGAGTCTCATAGAGTATTGAAATGAGGTAGCCCTGGGGAGGCTGTTCTCAGCTGCTTGTTCCGCGGGATTGATTATGAAATGGCATCTCTGATGCTGTCTGTGGGGATAGGGCATTGTGTATTTCGATGTCCACTGTGGGTTTTTTTTCTGTTTACCTGTTTTCAAAAGTTTCCCCAGTGTGCATGTCAAGAGAGGATCCTCAGTTTGATGCCCTGTGGCTGCATTCCCATAGTGAGTCTTAGGGGTTTGAGGACCTATTTGCTGTGCAGTGGTGCCTCCATGTCTGATGGTGCGATGACGACATGATTCCTGGGTCACTGGTCACTGCAATCTGTCTCTACGTCACATAGAAAGGAGAACTTGAGAAGGCTGCACCTAAGGTCTAGGATGGATCCTGGGAGCCAGGGTGAGGGTAGGCCACTGGGATTCAGATCTCGAGAGTGAGAGATTGTCTTCCAGGTGGGTTATTTCATGTCCTGGAAATGGAGGAGGAAGCAAGGTGGAGATCATAAGGGGCTGGGAGAGAGCAGTGAGGATTGCTGGAGTGAATGGTTCATGAGCTTGGGACTCTCAGGAGGATTTTCTTTTCTTTTTTAATTTATTTATTAAATTTAATGCAGTGACATTGATAAATCAGGGTACATATGTTGAGAGAAAACATCTCTAGATTATTTTGACATTTGATTGTGCTGTATACCACTCCCCCAAAGTTAAATTGTCTTCTGTCACCTTCTATCTGGTTTTCTTTGTGCCCCTCCCCTCCCCCACCCCCCACCCCCCACCCCTGTTGCCATCACATTCTTGTTCATGTCTCTGAGTCTCATTTTTATGTCCCTTCTATGTATGGATTCATATAGTTCTTAATTTTTTTTCTGATTTACTTATTTCACTCTGTATAATGTTATCAAGGTCCATCCATGTTATTGTAAATGATCCAATGTCATCATTTCTTATGGCTGAGTAGTATTCCATAGTATATATATACCAAAGCTTTTTAATCCACTCGTCCTCTGACAGACACTTGGGCTGTTTCCAGATCTTCGCTATTGTGAACAATGCTGCCACAAACATGGGGGTGCATTTCTCCTTTTGGAGCTGTTCTATGGTGTCCTTGGGGTATATTTCAGGAGGATTTTCTTTTTTTTTTTTAGACATTTTATTTATTTTTTTATGTGTTTTATTTTATTTTATTTTTTTTATTTACAGGGACAGTGAGAGAGTCAGAGAGAGGGATAGATGGGGACAGACAGACAGGAACAAAGAGAGATGAGAAGCATCAATCATCAGTTTTTCATTGTGGCACCTTAGTTGTTCATTGATTGCTTTCTCATATGTGCCTTGACCATGGGGGCTACAGCAGACTGAGTAACCCCTTGCTTGAGCCAGCGACCTTGGGCTCAATCTGGTGAGTTTGCTCAAGCCAGATGAGCCCGCGCTAAAGCTGGCAATCTTGGGGTCTCGAACCTGGGTCCTCCGCATCCCAGTCCGATGCTCTATCCACTGTGCAACTGCCTGGTCAGGCGAGGATTTTCTTAGGTGCTTTCTATTGCATTCCCATCAGTGACGATGGGGCTTGGTTATGGGGAGGATAGCTAATTCATTTAGGAAATTGTATGTCTGGGGCCTGGCTGCCTACTTCTATTGACAGATTTTGAAGGTCGGCATCCCATGAAGGAGAGACTATTTGCTGTCGACACCGTTTTTGTGTGCACAGTGAAGCATTGCTGGCACCTGCCTGTGATACTTTATTTCTTTCAGGATGTTCTCTGTTCAAGTGACCATGGTTGGCGTTAGGCAAGTGTATGCTTTCTCAAGCCTTGTGTTTGGGTGGCACACAGTAGTCATGTATTTAGGTTTGATATCTCTGTTGCCATGTGTGTGCTTTTTGGGGGACTGTTGTGAGGCAAGGTGTATGTGAGAACACAACAGTACAGTGCTTTGTGCCTGTTTTTTGGGGCCTTCACTGGTTTCTGTTGCTGTGTCTGCACCTGGTGTCTGTCCCCCATCCCCACCCTGTTTTTGTTCATAGGGTTTGGTGCTGCAATGCACATGGAGAGTGGTGATGCAGGACTTTCTGTGATTTGAATATTCATTTTGAGTCTTGAAGATGCTGTCAGAGCCCATTTTGTGTATTAAATAAATACGCCCTCACCCCAGGCTTCATGTTTGGATGAATCCTGTTCTCTCCAGTCAGAATCAGCCCCATTGAGTGTCTGACTGTGGGGTTTTCCTAATTTGTGGAGACTGGATTCTGTTGGAGAGGAGCGTGTGGGCCTTTGCCCCTGTGAACCATCCTGAGGTGATGCTGAGAGCTGGGAGGATCCAGAGAGGTGTGTGTGCCTCGGGGGCACTTGAAGAGTTCAGTGCTTTTACCTATGTACTGGTATTTTAAGGTTGTTGCTCTGGGTGGAATGTAGGTGGAAGACTTCATGAGTAAAAATAGGAATTTATCAAAGTATTCAGTTGTTTGGTGGTTCACATAGGCTTTTGAATTGAATGCAGAGTGTTTGACTGAGAGGGACTAGGCTGACAGCGGAGCTATTCAAACTGCGTGGACCCTGAGCCAGCGTGTGTGCTTGCAACGCTGTGATTCCTGTAGGAGGCATGTGGTGGAACCTTGAAGATGACATTTCAGGGTAGAACAGGTGTCTCCTAGGTTGGATCTCTTGCTCGTTCTTTTTACGCAGTTTTCTATTCCAGGGGTGAGCTTGGGAGGGAAGGAGAAGTTGTAGGTCCTCTAAGAGGTGTAGGGTTAGCCATACAGGCTGCTAGGCCAAGGAATGAAAAATTCCTTCAAGTTGTTCCAGGGGAAAGAAAGACATGGACTGTATAGGTGATGAGTTGAGAGATTTTTTGAGTACACATGGGGTACATTGATATTGTAGAGATCACAGTGCTCATGGTGAGGGTCTCCGTGATTCTAGAGTGAGGGTACATTTCCCTCGTTTTAGGAAGGAAGGAAACCTTTTTTTAGGAAGAATTGTTACCTTGCTTCTGTGTCATTTTGACCATTAGGTGGGTTGTTCCTGAGGTTTCCTGATGGCCATGAGATGAGGAATGATATGTATTGATGTGATTATGAGTACGTATTTATACTTGGTGTCCTCAGGTGTGCGGGGTTTCGGTACTTACTGGGAAATTGAACTTGCTGGTGACAGTGCTCTGTGTTCTTTCTGTGGATGCTTCTGTTAGATTCAGGGAGTACTGACATGCTGGGGCTGCCAAGAGTGTACAAGGTCCCTGTGACACTGAAAACAAAGAGTTCAGCAACATCCTGCATTGAGTCAGAGACCCTTATCAGAAGTTTATGTTTGAAATTCTCCACTGAGCAATACCCCCCCCCCGTAACTGCGCACGACCTCCCTAGCCAATGACTAACAGCCACATCAGCTTCTGTATGATGCTTGCTCATCCTAGACAGCCACCCTATAAAAAGGAGCCATTTTAGAAGCTCGGGGCTGCAGTCCCTGTGCAGGTTTGGGGGGCTGCAGTGCTCCCTTGCATGGGTTGCCTGCAGTCCCTGTGCAGGTCTGCAATAAAACTTATAAAATTTACTTTGTGTCTGCTGTGGCCTATCTCGCCGGGATGTAACACTTCCTACCTGGAGGTCTATTATGTTGCCTTGTGAACTTATGGTATGGTTGGATATTGCAGCATATTAAGTTTTTCTTTCTGTGTGTATTGATTGGTTTTATAGATATATGTTTCAGGTGTCTACCAATGTTTTCAGTTATGGATTTCTAGTATAGTCCATAAGGAATTCACATGGGTGGTGGATATTGTCCTGCGTGATCACAATGGTTTTCCTGTGGGGTGATCATTCGGTGTGTCATGGTAGGATTTCTTTTCATCTTTGGACCTGTAATGAAATATCTGTGGTTGGTCTTTCTCATTCTTCATATTCCATCCCTTCATCAGTTCCAGGGTGGTCTGAATAGTATGGCTTTCCAGTGGAATGTGTGTCTGCTTAGCTTAAAGGGGTTTTGTCTGTTGGCTTGAATGTTTTGAAGACATTTTAAATAATGTTTGTCTTTAAATGTGAAAATAAGCTATCTCTGTTTTAAATGTTGGTGAAGTCTAGATTCACAAACTGGTGAATGAATGAAAAGTTTTGTAAAATATCATGGCTGATAGATATGTAAATTCCGAACTGCCCTCTTGATGTTCCGCTTATCTGTCAGACCTCACCCTTACTGGACTATTGCCCCTGAGACAGAGGAATTCCAAAAAGCTGACAAGTTGCCCCAAGGAGGGGCTCCGGACACACCAGGACTTTTGATTCAACACCCACATGCTCCAAGCCCCCAAGGAGGAGCATTCTGGACATACCAGGACTTTTGTCTCAGTATCCCCTCAGGCTCTCCCAAACACTATATAACAGGGGTCCCCAAACTACAGCCCATGGGCCACATGCGGCCCCCTGAGGCCATTTATCCGGCCCTGCCGCACTTCCGGAAGGGGTACCTCTTTCATTGGTGGTCAGTGAGAGATGCAAAGCATGGCATCACTCACATACAGTACTACTTCCAGTGATGTGGGATGCACGCCTCATGGCTCCGGAAGCACGTCACATCACTTGTTACATCTGGCAGTGACAAATATGGAACCGGACATTGACCATCTCATTAGCCAAAAGCAGGCCCGTAGTTCCCATTGAAATACTGGTCAGTTTATTGATTTAAATTTACTTGTTCTTTACTTTAAATATTGTATTTGTTGCTGTTTTGTTTTTTTTACTTTAAAATAAGATATGTGCAGTGTGCATAGGGATTTGTTCATAGTTTTTTTTTATAGTCTGGCCCTCCAATGGTCTGAGGGACAGTGAACTGGCCCCCTGTGTAAAAAGTTTGGGGACCCCTGCCTTGCCCCTAGTCTGTAACTGGTGCTCTTCTCCCCCAGGAGAAGTGCCTGGCAGGGTTCCTTTCTTCCTTTCTGTAAAGCCAGGAGCCACGGCCACTATCAAAGCAGCCTTCTGGCCCATGCAGATTCACATTGGATTCGGACAGTCGGTAAAGAAACAACGGAGCCAAAAACTGGTGGGCCATAGTCTTTAATTCTAGCTTGCACCCAGCGGGCAAGTAAAAACACACACTGGGCTCCAAAACCCACTCACATTCAGTGCTCACAAAGCTACTGACTTATCCGAGTTTCCTAGAATCAAAGGTTTCTAGCTCACCAGCCTTATTCTCCTCAGTTCCCCATCTCCTTCCTCCTCCCAGATATAAACTCTGCACAAACTGGCATCTCACTCAGCACTCCGCCATCTTGGCTGCTTCTCCTGGCCACATGGCCTCTTTCTGCTCTCTGCTCTGCTCCCTCCTCTAATAATAATCTCAGGAACCAAGAGAGCAAGCTCCCGTTCTGCCCCCATTTTATAGTGTAGCTTCACAACCTTTAATCCAATATACAAAATAGGGAAGTCTCTAATACAAAGTCACTTCTCTGAGGCATGATTGGATTGTACCACCCCACATCAAAAAGGGTGGGAAAGGCTTAATCCCAAAACCAAGCCCCAGGCTACAAGGATCCTGCCTGCCCCCAACACACATTAATATCACCTGGGCAACGGCCTCCACGTTGGCAGCGCCACTTTAACAAAGTGAGCATAGTACATATTTTATCTGCCCAACACTTTCAATAAAGCCTGTTACTCTGGTCTTTCGGATTCCCATGGATTCCAACATTTGGTGCCGAAACCCGGGACAGGGTACTAACTGCCTGGACTATCCCTGTTTGCTGTCCAAACTTACAACCAGGGAAGCAATGGGCAGCAGCAGCTCGTTCTGGGCTTACTCCCTGATTCTGTTTGGACGTGTAATTGTGGGTTGTTGGTCAAATAAGTTTGTAAATATGATATACATGTTTGCTCGCTTGTGACATATTGGGTGTGGGGGACAGGCTATAAGCAGGCCAGATCGTTGTAGCCTAGGGTTTGGTTTTAGGACTAAGCTTTTCCCCACATCCTTGACTGATTGTATGATCTGGGTGGTGCACTCTCATGAGGAATCCAATTATGCCTTGGATAAGTGACTTTGTATCAGAGACTTCCTTGTTTGTATATTGGATTAAGGGATTTTGGTTTTCTACACTATAAAGTGGGACAGACCAGGAGCTGGCTCATTCAGTTCCTGCTATCACGATTGCAGGGGCTTCCCTGATCCCTTGCCCTTCATGGGAAAAGCTGGTTTTCTGCTTTTCCCTTGTCTTCTTTTGTGGTTTGCCTCTCTTGGTGAGACACCAATAAATAGGATGGCCCCCCATCCTCTGACTCTGCCATTTCTTTATCGTCTGCCCGAATCCAATGGGAACCTGCATGTGAATGGCCACGATGGCGGCTCCTGGCCCTACATGGGTTGATTGGCTGGCAGTCTAACCCTGTGCTGAACCCCTGCTGGACCAGAAGGTAAGGAGTTTCTCCCTTCCCCTCCCCCGGTTGACCTCTAAATTTCTCTCTAGAAACACCCCTTCCTGGTTGGATGGTTTTCTCTGACATACCTCATGTTTTGAGGGGTTTGACTTTCAGTCTCAGTGGACTGCACGGAAGACTAGCCAAACCTCTCCACTCTCTCGGACTTCTCGTCCTCGGAGCTCCCTGACAGGTGGTGACGACCTCTATCAGGGACGACTCCCCCACACGGAGATTCTCTCCTCTTGGGACAGTGACAAAAGGTGGGGATGTCCCCTCTTGCTCACCTGTCTCCACTATGGGCTCTTCAGGCCAGCTTCTTTCTCTTTGGGGAACTATTTTTAACTGGTTCAGTTGTTTTCTTTTGGTGAGGTTGCTTTTTATCCTTGTTACAAAAGTAGTACCTGTATATGTTCTCTGCGGAGAGTGAAGAGAAGACTGTCAACTCCCATTTTTATCTGCAGTGGGTTCAGGTGAATTCAGTTACTCGGTGCTCTGGCTGTGAAGGGCTGAAGCAGCCATGAGCACAGTGCCCACTGTGGTTACTGTCACTCTTCTCAGAGGGGGCAGAGGGTGAGACCCCAGGAACATGCTGGAATAACAAGCATAGGTCCTGAAACTTCCTCTGGGTATCTGGACTGGATGAACACTAAGCGTCTGTTTTGCTGGTGAATTAGGTGGAGCTGCATTGCTCTTCTCCGAGGGGGCACTGGTTCCCAGGGGCTCCAGGTCATCAGGTCTCCGGTGGGCATGCGTGTTGTATCTTGGCCCCGACCCCCCACTCATAGCATCATTTCACAGGCCTTGTGGTTTTATTAAATAAGAACATGCTTTTATTTAAGCGAATTAAAATAAGACCACATAAACTGATACACTACACAGAAATAAACTAACCACTATTAATGTTTTAAACTTTTTATTTAGAGATATTTTCTGCTTAGAGATAAATGACAAGTATAAAAATTCCCCTTATCCAGAGTGTCTTATTCTTGACATTTTTTACTGTTCTCATTTATCTCTCTCTCTTACTGTCTGTCTGTGTACACACACGCGTGCACATATAAATACAAATGGATGTAAATTTTTCTTTTTTTTTTTTTTAAATATTTTATTGATTGATTTTTTTTAGAGAGAGAGGAGTGAGAGAGAGAGACAGAGAGAGAGAGAGAGAAGGGGGAGGAGCAGGAAGCATCAACTCCCATATGTGCCTTGACCAGGCAAGCCCAAGGTTTCGAACCGGCGACCTCAGTGTTCCAGGTCGACGCTTTATCCCACTGCGCCACAACAGGTCAGGCGGATGTAAATTTTTCTTAAGCATCTCTTTCCTAAGAATTCTTCAGTGTCTCTTTCCTAAGAATAGAGATATTTTTGCATAAGCACAGTATAGTTGTCAAAATCAGTAAATTCAACATTGACAACACACAGGTTTCAATTTGGTCAGTAGACCATATAATTTGATCCTTAACTTCAAGATCCAGTCTAGGGTTAGGCATTGCGTTTTGTTTTCTTGTCCCTTCAGCACCCTTAATCTGGAACAGTTCTTCAGTTTTTTCTTTTTTTTTTTTTTTTTGTATTTTTCTGAAGCTGGAAACGGGGAGAGACAGTCAGACAGACTCCCGCTTGCGCCCAACCGGGATCCACCTGGCACGCCCACCAGGGGCGATGCTCTGCCCACCAGGGGGTGATGCTCTGCCCCTCTGGGGCGTCACTCTGCCATGACCAGAGCCACTCTAGTGCCTGGGGCAGAGGCCAAGGAGCCATCCCCTGCTCCCGGGCCATCTTTGCTCCAATGGAGCCTTGGCTGCGGGAGGGGAAGAGAGAGACAGAGAGGAAGAAGGGGGGTGTGGAGAAGCAAATGGGCGCTTCTCCTATGTGCCCTGGCCAGGAATCAAACCCGGGTCCCCCGCACGCCAGGCTGATGCTCTACTACTGAGCCAGCCGGCCAGGGCCCAGTTTTTTCTTGGTTGTCTATTATGACCTTCATACTATTGGAAAATACAGTTTTCTCCCCATCTAGCATGAAATTTCATTTTGGATTTGTCCACACGATTAGATCCAGGTTCTACATTCTTAGCCAGAATTCAGCTCAGGTAATGCTGGGTCCTTCCATAGGGGACCACAGTAGGGGTACCCATTGTCACTGGTTTGAGCACCCAGTGAAGTGTAATTGCTGGGTTCTATTCTACCTTACTGAAACCTCATGGTAAGCAATCCATGAGGAAACATTTTAAGACTTGGTGAAGACCTTGTTTCCCATCAGCATTTCTATCCAGGACTGCTGGGCGTTTTCTGATGGTGGTGGTGGCATGCAGTGCTCTGCCAGCTGCCACAGCCCCACAGCAGCGCTCCTTAGGGTGAGAGCCCTCTGCCCCTGTCCCCCCACCCCGTTTGTTCATCTGCCTGGTGTATACACTCATTAATTCCTGTTTTTCAATAGCTTTTAATTAAATGTTGTATTTAATTATGTTCATGCTCAAAGTGTCCCACACATGACAGTGGGAATCCCTTCGGGCTGGTTGCTGTGTGCTCTGACATGCCCCAGCACTTTTTTAAGGAGTTTGTATTTTCTGAAGTCAGATGCTTAGCCTCATCCAGTTCTTTCCCTGACCAGGCCTGGCATCAGGCATTTCTCCACAGAGACTGGTGTGTTTTAGTGTGGGGTGATATTAAAGGGTGCTTGGTGTGCTCGTTGCTACTCCGGCCCTTTCAGTGGAGTGGCCTGGAAATCCATGCATACATACACAAACACGCATGCACACGTGGACATGAGCATGCGTGCAGAGATCACGAGTTCACACTTGGACCTCCAGTCCCAGTGCAGCACTGTGAGTGCTTTGTCCGGCTTCCTCCACTCCTTATCTGTGTGTCCTTGCTGCAGGGTGGCACCTTGGCTCCTGACCAGCTTGCACATTTACTCGTTCCTATGACATACCTAAAAATAGTTGATTCTAAAGTAGACCATACTTATCAAACGTACTTAGAAGAATTCAGGACCATCCCTCCCTGCCCACATTGTCTACTTCTGATGAACACCCTCTGAGTCGACCTGTAGATAAATAGGGTCAGTTTTATCAAATCGTCCTCACACTGTGCACACTCTAACCTGACTTCCCCACTAACACCATTCCACAATGTCCTATCGGCATGCTTTTGGCTACAAAGCAAGATCCACGTAGACTGTTCTGTAATGGTTGTAGAATAAGACTGTACCTGAATTCCCTGTTATTGGATTTGATTTTAAAAAGTGTCCATTTTTTTGCTATGCTATATAAAACTTGCACCAACATCTTTGTAACTAAATCTTAATTTTAATTATTTCCTTAGGGTAGAAGTGGAATTACTGGTCAGAGGGTAGGTATACTTTTATGTTTTTCTTTTTTTTTTTTTAAAGTATAGTCAGTTTTTTTTAATTTTATTTTATTTATTCATTTTTGTAGAGAGGAGAGAGAGAGGGAGAGGAGAGAGAGAGACAGAGAGAGAGAAGGGGGAGGAGCTGGAAGCATCAACTCCCATATGTGCCTTGACCAGGCAAACCCAGGGTTTCGAAACAGCAACCTCAGCATTTCCAGGTCGACGTTTTATCCACTGTGCCACTACATGCCAGGGTCCAGCCCCGGGGGGAATCCAGGGGTCCCACAGGAAGAGACAGCGTTGGCACGAATCGAGTGAGAGAGCCGAATTCTTTTCTTTCTCTTTATTCTCTCGTTAGCATTTACTGCCAGGCATCTCTGCCAATGGCTGGTCTAATTTTACTTTTTATGCACACACAGTAAGTTACAATCACATGGTATTTTGAATACATCATTGTTTTAGTTTCACTATGGTTACATATTTCCAGATAACAGTTAATTCATATCTATAAGCTACAAATCAGGTGGTAAGTCATTCAAAATACAGTTATACAATAACTTGAATAGTAATAACAATATCGGTACAAACTTCTAAAAGATTAGTACTAATTAATAACTCTATTTTACTGTTGTTGTGAGTCAAGGGCACAGAGAGAGATAGCAGACAAAATCATCAAGGACTAGCAAAGGACCACCGCTTGCTCAGGCAAATAGCCTTGAGTTCATGCAGTGTCCTAATTCTTTTTTCACAAGACTACAAAAGGCTTGCTATTTAAGAAACTGACATAGCATTAAGAGTAACTTTTACTTAAAGATACATAGAGTGCACCTGCAAGATAGCTAGTAGCAACATAATATCAGAAGGCATTAATTGCTATTGCTGCTATGAATCCCACTACATTCCTCTCCTTATTCTTGGAAAATACAAAAATCTCATGAGAATGTTTTACTGAGAAAAGCCCAGCAACTACCTTCAGTCACAAAACAAGTCTTTTAACAAAACATTCTTTACTTGCCAGCTGTGCTCCCATCCAAGGCCACGCAACGGGCCACTCCACTACACCTTACCTAAGATTCTAATGTCTAGTTAAACTTTATTTATTTACTATATTCATACACTAGTTAAGTTCTAACTTTATTCTTTCTAACATGATTAATAAGAAGAAATTCTCCTACAAACTTAACCCTTTATGAGGGATATCATAGCCAGCCTCTTATGTTTATGAGCCCAGTTCAAGGGGCTTACAGGCTTTTCTGTGGAACTTACACCTTCTGTCTCATTTCCAAAGAAATTACTACGAATCTACAGGGAAAGCACAGTACTATTATCCCTGTGCCATAAATAATAGCACACACCCAGGAAAGGGGGGATATAAGGCCAGATTAATTCAAAAGGTCAAAGGGGAAAGTATTGTTGTGCCTTTCCTCTGTGGTGACTTTGTCAACCCACAGCTATTAGTCTTCACTGTGGTGACTTTATCAACCAGCAGTCATTGGTCTTCTTCTGCTGTGACTTTGTCAACCAGCAGTTGTGGATCTTCTCCTGCTGTGACCTTGTTAGCCAGCATTAGTGGATCGGCTCCCGACAACCACAGGTCAGGCACTTTTATGTTTTTCTGAGTGGCTGTGTTTATGCTCTGGCTCATAGTGTCTGGGATTGCTGGTTCTAGACCGATGCTTTCTCAATGTGGCTGCACATCAGAACCACCAAGGGCACTTTCAGAAGCAGTGGTGTCCCGGTCCAGACTCAGAACCTCTGAGATTCTTGTTTTGAGGATCTGGGGTGTGATCAGGATTGGTAGTTTTCATAGGCTCATCCAAGAGATTTTGATATGCAGCCAACTGGAAAGGAAAAAAAGTGTTATTTCATTGTTTTAATTGTAACGTTCTTCTGAAATTATTACAGACAATCAGATTTGGGAGAAGTGGCCCCTGAAATAAAAGCATCTGAGAGACAAGCAGCTGTGGCCATTGCAGGTAAAGTTGGACTTGGGCTTGCAGCAAAGCAGATACCTTTCTTCTATTCCCCTTGGGGTTCTGGATTCCAGCCTCAGCCTGGCCTGGGGAACATGGACCTTGAGAGTAAATCCACATAAGGCTTTGATTTTCCTTTTACAAGAATATCCCGTCTAGTTGTCTTTTTTTATTATTCATTTGGGGGGGGGGTGTCAGGAAGTAAGCATTAACTCCCATATGTGCCTTGACCAGGCAAGCCAGGGGTTTCAAACCAGTGATCTCAGCATTTCAGATCGATGCTTTATCCACTGCGCTACCACAGGTCAGCCTAGGTCTGTGGTCGGCAAACTCATTAGTCAACAGAGCCAAATATCAACAGTATAATGATTGAAATTTCTTTTGAGAGCCAAATTTTATAAACTTAAACTATAGAGGTAGGTACATTCCTTATCGAGGTACCATCTGCATGTGGTATTTTGTGGAAGAGCCACACTCAAGGGGCCAAGGAGCCGCATGTGGCTCGTGAGCCGCAGTTTGCCAACCAAAGGGCTAGGTGTCTTTTAAACTTCCCTTAATATTCAAAGTGGGATTTAGTTTTAAAACAGGTGATGATCACACTGCTCACCTGGACACACTCCGTTTGAATGTGTTATGTCTGCTTACCCAAGATGTGTCCAGGGTGACTGAGTAGTTCTTAAGCTCTAAGCACTTCTGAGAGGGAAAGGCAAGTCTTGTTGGGACAACAGGTATAAAGTGGAACTGTCTTGATTAGACTGGGGCTTCTGGTCTTTCTGGTATGATCCCCAGAAGTGAATTTTGCTCCTATGGAGATTGTGGGGTGGGGCTGTAGCAGCTCCTCTAGACTTCAGCTTTAAGGTTTGGCCCCACTCCAGATATCTTTCTCTTATTGATTCATTTTCAAGGTGAATTTCATTAACCTGGTGCTTCACCAAATGAATGCGTTCTATTGGATATTAATAGTGTTATACAAAAATAACCCCACAAAATACACAGATAAATTCATGTTAATCACTTTTTGCTATGGGTTGTTGTTGTTTTTTTACAGGGACAGAGAGAGAGAGTCAGAGAAAGGGATAGATAGGGACAGACAGACAGGAATGGAGAGAGATGAGAAGCATCAATCATCAGTTTTTTGTTGTGACACCTTAGTTGTTCATTGATTGCTTTCTCATATGTGCCTTGACCATAGGACAAGCAGACCTAGTAACCCCTCGCTCAAGCCAGCGACCTTGGGTCCAATCTGGTGAGCTTTTTGCTCAAGTCAGATGAGCCCACGCTCAAGCTGGTGACCTTGGGGTCTCAAACCTGGGTCCTTCTGCATCCCAGTCCGATGCTCTATCCACTGCACCACTGCCTGGTCAGGCCCTTTTTGCTACATTTTATTAAATATTTATTCAATGAGATACTATTTCACACCCTACTTAATGCTTACTACCAAAAAACAAGAGAAATGTTGGCCAGGATGTGGAGAAATTTGTGCATGGTTGGTAGGTGTGTAAAATGTTGCAGCTGCTGGGAACTGGGGATGGAGGTTGCTGCAGGGGCGGGGAGGAGAGGTGAAGCAAGCTGCTTAATGGGAACACAGTTTACTTTCCAGTGATGGAAATGTTGTGGAGCTAGATGGATAAGAAGTAGGGACCGCACAACTTTGTGACTAGATGGGTAAGAAGCAGGGACTGCACAACTTTGTGACTTTACTAAATGGCACAGAATTACTCACTATAAAATGTTCTTCTTCCCCAAAGTTTTTTCCTTTTTTGTTAAAATACCATAAAATAATGTTTACTATCTTAACCATTTCTAAGTATTCAGTTTAGTGAAGAAATACATTCACTTTGTTGTGCAGCCATCAACACTGTCCGTCCCACAACTTGACTCATCTTGTCAATAGAAATTTTATCCTATTCAATTATAACATCCATTCTCTTCTCCCCCAGCCCGTGGCACTCACCATTATACTTTCTGTGTTTATGATTTGACTTCTCTGGGTACATCCTGTACATGGACTCATACCATGTTTGTCTTCCGGTGACTGGCTTATTTCTCTCAGCACAGGGTTTGTCTGTGCTGCAGCATTTTGTAGAACCTTGTTCCATTTAGAGGCTGAATAACATGCCATTAAACGTACAGACCACATTTTATCTGTCCATTTGTTCACTGGTGGACATTCAGGTTGTTTCTGTGTTTTAGCTGTGGTGAATAACCATGAGAACGGGGTGTGCAGATATCTCTTTGAGACCTTGTAGTCAATCTTTTGGAGGAATCTACCAAATGTGGAATTGCTGGGACAGATGATAGTTCTAACTTGCTGATGAGGCCATGTGTATGTTTTTCTTCTAGATCTGGAATGGAGAGAAATGGAAGGAGATGACTGCAAGCTTCAGTATGGAGGTGGAGACCACAGGGCTTGGTGTTGGATTGGGGTGGGGAAAGAGAGAGGGAACAGGCACAGTGAAAACGAATTGGTGTGTCATGGCTGATAGCTCTGTTGGTTGGAACATCGTCCTGATGCACAAGGGTTGCAGGTTCCATCCTTGGTCGGGGCACATACAGGAACTGATCAATGTTTCTGTCTCTCTTTCTCTTCCTCTCTCTCAGTAAATCATTAAATAAAATTTTAAAAATAACTGTAGTTGTATATTTTGAAAAATTGGGAGTACTCTGTCTCAATAAGTAGCAGAGAGGATTCTGAGTTCAGCTTAAACTGGTGTGAGTCCCAGGCATCTGGCTTGATTGACACTTGTTTTCCTTTGCTTTTGTAGATGGTCCGAATGAGGCTCAGGACAGTGACTTTCCAACAGGTATGTGTTTTCTGTCTTGTTTCTTCTCACTGCTACAACTTCCTGTCCTGTTGAAGAAAGACAGCATCCATGCTGGTGGTCCCCACACCTGGCTGCATCAAAATCATGTCTAGTCCACTAACTTTGTTTTTTAATTTTAGTGAGAGGAGAGAAGGTAGAGACAGACTCCCGCATGCGCCCTGACAGGGATCCACCCAGCAGACCCCCCAGGGGGCAGTGCTCTGCCTATCTGGGGCAACTGGAGCCATTTTTTAGTGCCTGAGGCGGAGGGGCCAACTTGCTCTAATCTAGCCATGTCTGTAAGAGGGGTGGAGAAGAGAGAGAGAGGTGAGAGGGAGGGGGTGGAGAAGCAGATGGATGCCTTTTTTGTGTGCTCTGATTGGGAATCGAACCTGGGATTTCCACATGCCGGGCCGATACTTGACCACTGAGCCAACTGGCCAGAGCCACTAACTCTTTATATCAACTTACATATTAATAATATTGCCAGAAAAAGCAAACCCCTGGAAGCTATTACAGTATAGAGTAACGGAGTTGGCATCTCTGGGTGTTATTTTTAACATGTCCTTTTCAAAGTGATTCTAAAGCATAGCCTGGTTTGGGAACCACTTATGGTGTGCTGGTTTCATATACAGGCCTGTGGTCATGCACTGGGCATGAGTGTGTATGTAACAGGCTTTCTGCTCTGGCTTTTCCCTGCGGCACTTAACTACCATGCTGCTTCAGAAATACTGTAGAGACAGTTGTTCCCTGTCTGATAAGAAAATATCCCTGGTTTCATTTCGTCAAGACTGAGAAACCTGAGTAACACGTATGGAGAGTTTCTTCTTCAGTGTCTCTCCCTACAAGTGCTGTTCCTGCAGCAAGTTCACCAGCTCCTGGTCGTGCTGCAGCCACACGCCCGAGAACCTGCTGAGTCCATGCAGACAGGAGGCAGCTGGTGGACCCTGCGGGGAAGTGAGACAGATGTGCCCCAGTGCTCTGACTGCTACTGGTTACCTGGGCCTGGGCCTAAACCATCCTGTGCTTCTGAGGAAACTGCCCCCATAGTTCCCAGGAGCACCTAGGGTAGCATCACAGGGGTCGCTTCCTCTTTGGAGAAAGGAGCGGAGAGAATCCAGGAGAGCAGCAGGAATCGTGTTCATTTTGTTGACTTATTATCATTAAAAGTGTACTAGTTACATGTAATATGAAAATTGGTAAGAGGCCATGTCCAAGACAGGGAAGTGGCCGAAACCCTTGGCATGGCTGTTGTGAGCATGCAGTGTTTGTAAGAGGCCGGATCAGAATGGGTGATGTAAGGTGAGAACAAATAAGAGCAGAATTATGATAATCTCTAACAGAGACTTGAATACAATAAAAATTTAGATCCGTATTATTGGCTTCAGACTTGCAAAATAGTTTAGCTATGGTTTGCAGCACTCTAATAATAATTCCCTGTTTTGTTTAAATATTCTCTAATTATTTTGTAAAGAGGAAAGAACAGGAACAAGAAAATCATAGTGAATCAGTGATGGTGTCACCTGTGGCAGACTGGTTACAGTGTGAGGGGACCCACTGCCAGACCGAGTGCAGGGAGAAGCACAGGATGCACACGGGGGGTGGGGGGGGGGAGAACGGGCTGCCCGCACGTCGTGGTGCACTCACTCCAGCCAGTTACAGTGTGAGGGGACCCACTGCCAGACCGAGTGCAGGGAGAAGCACAGATGCACGCGGGGGTGGTGTGGTGGGGGGGAGAACGGGCTGCCCGCACCTCGGGGTGCACTCACTCCAGCCAGTTACAGTGTGAGGGGACCCACTGCCAGACCGAGTGCAGGGAGAAGCACAGATGCACGTGGGGGTGGGGGGTGGGATGGGGGAGAACGGGCTGCCCACACGTTGGGGTGCACTCACTCCAGCCAGTTAATTTGGGCTCAGTGCTGCTGGAACCCATAGGCTGCAGGAGAAACAGATGCGCAGACTTCTGTCTGAGGCCCCTGGGATCCTGTCCTCTGATGTCCACGTGCCTGCCTGTGTTCAGAACAACCTGGGTGGTGTGATTTATGTGTGTCTTGGTCTCAGGTGGCCCAGGGATCCTGCATTCTGCTCTCTGAAGGAGGCCACCCCACCCTCATGCTGGTGTTCCCTCTCTGCTTCTGCCCTGGCCCCTGCCCTGCGTGGTGAGCACTTATGTCTTCATTTCCCTCTACAGTGGAGAGGAGCCGACTGCAGGAAATGCTGTTGCTTCTGGGGCTAGAGACACACCAGGTCCAGAAACTCAGCCTCCAGGACGCCCTGCAGATCAGCAGTGACAGTATGAGGAACTGGGCTCCGCAGGCTCCCAAAGACTTGCCCTGGAACTTCCTCCGGAAGCTGCAGGCCCTCAATGCTGAGGCCAGGAACACCGCCATGGTGCTGGATGTGCTCCCAGACACCCGGCCTGTGGAGAAGGAGAGCCAGATGGAGGAGGAGGTCATCTACTGGGACACCGCTGATGACCTCTCCGCGGACATCTACTCCTTCTCGGAGCTGCCCACCCCTGACATGCCCGTGAATCCCTTGGACCTCCTCTGTGCCCTGCTGCTTTCCTCTGACAGTTTCCTGCAGCAAGAAATCATGCTGAGGATGTCTCTCTGCCAGTTCGCGCTCCCGCTCATTCTGCCCGACTCGGAGAACCATGCCCACACCTTCCTGCTGTGGGCCATGCGGGGTATCGTGCGGACATGGTGGTCACAGCCCCCAAGGGGTGTGGGCAGCCTCAGGGAGGACAGCGTGGTCTTGCCCCGGGCGCCCGCCTTCGCCTTCGTGCGCATGGAGGTCAGCAGCAACTCCAAGTCCCAGCTGCTCAATGCCGTGCTCAGCCCGGGCCACGGGCAGCGAGACTGCTTCTGGCATCGGGATATGAGCCTGGGCACCAGCCCTTGGGAGATTGCAGATGGGCTGGTGGAGATTTCCTGGTTCCTACCCAGTGGCAGGGAGGACCTGGACCTCTTCTCTGAGCCCGTGGCCTTTCTGAACCTCAGAGGCGACATTGGGTCTCACTGGCTGCAGTTTAAGCTCTTGACAGAAGTCTCCTCGGCTGTGTTCATCCTGACCGACAACATCAGTAAGAAGGAGTACAAACTGCTGTCCTCTATGAAGGGGTCAGCCACCAAGTACTACTTCATCCTGAGTCCCTACCGTGGGAAACGCAACTCCAACCTGCGGTTCCTGAACAGGCTGATCCCCGTGCTGAAAATGGACCACTCACATGTGCTTGTGAAGGTCAGCAGCACAGACGGGGTGCGTTTCACGCGCAGGGTCCGCTCCATTGTGGCGCACGTGGCCCGGTCCCCCTGCAGGAGGGTGTCGGTGGAGGACATGGCCCACGCAGCCCGCAAGCTGGGGCTGAAGGTCGACGAGGACGGTGAGGAGTGTCAGCGGGCGAAGGACCGGATGGAGCGGATCACCAGGAACATCAAAGACTCGGACACCTACGGGCGGGATGAGCTGAGACTGTAGGGGGAGCCTTGGAGAAAGGCAGCCCGGGTGGAGAAGGAGCTGTGCCAGGTGCAGTGGGCGGTGGACCCTCCGGACAAGCACCGGGCAGAGCTGAGCCACCGGCTGCTGGAACCTCGCACACAGCAGAGCAGCCACGACCCTGCAGGGGGCATGCAGGAGTTCATCAAGGGCATCAGCTGCCCCTCCTTAGGCGAGAGGCAGTATTTCCTGAGGTGGATGGAGTGGGGGCTGGCCTGGGTGGCCCAACCAAGGCCGAGACAGTCTCCAGAGGCAGTTCTGACCCTGAGACTGAAGCAGGTTGGGGCTGGGGACCTCAGTGAGCCGCTCTGGCTGGAACCCCTGGGGGTGGAGCACTTCCTGCGGGAGATGGGGCAGTTTTATGAGGCAGAGAGCTGCCTTGTGGAGGCAGGGAAGCTGCCAGCAGGCCAGAGGCGCTTTGCCCACTTCCCAGGCTTGGCCTTGGAACTGCTGGTCCAGGGGCTGCCCCTGGAGCTGATCGATGGGAACACGCTGAGCACCCCTCTGCGCTGGGTCACGGGGCTCTTGAAGGAGCTACATGCGCACCTGGAGAGAAGGTCACGGCTGGTGGTGGTGTCGGCGTTGGGCGTGCCTGCTACAGGGAAGTCCACTCTCCTCAATACCATGTTTGGGCTTCGGTTTGCCACAGGGAGGGGTCGTGGTCCTCGGGGGGCCTTTATGCAACTTGTTATGGTGGCTGAGTCCTTCAGCCAGGACGTGGGCTGTGACCACATCCTGGTGATAGACTCAGGGGGTTTAATAGGAGGCGCCCCGGCCACGGCTGGGGAGCGCTTTGAGCTGGAGGTCTCCCTGGCCACTCTGATTATGGGGCTGAGCAACGTCATTGTGGTCAGTTTAGCTGAAACAAGGGACATTCCACCTGCTGTTGTGCATGCTGTTCTGAGGTTGGAGAAAATGGTGCACGTGCCTAACTACCAGTGTGTGTACCAGAACCTTCACGACATGTCTGTCCCCGGCCCGAAGCCTTGGGAGAGGAGGCCACTGCTGGAGCACCCTGCTGATGTGAGCAGAGCTGCCACCCAGGTGGACAGACCGGGGAGAGGGCCTCCGGACGCTAGCATACCTGGCCTTTTGTGACCCAGAGAAGCAGCACGTATGGCACATCCCTGGCCTTTGGAGTGGAGTGCCTCCCATGGCTGCCGTGAGCTTGGGGTACAGTGAAGCCATTTTTGAGTTGAAGAGGTGCCTGCTGGAGAACATCAGGAATGGCCTGTCCAACCCCAACAAGAACGTTCAGCAGCTCATCGAGCTGGTGAGCCAGCTGTGAGTTGCAGCTGGTCTGAGGGGTGTCCACCTGGGGTTGGCATCTGAGAGGGCTGGTGCCCTGCCTATGTGAGAAGGTAGAAAGGCAAAAGACGGGGCCTGGCATTTCCTGAGCAGTGGGGAGAGAGGCTGTTGGGGGTGCAGCAGCCCTGGGGTCAGGTGCAGACAAGAGCTCTGTCTCAGCTCCGTGGGTGACTCCTGCAGTGGGATCTCTTTCATCTGTGTCTGGAGCAGAGGGGTGCCCTCTATCACTGCAGTTGGGCACACAGGTCTCCAGGAGAGGGGTAGGGAAGGGGCCCTAGGAAGCAGACAGGCCTTCCTGGCAAGCCCAGCATCAGTGGGTTGATGCAGCTCGTTCAGTGAATGCCCACATGGGCAAGTCTATTTATTGACTGACCGTGAAGCCCGCCCCAACCCCACCCTGCTCGCTCTTCTGTGTCCTACACCCCACAGCACGTTGTGTACACCTCCCACGGCACGACCATGTGCATCGTGACTTACCTGGTCACACATATGCCCCTCCCCAGACGGTGAGCTCCTTGAGAGCAGGGGCTGTGTGTTCCCTGTCACCCCAGGGCCTGGTACACTGTGGGTGCTTTAATAAATGTTTGTGAAACAAATGAATGCACAAATGAGAGTAATAGGCGGTCCCTCTCTGGCCCTAATGTTCATGTTTCCTCCAAGAGGACCAGTGTCTTCTGAGGGAGGGGTGCATGCTGGGCCCTGAAAGAAGACCCATTCTTCAGGCTGTTACTGGGAAACTGAGCTAACTGTCCTTGTAGTAGCTCCAAAGTGCCTCCATCACTGTCCCATTCTGTAGGTGAGGACGGGCCCAGAGCAGCAGACCTGTGTGGGCAGTGAGCCGAGAGGGAGCCACTGCCCTCAGTGCTGCCTCTCTACTTCCCACACTTTAAGGGCAGCAGGCTCACCCCCTAGGCCCTTGGTGCCAGCCCTTCACTTCCCTGCACTGCTCCTGACATGGGCCCCCCTGCTGCCATTCGAGCCAGAATTTGAGGCCCTTCCCTGTCTTTTCTCCAGCTGAAGTCCTGGCCTGCACTAGCCCTCACCAAGGTGACCTCACTGAGCCTCAGAACCCAGTTCCAGCTGTGTCACTAGCTCTGTGAATCTCAACTGAGGCCTTGGGGCCTCTCTGCTTTGTGGTTACAGGAAAACTTGGCCTCAAGGTGGTGATCAGGAGCTCTCTGTGTCCCTTTCATTGCTGTTGCCAGACTTGGAAAGTGAGCCCTGTGTCCTGGAACCCGTCCTTGAATGCAGGCTCCTTGGCCCCTTTTCTGAAGTGCGAGGACACCTGCGGCTTCCTTGGTGTCTGGGGCATTGCCCCTTGGGTTCTGCAAGCCTCTGGACGTGCAGAACAGGCCGTGCGCCATACTGGCACTCTGGAAACCTGGTCTTCTGCTAATAAATTTGGGGAAATGTTTTCCCTTCTGAAACTTAAAAAGAATTTGTAATCCTCAAGCACTGCAAGCTCATCTCTTCCCGTATCATTAAGTAAAACAAATTTTAAGATGTTGGTTCACCTTGAAAACCACAAACCTGTTATTTTCACCATCCAGGGCCATGGAAGCTACCCTGGTGCTTCTCCAACACAGTGGGAAATCCACTAGAATATTTCTGGGTCCCAAGTTCAGGCACTGGAGACCTGTCTTAGAATTGTTGAATATCAATCAGTTCATTTTATTTTATTTATTTATTTATTTAAAAAATTTTTTTTCTGAAGTTAGAAGCAGGGAGGCAGTCAGACTCCCGCATGCGCCCCACCGGGATCTACCCGGCATTAGATCCACCAGGGGCAATGCCTTGCCCATCTGGGGCATTGCTCCTTTGGGGCTGGAGCCATTCTAGCACTTGAGGCAGATGCCATGGAGCCATCCTTAGTGTTCGGGACAGCTTTGCTCTAATGGAGCCTTGGCTGCATTAGGGGAAGAGAAAGAGAGAAAGGAGATGGGGAAGGGTGGAAAAGCAGATGGGCGCTTCTCCTGTGTGCCCTAACTGGGAATCAAACCCAGACTTCCACACACTGGACCGATGCTCTACCGCTGAGCTAAGCGAACTGTCCAGGGCAATCAGTTCCTTTGAAAACTTATTCTAGCTATTCCTGAAATCTGAAACAGGGAAGCTCAACTGGTTCCCTACTAACCAAGGGTTCTTTATTTGGGGTCTACCCATTATGTAAAGTTAAGGTTCAATCATTGAATTCCTGAAAATTGTGTGCTGTTCCTTCTGTGGAAAAGGTTTGTAGCTTTCAACAGATTTTCAAAAGGATACACTTCTCTTAATGGTGTATTAAGCAATGTCTGTAATATCTTAGTTTGGTTTCTTTTTTGTATTTTTCCAAAGCTGGAAACGGGGAGGCAGTCAGACAGACTCCCGCATGCACCCAACCGGGATCCACCCGGCATGCCCACCAGATGGGCGATGCTCTGCCCATCTTGGGGTGTCGTTCTGCTGCAACCAGAGCCATTCTAGCACCTGAGGCAGAGGCCACAGAGCCATGCTCAGCGCCCGGGCAAACTTTGCTCCAGTGGAGCCTTGGCTGCGGGAGGGGAATAGAGAGACAAAGAGGAAGAAGAGGGGGAGAGGTGGAGAAGCAGATGGGTGCTTCTCCTGTGTGCCTTGGCTGGGAATCGAACCCAGGACTCCTGCATGCCAGGCCGATGCTCTACCACTGAGCCAACCAGCCAGGGCCTGTAATATCTTAGTTTTACTGAGACAGAACCTAGCAGGGTTGGTGTTAGAAATCTGTGTGAGCCTGACTGGGCAGTGGTGCAATGGATAGAGCGCCGGACTGGGACACAGAGGACCCAGGTTTGAGACCCCGAGGTCACCAGCTTGAGCGTGGGCTCATCTGGTTTGAACAAGGCTCACCAGCTTGATCCCAAGGTCGCTGGCTCGAGCAAGGGGTAACTCGGTCTGCTGTAGCCCCCCGATCAAGGCATATATGAGAAATCAATCAATGAACAACTAAGGAGCCACAAGGAAGAATTGATGTTTCTCGTCTCTCTCCCTTCCTGCCTGTCTGTCTCTCTCTCTGACTCTGTCTCTACCACCAAAAAAAAAAAAAAGAAATCTGTGCAAATGTAAGTCTGATATTGTTGTAGCTCTCCCTAGCTCCTCAGATGTGAGTTAGCCCAGGGAAGAAAAATTCTTTTTTTCTGAATCACTAGTAAAAATATAATTTTGGTTATAAACCTATCATGAGTTCCTAAGACATCAGTAAAACTAATTCAGTGTTACAAGCACTGACAAGTCAGGGCTGCAGAAATGAGCCAAGAAGTCCTTGATCCTGGTTGTGGTGACTTTCCACCTCTCACCCCTCAGCTCCCACATGCTGCTGTATGCCCCAGCCTCCTGCCTGTCCTTGGCCCTCTCCAGCAGGCACTTCTCCCTCAGGACAGTCTCTGATGTCAGCCTCACCTTCATTCTACCACCCGAGGGTGTCAGGCCCCTGTAAGTGCTCCTGTTACGGTCCTTACCTTAGCTTTTCTGCCCTCCCCATCCAGGCTCCCTGTTCCCTGTGTAATGCAGTATCAGCCCTCTTTTGTGTCCAGATCTAGTGCCGTGTCAGAGTCAGGAAGTGAAGTGTTGCTGGTACATGTGAAGCCAATTTTCATATCCATCTACTCCAAGTCCTGGGCTTGTGGCTTCAGGATGTTTGTAATTGGGTCTATCAGGAGTTGGGAGATGATTATCTCAGCACCCCAAAGCTAAAGTCAGTAATACTAGCTTGGGACCTAGCCCACTGAACCTACTCCATTCTGTGCCTCAACAATGGATAGTGGGTGTGGAGAATGAAACATGGGGACATCTCTCTAAAATAAAATTATAAAACTGGATAATGAAATACTATCAGTTTAAAAGTCTCCTTCAGGAAGAGGTGGAAGTTCTCACAGTTGGAAACTACTGTGATTGGAGAACATCTCACCCCTGTTCCGCCCCCTTACCCAGTATGCAGAACAGCTGGAGGCCACAGTTAATAAATTAGAAATAAAACATTTCTAGTAAAGTGAAAGACACTGTCCTTCTATTAACGGTTTTTTTGAGGACCCATATTCAAGTGGTCAAAGAAATCTTGATCATGCAGAATGTACAGACTGAAGCCAAGATGAGTTTCTTGGTCCCTTTTCCTCTCCCAGTGCGATGTTGGGCAACACCGGTGCGTGCATTTGCCCTCCACATAGATGCTAGTGTTGTCCTTCCTCCCTTGGAAACCACAGCCGCTGCAACATCAGGGTGGATGATGTAGATTAAAAAAGGCCAAGTGTTGGCGATTTCACATGATCAGCCTAACAGAACCAATGACAACTACTTCTACTGACAGTTCTATGACATGGTATCAGCAACAAAACCATTTTATAGAAAATGGAACTGAGGCTCAAGTGTACAGATTGTCCTACCAGGGCACAACTCCAGAACCTGGAGCCTAAATTTTGTGTTTTGAGGGTTTTTTTCCACACTACAGTGTTGAATTCTGAAATAAGACATCCAGTGTTGGTACTTTCCCCCTCACTGTAGTCGTCAGTGGAGACCAATGACGGTGTTAGTGCCCTGGTCTGAGCATCAAGGCCCCGTGGTGTCCCTGAGGTTCTGACCCGCCCAGGGCAGAGTGAAGCCCCTCCCTTTTGCATAGCGCCTGGTTGAAAAATTGGGTGAAGTTTTAACCAAAACGTGTTTGTTCTTCATTGTGGATAAATCCAGGAGTTTGATTTAAAGACAATTATTTGAAAAAACTACTGAAAGTAAACTGTAATAGAAAGTTTTAAAAGTAAATTAAATACAGCCTAAAAAGCAAAGTAAGTTATGAGAAATATGTAATACTAGATATGTTCATTAAAGAGAATACAGAGACTACAAGGAGAAAAAAATTACAAACCAAAAGAAATTACACATCATCATACTTTCCAAAGATAACTACTGCTAACACTTGAAATGATTTTTTGTATATTTTTACTGTGTGAATATAAGTAGATGATCTTTTTTTCTTAAATGGCATCTTGACAGTTTTTGTGAGCTTGTTTCCGTGTATCGTTAGGGCTTTAATATCGACATTGCAGAAAAAATATTTGGAGACAACTCAAGTAGCTGAATGTGTAAAAACTGAGAAAACGCTCCAAGGGGAGGCCCGGGAGTGCGGCGAGGGGCACGTTGCTGTCCTCAGGACACCGGGACAAGCTCTTCGGACGAAACCTCACGCTCATTCCGCCCCAAGCCGCGGCTCCAGCGGTGGCCGGCGAAGAGGTGCAGAAATGAGCGCCAGAGCGTGGGTCCGCCCGGCCCCGCCCCCAATTCGCCCTCGGGCCCCGCCCCCCACCGCAGAGTCGCAGCTGCGCCGGCTCCGATTCGATCTCGTCCACGGTGCGCTGACCTTTGCCCCCGCGGCGCGGTGGAGCGTCACGCACTGCGCTCAGCCAAAATGGCGGCGCCCATGGGTAGCTGGAGGCTCGGACAGCGGGTGAGCGGGCTCGGCGGCGGAAGGTGGGCTCGGCGGGTCATGGCTGCCCCGGGTTTCGTGTTACGACTCCCCCTCCACACACGCAGGTGCTGTCCTGGAGCCGAGAGCTGCCGTGTGCCTGGCGCGCCCTTCACGTCTCCGCGGTGTGCGCCAAGGTGAGCCGCCCGGGGACCAGGGGCCGGGGCCGGGTCGCCGCCTGGGTCAGGCGTGCGGACTTACGGCCTCTCTGTCCTCCTAGAATCGGGCGGCCCGGGTCCGAGTGAGCCAAGGGGACAAGCCGGTGACGTACGAGGAGGCGCACGCGCCTCACCACATCGCGCACCGCAAGGGCTGGCTGTCGCTGCACACAGGTGAGGGGACGACGGTGCCAGAGGCTGGCGATGCGACCCCGGCGCCACCGACGAGTTCTCGGCTGTGACGGGTACAGGAGGAGTGAGCCGCGTTCGAGGTTTTACTCCACTCAGTAATCCGCGTGGAGTCAGAAATCCGTCCACCTGTAGAGGAGACGTGGGAAAGCAGGCGTCAGGGCACGAGGGTGGAAACGCGACACAGCGGTGGCTTTTTCCGCGGGGAGCGGATTGAACCCGCACGGAGGGATTTGCGTGCCTGGAGGCAGGAAGTGTTGCTTTGTGATTGAATGAGCTGCCAGGTGGCTCAGAGGCAGTGAAGAGTGAAACCCTGTAGAGTCGACTTGGACACGCGGGACAGTGTGTTGTAAATACAGCAGCTTTCCTCTGAAGCACTGGTTTTTCTTTATTTTCTGTGAATTTTTCTACTCTTGGCAGTGCCCTTTTTTTAATTTTTGTTTTTGTTTCAGTGTATTTGCCCAAAGTTTTTAAAATTTGTATTGAATTTATTGAGGTGATGCTGGTTTGTAAAATTATGTTGGTTTCAGGTTTACAATTGTATAATGATCGTGTGTATGTTGTATTGTGTGTTAACCACCCCAAGTCAAGTCTCCTTCCAGTCTGTGCTGCTAGTTTCAGCTTTCCTACAGTACCCATGTGTCCTTTTGAGTTGCTGGTTCCATGTATTCACAGTTTTGTGCGTTTTGTTGTTGACTCCGCTGCCTTAAACAGTGGTGATGCTGAGTGGTTGTCTGGTGTTCCTGAGCCCAGGGAGGCTGTGAAATGTGCGTGTTAGATTAGCTTACTTCAGGCATGAGTCATGGTGCTTTTGGGAGAGTTTAGTATTAATTAGCCCACATAATAAAAAAGGTGTCTTTAAGTAGAAATATATATGGTCTACTGGAAAGTTCTGTCCATTTTTGGAATAAAACAAAATACAAATTTTTCTTACCATCAATAAACTTTATTAAATAATATAATTGCCATTATTATTAATGATTTCTTGCCAGCGTGAGGGCAATTTGTATATCCCATTTTTGAAAAAGGTTTTATCTTTTGTGTGAAACATTGAACCAGTGCTTGTTTGATATCTTCTTCAGTTTTGAATTTTTTGCCCTTCAAAAAACTTTGTAAGGACAAAAACAAGTGATAGTCGGAGGGTGCTAAGTCCGGGGAATATGGTGGATGCGACAATTTCCCAGCCTAGTTCTGCAATTTTTTGACGAGTCCCCAAAGCAGCATGTGGCCTGGCATTATCATGATGCAGTATGATGTTCTTCCTATTGAACATCGCCGGCCTCTTTTCTTGGACTACTGTCTTTAAATTATCCAGTTGCTGACAATACTTCTCCGAATTGAGCTTTTTGTTTGGTTTTAAAAGCTCATAATGTATTTGTCCTCGAATGTCCCACCATATACACAACATTCTCTTATTCAGAGTCAAATTTGGTTTAGAAGTGGAAGGGCTAGGTTTTCCGGGTTCACAATATGCCCTTTTCCTTACGATGTTTTTGTAGGTAATCCACTTTTCATCCCCAGTTATCATCTGGTTCAAGAAGGGCTCGATTTTGTTCCAAGCAAGCAGAGATGTGCATATGACGACTCAATCATCCAAATTCTTCTGACTTAATTTATGTAGCACCCATCTTGAATATTTCCACACCAATCCTTTCTTCCAAATATTGTCCAAAATGGTTTGCTGAGCTGAATTAAGCCTTTCTGTGATCTCCGATGTTGTCAGAAAAGGATCTTGCTCCAACATGGTCTTAACAACATCATCATCAAACAAAGATGGTCGCCCAGAACGTGGCTTATCAGAATGGTCGAAATCACCTGTTTTGAATTTTTCAAACCATCTTCTGCATGTCCTATCAGAAACTGTACCTTCACCAAACACTTTCAATAAATTTCTACATGCTTCTGTAGCATTTCTTCCTTGTTGAAATTCGTATCAAATACAGTGGCATAAATGAACTTTATCAGTAGCCATGGGTACACTATCGCTTCACACATAAGACTAACGTGAACCAACTTTGTTTTAGTTTTGCTACGTCAGTATGTATACATTAAGTGATAAAAATAGGCACACATGCGCCAAATAAACGTGCTTATGTGTCAAAACTTGTGATAGAAACAGACAGAACTTTCCGGTAGACCTGATATGAAACAAGGTTGTGTGATATATTGATCTATTGACAAAAATATTGTATATTGTAGCTAAAGGCTTGCAGAGCCTACCCTTGCATTTCTCCAGGAGCTATGGTTGAGTGTTTGATAGTTCATTGTCTACAGTGAGTTTACAGAATAGAACTACAGTAAATTAATGATAATCAACTGTATTTTGTTCAGTGTGAAGGTTTTCAGTTTGGATGTTTGAGATGTATCTATCTAGAGAATTATTTAAAGATTCTTGTTCCCCGACCCTTTCTGGGGTATGGTTCTGAGACTTGGAGGTGGATATCGTGAGAAGGGAGGGCTTGCAGGGTCCACACTGAGAATTCACTGGGTGAAGGTGATGGCCCTGGCTGGTGAGAGCTCTTGTCCCAAACTTCAGAAGGAGATGATGGCCTCATCTGTGGCCTGTGGGATGAAAAGTGCTTTAAGGCAGTTAGCAAAAAGTGACAGCCTGGCCTGTGGTGGTACAGCGGATAAAGCGTCAAACTGGAAGTCTGAGGTTATTTGTTCAAAATGCTGCTTGCCTGGTCAAGGAACACATGAGTTGATGCTTCTTGCTCCTCCCCCACATTTCTTTTCCTCTCTCCCCCTTTCTCTATTTCTCCCTCTCTCTCTTCTCTCTGTCTCCCTCCCCTGTCTCTAAAATATTAATAAATAAAATCATTTTAAAAAGAAAGAAAGACTGTGGAAAAGGGAGTGGACAGAGGGATCATCTGAGTTTTGTGTCCTGGCTAAGGAAGACCTCACTGTTTCCTTTTGTAAAGTGAGGATAGTGATAGTACCTAATTTGTGAGTTTATTGAAATAATGTATTTTGAACTTTATTTTTTTAATTTTATTCATTTTAGAGAGGAGAGAGAAATGGGGAGAGAGAGACAGAGGAGAGAGAGAGAGAGAGAAGGTGGGGAGGAGCTGGAAGCATCAACTCCCATATGTGCCTTGACCAGGCAAGCCCAAGGTTTCGAACTGGCGACCTCAGCATTTCCAGGTCGACGCTTTATCCACTGCGCCACCACAGGTCAGGCTGTATTTTGAACTTTAAAGTGTTCTTATTCCACTTGCAGAAGAAAAGTGGCAGAGGTGGGGGTGGAATGGGTGCCCTGTGCTATTGTGTGTTAACTCAAGAGATTTGGTTGAGTCTGTGGTGCCCTTCTCTTTACAGGTAACCTTGATGGTGAGGACCATGCTGCAGAGCGAACGGTGGAAGATGTTTTTCTTCGCAAGTTTATGCTGGGTACCTTCCCCGGCTGCCTAACTGACCAGCTTGTCCTGAAGCGCCGGGCTAACCAAGTGGAGATCTGTGCTCTGGTCCTGAGGCAGCTGCCTGCGCACAAGTTCTATTTCCTTGTGGGCTACAGCGAGACCCTGCTGTCCCACTTCTACAAGTGTCCTGTGCGCCTGCACCTCCAAACTGTGCCCTCAAAAGTTGTGTATAAGTATATCTAGGACATTCTGTTATAAAGTACCGCACCCCAGATTCTGAAAGGCACTGTACCTCATTTCATCGAGTTCATGTAGAAACACCCAGTCCAGATGAATTTTCAAGAGTTTTATTAGAGGAGGAGATTTATTAAATATGCCGGCTGCATATGGCTGACATGGGGCATCAGACCCAAGTCGTGCAGTCCCCAAAATAGTTCAGGGGCTGCTTATATACCCTTGATCACACAGGAGCTGGGGAGAGCGTGACATCATGGTACAAGCTGGCAACATTTGTTTAGGGGATACACAGAAACATTAAGACTTTCAAGGTAACACAATCAAAGATGTTTACAAATCTTTCAGGGTTCATCTTCCCTCACCAGCCTAGAGGTATTTTACCCTCAAGATTCCAGGAAGGGGGAAGAACTACAATCAATGCCAGGTGGTATGTAAATTCTGCCTCCTATTGAAAGAGAAGTTTCTTGGTTAACCTTTATTTTAGATTTGAAACTGAATGACCGATTATTCTTTTTTTTTTTAATTAATTAATTTATTTATTTTTTACAGAGACAGAGAGTGAGTCAGAGAGAGGGACAGATAGGGACAGACAGACAGGAACGAAGAGAGATGAGAAGCATCAATCATTAGTTTTTCATTACACGTTGCAACACCTTAGTTGTTCATTGATTGCTTTCTCATATGTGCCTTGACCGTGGGCCTTCAGCAGACCGAGTGACCCCTTGCTGAAGCCAGCGACCTTGGGTTCAAGCTGGTGGGCTTTTGTTCAAACCAGATGAGCCCACGCTCAAGCTGGCGACCTCGGGGTCTCAAACCTGGGTCCTCTGCATCCCAGTCCGATGCTCTATCCACTGCGCCACTGCCTGGTCAGGCCGATTATTCTTGCAAGCTAGAAACTTCTACATTAGGGGTAGTTAACCTTTTTATATCTACCGCCCACTTATGTATCTCTGTTAGTAGTAAAATTTTCTAACTGCCCACCGGTTCCACAGTAATGGTGATTGATAAAGTAGGAAAGTAACTTTACTTTATAAAATTTATAAAGCAGAGTTACAGCAAGATAAAGCATATAATAACTACTTACCAAGTACTTTATGTTGGATTTTCGCTAAGTTTGGCAGAATAAATCTTTATAAGACAACTTACTATAGTTAAATCTATTTTTTTAGCCTGACCAGGCAGTGGTGCAGTGGATAGAGCATTGGACTGGGATGTGGAAGGACCCAGGTTCGAGACCCCGAGGTCGCCAGCTTGAGCGCGGGCTCATCTGGCTTGAGCAAAAAGCTCACCAGCTTGGACCCAGGGTCACTGGCTCCAGCAAGGGGTTACTCAGTCTGCTGAAGGCCCACGGTCAAGGCACATATGATAAAGCAATCAATGAACAACTAAGAAGTTGCAATGCGCAACGAAAAACTAATGATTGATGCTTCTCATCTGTCTCCATTCCTGTCTGTCTGTCCCTGTCTATCCCTCTGACTCTCTGTCTCCGTAAAAAAAAAAAAAATTAAATCTATCTTTTTATTTATACTTTGGTTGCTCTGCTACCACCCACCATGAAAGCTGGAACGCCCCCTAGTGGGTGGTAGGGACCAGGTTGACTACCACTGTTCTACATTCTTCTTCCTCCCCTCCCTAAAGGAGGGACGGGACAGGAAAGGCTGATAGGAAAGCCTGACCTTTCCTCCCAGAATATCAATATCAATTTTCAGCTTTTTGGTACCTTACAACAATTCCTCTTTTTTTGTGTCACTATAGCAGTGGTTCTCAACCTTTCTAATGCCGTGACCCCGCAATACAGTTCCTCATGTTGCGGTGACCCCAAACCAAAAAATAATTTTGGTGGCTACTTCATAACTGTAATTTTGCTACAGTTATGATTTGGAATGTAAATACCTGATATGCATTATGTATTTTGTGATGGCTTTAGGCGACCCCGCTGGGGTCGCGACCCACAGCTTGAGAACCAAAGATGTGGGAAAGGGGGGAAGTGGAAATGGGGAAACACATTCCTTCAGAGTCAACCAGGTTCACTTTTTTTTTTTTAAGCTTTTATTTATTTATTTTTTAATTTTATTTATTCATTTTAGAGATGAGAGAGAGAGGAGAGAGAGACAGAGAGAGAAAAGGGGGGAGGAGCTGGAAGCATCAACTCCCATATGTGCCTTGACCAGGTAAGCCCAGGGTTTCAAACCGGCAACCTCAGCATTTCCAGGTAGACGCTTTATCCACTGCGCCACCACAGGTCAGGCCAGGTTCACTTTCAAAGCTGCTGTTGTCTGGCTTCTTGGTCTATTTTTATTCTTTGGATGAGAGAACTTGGATACAGTTTCCTTGTGGGTTTTCAGGGGTCCCGGGAAGGCTGCCACTTATGATGTCCTCTCTTAGCAAATTGCAAGTAGGTAATAAAGTGTTAGCTGTAGTACCCTAGATCTCTTGTACTTATTTATCTTGCATAACTAGAACTTTAACCCTAGAACAACATCTCATTTCCCCTTCCCCCAGTCCCTAGTAACCACCATTCCACCCTGCTCTAATTTAACTGTTGATTCATGGGATCATGCAGTATTTGTCATTCTGAGTCTGGCTTATTTCACTTAGCATAGTGTTCTCCAGGTTCATCCATGACCCAAATGGCAGGATGTCCTTTATCATAGCCGAGTAATACTCCGTTGTGTGTATGTACCACATGTTAATGTAGCCTTCCACTGGTGGACACTTTCATTGTTTCCAGGTCTTAGCTACTCTGACTAATGTTGCAGCGGACATGATAGTGTTTATTTGTGCTTCAGGTCTGGATTTCTTTCTTTCTTTCTTTTTTTTTCTAAATACCCAGAAGAGGAATTGCTGGATGATATGGTAGTTCTACTTTTAATTTTTCAAGGACTCTTTGTATTGTTTGCCATAAGCTGCACGAATTTACATTCTTACCGTGTATGAAAGGTTCCCTTTTCCCTGAAGTGAGCATTTTCAATGTGGGGAGCTGCATGATGCCTCTATGGAATATTCCTGTTGGTTTCTCCTGGGTGTGAGCACCAGACCTCCCAGCATCGCTGTATGGACAGAGCTCTGTGGGCAGGAAGTAACTCCAGACAGAAGCTGAGGCTGTGGGAATCAGATGCTGGGCCCGAGGGGAGGGGCAGGGAGGCATCAGCAAAACCACGGAGCTTCTCCTGGCCCTGGAGGGTGCAGGCAGCCTAGCTCTGTCTTGAGAGCTGTATCTAGGGCTTGAGGGGTTTATTCCAGGCTAGTGGTTGTGGTCTCTGATGTCTTGGGGGTTCGCTTCAGGCTGCTGAGAGACCAGCCCCTTTTTCCCCTCCACCCTGCACCTGATTGATGCTCTTAGATACCTGCTCTGTTCCAGATGCACGCCTGACCTGAAGACACCTGCCTTACATGCTTTCCCCGTGGGAAACAACCTAATTGGGTATTTCTGGTTAAATCAGTTCAAGTTACTCTTTCATTGTCATGTACTTTATGTCATTATTTCAGCTGAATATGTCCCTTATGGTTGAGGACCACAGTGTCTAAGAATAAAGGACAGTGGTTTGAGGTTTTTCTCTTCTTTTCCTACCCCTCCACCTGATCATAATGTAGAAATAAATTGGAAACTCATATGTGTCTTTGGTTGCATCTAGGGATATGGTTAGATCTATGACCTATGATCTAGTATATGAATAAATATGTATGTCTAGAATAGTATTTCCAGTTGTTACCTGCTAAGAGTTGAGGTACCATAAATGCTAGCTGTTCATTAAATGGCTGCATTGCACAGAGGTCAATCTGTAAAATGAAGAATATGACACATTTTGTACGTTCTGTACAAAGGCATTCTTTTTGGTCCAACCTGTGGCGCAGTGGATAAAGTGTCGACATGGAACCCTAAAGTCGCCGGTTTGAAATCCCTGGCTTGCCTGGTCAAGACACATATGGGAGTTAATGCTTCCTGCTCCTTCCCCCTTCTCTCTCTCATTCCCCCCTCCCTTCTGAAATAAATAAAATAAAATGTCATTATTTTGTTCTGCCTTTTAAAATAAATCTGTGAAATTCTATAATTAATCAACTTAAGCCTTGTTGGCGGGTTGGCATTTGCAAACTTTACAAAGTTTGCATTTGGTTACTTTATAAAGGGCAGTGACACGTCAGACTCCTCACAGCCTCCACATGGGAGCAGCCACATTAGCTTAGCAGTTCATTGAGCACCTACTGTGTAGCAGGCTCCATGTTTGGCCCTGGCCCTGGCCCTGGGTAGCTCCATTTAATAAGATGCTTAGACCTGTAAGTAGGACTTTAAGCCTATGAGTAAGATCATTTTTCTCCTACATAACTATGTTCACCTGCTCTCAAGAAGTATGTTTAGGTTTGGGGAGTTTCCATGGAAACCTGGCCCCTATATGATGTCACAGGATTCATCAGAATCATGGGCCAGTCCTGACTTGTCCCCCAAGTGTCACATCACCTTGTTTGTTTGTTTTTAAAATTGATTTTAGCCTGAGAGGAAAGGGGAGAGAGAGAGAGATACAAGAATATCTATCTGTTCTGGTATGGGCCCTGACCCAGGATCGAACTGTCAACCTCTGCACTTTGGGATGATGCTCTAAAAAATGAAGTTTTCCAGCCAGGGCATGTCAACTTGACTTGCATGTTGTAATCACACCAACACACATCTATTTGCAATTTTTGCATTCTTCTAATTTTAGTAAACACCATGATGTAAGCATATTTTCATGGCTTGGTTTCAGTGCATTGAACAACCTCTCAACCTCTATTTCTGGTATAGAGACAGTTGCTTGTGGTGCATAATAATTTTAATGTGCTATTGCTTTCCTTCGTGTGTCTATGCATATGTGGAGGATTTTACATCTATATAACGCATAGATGTCTGTATTCTGTTTTTGTGGTATTTCTGTTTTGATTGGGTAGGGATTCATGTCCATTGTTTACAGGGCTGGGGCTGGAGTAGGGGTTAAGGTTATAGGTTATAGGTAGTTTATGGTTTGTGGTTACTTATGGCGATGTGTATGGTTTATATTGTATGGTAATTATGGATTGTGTTGATGGTTTATGGCTATTTTTATGTTTTTGGTATGATGTAGAGATTATGGTAAGGGTTTACAGCTTGTCTTTATGGTTTAGTTTATTATTACAGTTTACGGTTTATGGCTATAGTTCATAGTTTGTGGTTTGTGGCTTATGGTTATTATTTAGTGTCATGGATAGAGTTTGTAATGATAGTTATAGTTCATGGTTTATGGTTGTAAGGTTTAAATTTTGGATTTTATGTTTAGGGTTTATGGTTTAGGTTAAGGTTTAGGCTTAGGGTTATGGTCTGTGTTTAGGCTTTAGGCTTAGGGTTAGGATGAGAGGCAGGGATTAGGGCTTAGGTTTTAAGGTTTTGGTTTAGGGTGATATATATTGACTTGTAGGTTTCAGGTTTAGGATTTAGTGATGTCAGATCTGCTGGTTCCTCCTCCAGTGTCTGTTCTCATGCCCAAGTCTAGCTCGTCAGCTTCCCGCTGGGAACTCACATCCTCTGCTTCCAGTCCAGACCGTTCCTGAGGACTCACCCCATGTTTAGCCAATTAAACCTTTCATCCTCTGGGTGCTCTCAAGCATTCAACAATTAGAATGTGATTCAAGCCAGGCCAAAGGTGTATGAAACTGACTTTTCTTGGAACCAAAGAGAAGTGGAAACACTCCTCGCTAGAATGGCTGGTGAACAGGTGACAGCCTGAGTAGCCAGAGGCCCTGTCACCCTGGGTCTCAGCACTTAGCAAAGGCTGCAGAGGGACCAGGTCATACTGTGAGAGTGTGAGAGCCTGGACCTGCCAGGCCCAAACCCACTCTTTTTTTATAATTAAATTTTTATTAATTTTAATGGGGTGACATCAATAAATCAGGGTACATATATTCAAAGAAAACCAAAGTCAGATTGTCCTCCATCACCTTCTATCTAGTTTTCTTTGTGCCCCTCCCCCTTCCCCTTTCCCACCTTCCCTCCCCCCCCCCATAACCACCACACTCTTGTGCATGTCTCTTAGTCTCGTTTTTATGTCCCACCAATGTATGGAATCATGCAGTTCTTGTTTTTTTTCTGATTTACTTATTTTACTCCGTATAACGTTATCAAGATCTCACCTTTTTTTTTTTTTTTCATTTTTCTGAAGCTGGAAATGGGGAGGTAGTCAGACAGACTCCCGCATGCACCCGAGCATGCACCCAACTGGGATCCACCCAGCATGCCCACCAGGGGGCAATGCCCTGCCCATCCGGGGCATCACTCTGTCACGACCAGAGCCACTCTAGCGCCTGCTGCAGAGGCCAAGGAGCCATCCCCAGTGCCCAGGCCATCTTTTGCTCCAGTGGAGCCTCGGCTGCAGGAGAGGAAGAGAGAGACACAGAGGAAGGAGAGGGGGAGGGGTGGAGAAGCAGATGGGCGCTTCTCCTGTGTGCCCTGGCTGGGAATCAAACCTGGGACTCCTGCATGCCAGGTCGACGCTCTACCGTTGAGCCAACCGGCCAGGGCAAGATCCCAATATATACACTATGGTATACTACTCAGCCATAAGAAATTATGACATCGGATCATTTACAACTGACCCAATGTTATAATTTCTTATGGCTGAGTAGTGTACCATAGTGTATATGTGCCACATCTTCTTTATCCAGCCTTCTATTTTTTTTTAACAGTGATTAAAGCCTTTAAGCAAACTCTTGGCCAATATAACAAGAATCCATAAAAGAGTAGTGTCCTTATCATGTTCACCAAGTCCAAGTTGGCCCCAACACCATGCCAAATCCCTGCAAATGCAACCCAACCCCAGTTCAGTCCATTAGGAGCTGTCACAAGGAGCTGGAGTCCAGGAAAAGTCCACATCCAGGAAAACTCTGCATGGCACTGGAACTGTTGTCACAATTCTATACTTGGCAGCTCACGTCCAAGTCCCAGTGACCGCTGCTTCTAGCTGGTAATGATTCAGGTAGACTGGAAAAGCCATCTGCAGCATGTGTGGAGATGGAGCTTCTGTTCTCCTCTGCCTGGAGAGATGAGACCAGGTTGCTTTTCCCTGGAGCTCTGCGACTGTGGCGTGGTAAAGAGAACCTTGGGATACACTAAGCTGAGTGGCAAAGGTAAATTCATAATAGAAGTTGGCAAAAGGGGGAAAGAGAGCTCTAAATTAGGAGTAGGTCCCAGCCTGAAATATGAGTGGGGCATTGAGGTAGGAGGAATAAAGAAAACGCTATATATTAAAGCAGCAGAAAATAGGACTATCAACAACCACAACAGAGATCTTCGAGAGAAGAATAAAAAACTTGACTATTCAGGCCAGACATAGTTAAGTGGCCCTTGTGCAAATGAGATCAGTTTACCTGCTTCTTGGAAGAAATACCCTAGGCTCGTCCACAGTGTCATAGATGGGGCTGACGGCCCTGGGCACCTTCAGCCTTCAGTGGAAAACCCCAGCATTCTTGGCAAGGTTAGGTCATAGGTAGCTGGAGCAGGGCTGGAAGAGACTGAACCCTCCCTTAGAAAAGCAATGGGTAAGCCTACCTTCTAGTGTCCCTTTTTCCTCACAGCAAAGGCATGTAAGCCTGGCAGGCTTTAGCTCAATGACCTTCCTTTCCACTATTGAAGCAGGACCCAGATGAAAGCTGGTAGTTCATCTGATCTTTATTGGGCTTTTTCTGCCTCTTGGTACTTTAAAAGCCATGCTCAGAAGATCTCGCTGAGGGGTTTGAGGATCCCCATTTGCCTATATAAACCTTTTCCATATATCTAGAGCTATTTGGAAAAAGACAAGACAGTGTTATTAGCTGGATCAAATAAAAGAAGGTAGAAGTTTGCAGGAGAAAAAGATTTGGCATCTCCTGTTCATCAGCATTCAAAAGAAAAATTTTTTAAGTAGAGGCCCTGGCCGGTTGGCTCAGTGGTAGAGCGTCGGCCCGGGTTTGATTCCCGGCCAGGGCACACAGGAGAAGCGCCCATCTGCTTCTCCACCCCTCCCCCTCTCCTTCCACTCTGTCTCTCTCTTCCTTTCCCGCAGTGAGGCTCCATTGAAGCAAAGATGGCCTGGGCGCTAGGGATGGCTCCTTGGCCTCTGCCCCAGGCGCTAGAGTGGCTCTGGTCGCAGCAGAGTGATGCCCCAGAGGGGCACAGCGTCGCCCCCTGGTGAGCGTGCTGGGTGGATCCTGGTTGGGCGCATGCGGGAGTCTGTCTCTCCCTGTTTCCAGCTTCAGAAAAATACAAAAAAAAAAAAAAAGAAAAAGAAAGAAAAAAAATTTAAGTAGAAAGCATGATATGGTAGACCGTAGGAGTTCCAGGATATGACTCCTCCTTTAAAATTTTTTTTAAATTGACCTTAAAATATTTGCTGGGTACACTTTAATAATACCTTGACTTTAAAGATTGTAAGAAATACCCATAAATTGAAAGGTTTGACAAAATACAGTAAATGCTTTTGCTACATATGCAGGAGCATTGTCAGTTTAACCAGTTTAGGAAATCCAGTAATAGAAAAATGCATACAGACAATGAGCTATAACAGGGGTCCCCAAACTTTTTACACAGGGGGCCAGTTCTCTGTCCCTCAGACCGTTGGAGGGCCGGAGTATAAAAAAAACTGAACAAATCCTTATGCACACTGCACATATCTTATTTTTAAGTAAAACAAAACGGGAACAAATACAGTATTTAAAATAAAGAACAAGTAAATTTAAATCAACAAACTGACCAGTATTTCACTGGGAACTATGCTTCTCTCACTGACCACCAATGAAAGAGATGCCCCTTCCAGAAGTGCGGTGGGGGCCGGATAAATGGGGGCCACATGTGGCCCACGGGCCGTAGTTTGGGGACCCCTGAGCTATAACATGCTTAGCAGCCTCTCCTATTCTGGCAGAGGTTACTATAAATCCAGAATAAGTATCCACTGTAACATGGACATAGGACTGTTTGCCAAATGAAAGTATATGAGTAACATCCACTTGCCAAACTTGTCCTGGTAGAAGTCCTTGAGGGTTAACTCCAAATGAAGGGACAGATTGTAGTATAGGACCCCTTGGACAGGATTTCCCAATCTGCCGTGCTGCTTCCTGAGAAAGTTGAAACTGTTTACACAGGGCTGCAGCATTCTGGTGCTGAATAGTATGAGACTGAATTGCTCAATCTGTCATGTTTGCTCCAAATAATTTTCTTTTGGGTAGCTTGATCAACAAGGGCATTCCCTTGTGCTAAAGTTCTAGGGAGCATGAAGTGAGTTCGAGTATGTCCTATAAAACGTGGAGCTCTGCCTGACCTGTGGTGGTGCAGTGGATAATGCGTAAACCTGGAAACACAGAGGTTGCCGGTTCAAAACCCTGGCTTGCCTGGTCAAGGCACATATGGGAGTTGATGCTTCCTGTTCCTCCCCTTTCTCTCTCTCTCTAAAATCCTCCCCCAATCCTCTCTAAAATGAATAAATAAAATTTTTTTAAAAAACAAAAAACAAAAAAAAAACGTGGAGCTCTATGTTGACATACAAGTCTTTGAGGAAGGAGGAACTGCTGAAATACTTCATCAGCAGTTGTCCCTAAGACAGCAGTCTTTCTAGTGGAAACAACCATAAGTAAATATTTGCTGTCTGTATACAGATTAAAGGAGGAATATGGCAAATGCTGAAAAGCCATGATAATGGCATATAATTCTAGTCTTTGAACTGACTTTAAGTTGACAGTTTCAGTATAAAGTCCATTGATTTGCAAAAGCGATTTGCCATTTAGTGGAAGTTTTCCAGAGCCATTGTTGTTGATCCTTTGAAAAAAGGAACAATAATTTTGAGGCTCAAAACCTATAAGCTGTAAGGGTCACCTATGCCCCTTGATAATCCAGGAGGCGACAAGATCAAAATATGGAAGTGTATTCTATGGGCTATTATATGGTTCAATGTGCCCAAGCGGTAGCTGCTCTTGTACCAATTGAGCAGCTGCCCTAAGTTTCTCCTCAGAAAGGGGCCATTGGTCTACCCATACAGGATTATCTGATTTCCAAGTAATTGGGTCTGCAAAATGCATTATTGGGGAAGCAGGAGCTACCAAGGCCCCTATGCTAATTTTTTTGATTAATTTTAATGGGGTGACATTGGTAAATCAGGGTACATATGTTCAGAGAAAACATCTCTAGGTTATTTTTACATTTGATTATGCTGCATTCCCATCGCCCAAAGTCCAATTGTCTTCTGTCACCTTCTAACTGATTTTCTTTGTGCCCTTTCCCTCCCCCAACCCCCTCCCTCTCCTCCCCCCCCACCCTGTAACCCCCACACTCTTGTCCATGTCTCTGAGTCTCATTTTTATGTCCCACCTATGTATGGAATCATATAGTTCTTAGTTTTTTCTGATTTACTTATTTCGCTCAATATAATGTTATCAAGGTCCATCCATGTTGTTGTAAATGATCCGATGTCACCATTTCTTATGGCTGAGTAGTATTTCGTAGTATATATGTACCAAAGCTTTTTAATCCACTCGTTCACTGACGGACACTTGGGCTGTTTCCAGATCTTCGCTATTGTGAACAATGCTGCCATAAACATGGGAGTGCATTTCTTCTTTTGAAACAGTGCTATGGTGTTCTTGGGGTATATTCCTAACAGTGGTATAGCTGGGTCAAAAGGCAGTTTGATTTTTAATTTTTTGAGGAATCTCCATACTGTTTTCCACAGTGGCTGCACCAGTCTGCATTCCCACCAGCAGTGCAGGAGGGTTCCCTTTTCTCCACATCCTCGCCAGCACTTATTCTGTGTAGTTTTGTTGATGAACGCCATTCTGACTGGTATGAGGTGATATCTCATTGTGGTTTTAATTTGCATTTCTCTAATGATTAGTGGTGTTGAGCATTTTTTCATATGCCTATTGGCCATCTGTATGTCCTCTTTGAAGAAGTGTCTATTCATTTCTTTTGCCCACTTTTGGATTGGATTGTTTGTCTTCCTGGTATTAAGGTTTACAAGTTCTTTATAAATTTTGGTTATTAACCCCTTATCAGACGCATTGTCAAATATATTCTTTTTTTTTCTTTTTTTTTTTTTTTTGTATTTTTCTGAAGCTGGAAACGGGGAGAGACAGTCAGACAGACTCCCGCATGCGCCCGACCGGGATCCACCCGGCACGCCCACCAGAGGTGATGCTCTACCCCTCCGGGGCGTCGCTCTGTTGCGGCCAGAGCCACTCTAGTGCCTGGGGCAGAGGCCAAGGAGCCATCCCCAGCGCCCGGGCCATCTTTGCTCCAATGGAGCCTCGGCTGCGGGAGGGGCAGAGAGAGACAGAGAGGAAGGAGAGGGGGAGGGGTGGAGAAGCAGATGGGCGCTTCTCCTGTGTGCCCTGGCCGGGAATCAAACCTGGGACTTCTGCACGCCAGGTCGATGCTCTACCACTGAGCCAACCGGCCAGGCCTATATTCTTTCATTGTGTAGTTTGTTTTTTTATTCTGTTCTTATTGTCTTTAGCTGTGCAGAAGCTTTTTAGTTTATAAAGTCCCATTTGTTTATTCTGTCTTTTATTTCACTTGCCTGTGGAGACAAATAGGCAAATATATTGCTGCGAGAGATGTCAGAGAGCTTACTGCCTATGTTTTCTTCTAAGATGCTTATTGTTTTACAGCTTACATTTAAGTCTTTTATCCATTTTGAGTTTATTTTTGTGAGTGGTGTAAGTTCGTGGTCTAGTTTCATTTTTTTGCAGGTAGCTTTCCAATTTTCCCAACACCATTTGTTGAAGAGGCTGTCTTTACTCCACTGTATGCTCTTACCTCCTTTGTCAAATATCCATTGTCCATAAAGGTGTGGGTTTATTTCTGGGTTCTCAGTTCTGTTCCATTGATCTATATGCCTGTTCTTATGCCAGTACCAGGCTGTTTTGAGTACAATGGCCTTGTAGTATAACTTGATATCCTGAAGTGTGATACCTCCCACTTTATTCTTCCCTTTCAAGATTGCTGAGGCTATTCATGATCTCTTTTGCTTCCATATAAATTTTTGGAATATGTGTTCTATATCTTTGAAGTAAGTCATTGGTATTTTAATCGGTATTGCATTGAATTTATAAATTGCTTTGGGTAATATAGACATTTTAATGATGTTTATTCTTCCTAACCATGAGCATGGTATATGCTTCCACTTGTTTGTATCTTCCCTGATTTCTTTTATCAATGTTTTATAATTTTCCGAGTATAAGTCTTTAATCTCCCTGGTTAAATTTATTCCTAAGTACTTTATTTTTTTGGTTGCAATGGTAAAGGGGATTGATTCCTTAATTTCTCTTTCTGACAGTTCATTGTTAGTGTATAAAAATGCCTCTGATTTCTGAGTATTAATTTTATATCCTGCCACCTTGCTGAATTCATTTATCAGGTCTAGTAGTTTTTTGACTGCGACTTTAGGGTTTTTTATATACAATATATCATCTGCAAATAATGATAGTTTTATGTCGGGAGCCAATCAACAACTGCTGGCTGACAAGGTCACAGCAGAGAAGATCCACAACTGCTGGCTGACAAGGTCACAGCAGGAGAAGACCCACAACTGCTGGCTGACAAGGTCACAGCAGAAGAAGATCAAAAACTGCTGATTGACAAAGTCACAGCAGAGAAGACCAACGGTTGCGGGTTGACAAAGTCACCACAAAGGAAAGGCACAATGATACTTCCCCCTTTGACTTTTTGAATTAATCTGGCCTTATATCCCCCCTTTTCTGGGTGTGTGCTATTATTTATGGCACAGGGATAATAGTACCGTGTTTTCCCTGTACATTTGTACTAATTTCTTTCGAAATGAGACAGAAGGTGTTAGTTTCACAGAAAAGCCTATAACCCCCTGAACTGGGCTCATAAACATAAGAGGCTGGCTATGATATCCCTCGTAAAGGGTTAAGTTTGTAGGAGAATTTCTTCTTATTAATCATGTTAGAAAAAATAGATTATGACTTGTGAATGAGTAGGAGGCAGTGGCTGTGCACAGAGCACCTTTCGGCCTTCACTTAATTCATCATTTTTCCTCCCTAGCCTTTTCATGTGATAGAGTAGAGAAACTTTCCTTTCTTTTTGCATACCTGACCTGCAGGTGGTGGACACTCTGAGAAGAATATAGTTAGAACTTAACTAGTGTATGAATATAGTAAATAAATAAAATTTGACTGGACAATTGAATCTTAGGTAAAGTGTAGTGGAGTGGCCCATTGCGTGGCCTTGGATGGGAGCGCAGCTGGCAAGAAAAGAATGTTTTGCTAAGAGACTTGTTTTATGACTGAAGGCAGTTGCTGGGCTTTTCTCAGTGAGACATTCTCATGAGATTTATGTACTTTCCAAGGTTTTTCCTTCAGATAATGAGAGGAATCTGGGGGGACCCATAGAAGCAATAGCAATTAATGCCTTCTGATATTATGTTGCTACTTAGCTATCTTGCAGGTGCACTCTATATATCTTTTTTTTTTTTTTTTTTTTTTTTTTCATTTTTCTGAAGCTGGAAACAGGGAGAGACAGTCAGACAGACTCCCGCATGCGCCCGACCGGGATCCACCCGGCACGCCCACCAGGGGCGACGCTCTGCCCACCAGGGGGCGATGCTCTGCCCATCCTGGGTGTCGCCATGTCGCGACCAGAGCCACTCCAGCGCCTGAGGTAGAGGCCACAGAGCCATCCCCAGCGCCCGGGCCATCTTTGCTCCAATGGAGCCTTGGCTGCGGGAGGGGAAGAGAGAGACAGAGAGGAAAGCGCGGCGGAGGGGTGGAGAAGCAAATGGGCGCTTCTCCTGTGTGCCCTGGCCGGGAATCGAACCCGGGTCCTCCGCACGCTAGGCCGACGCTCTACCGCTGAGCCAACCGGCCAGGGCTACACTCTATATATCTTAAAGCAAAAGTTACTCTTGATGTTATGCCAATTTCTTAATAAGCAAGCCTTTTGAAGTCTTGTGAGAAAAATTAGGATACTGCATGAACTCAAGCCATTTGCCTGAGCAAGTGGTGGTCCTTTGCTAGTCCTTGATGATTTCGTCTGCTAATCTCTCTCTGTGCCCTTGACTCACAACAGTAAAGTAGTTATTAATTAGTACTAATCTTTTAGAAGTTTGTACTGATATTGTTATTGCTATTCAAGTTATTGTATATCTGTACTTTGAATGACTTACCACCTGATTTGTAGCTTATAGATATGATTTAACTGTTATCTGGAAATATGTAACCATAGTGAAACAAAATACCATGTGATTGTAACTTAGTGTGTGTGCATAAAAAGAAAGCTAGACCAGCATATGGCAGAGATGCCTGGCAGTAAATGCTAACGAGAGAATAAAGAGAAAATAAAGAATTCGGCTCTCTCACTCGATTTGCCGAAGCTGTCTCTCCCTGTGGGACCCCTGGGATCCCCCCCGGGGCTGGACCCTGGCAGTTTTACTTCTTCTTTTCCAACTTGAATACCTTTTACTTCTTCTTCTTGTCTTATTGCTGTGGCTAGGACTTCCAGGACTATGTTGAATAAAAGTGGTGAAAGGGGGCACCCCTGCCTTGTTCCTGATCTTAAGGGGATTGCTTTTAATTTTTGCCCATTGAGTATGATGTTGGCTGTGGGTTTGTCATAGATGGCCTTTATCATGTTGAGGTATGTTCCCTGTATTTCCACTTTGCTGAGAGTTTTGATCATAAATGGGTGCTGAATTTTGTCAAATGCTTTTTCTGCATATATTGAAATTATCATGTGGTTTTTCTCTTTCCTTTTGTTTATGTGATGAATCACATTGATTGATTTGCAAATATTGTACCAGCCTTGCCTCCCCAGAATAAATCCCACTTGATCATGGTGTATGATTTTTTTCATATATTGCTGGATTTGGTTTGCTAATATTTTGTTGAGGATTTTAGCATCTAAATTCATCAGGGATATTGGCCTATAATTTTCTTTCTTTGTGTTGTCTTTGCCTGGTTTTGGAATCAGAATTATGCTTGCCTCATAAAAGGAGCTTGGAAGTCTTCCTTCCTCTTGAATTTTTTGAAATAGCTTGAGAAGGATAGGAGTTAGTTCTTCTTTGAATATTTGGTAGAATTCACTTGTGAAGCCATCAGGCCCAGGACTTTTTTGGGGGGAGGAGTTTTTTGATAACTGTTTCAATCTCATTTGTTGTAATTGGTCTGTTTAGGTTTTCTGATTCTTCCAGATTAATTTTTGGAAGATTATGTTTCAAGGAATTTGTACATTTCATCTAGGTTGTCTAGTTTTTTGGCATACAGTTCTTCATAGTATTTTCTTACAATATTTTCTATTTGTGTTGTGTCAGTTGTTATTTCTCCACTCTTGTTTCTAATTTTATTTATTTGAGTCCTCTCTCTTTTTTTCTTGGTGAGTCTGGTTAAAGGTTCGATCTTGTTTACCTTTTCAAAGAACCAGCTCCTGGTTTCATTGATCCTCTGTATTGTTTCTTTAGCCTCGATGTCATTTATTTCTGCTCTGATCTTTATTATTTCCTTCCTTCTACTAGCTCTGGGCTTTACTTGCTGTTCTTTTTCTAGTTCTTTTAGATGTAGGGTCAAGTTGTTTATTTGAGCTCTTTCTAGCTTCTTGAGGTATGCCTGTAATGCTATAAACTTCCCTCTCAGGACTGCTTTTACCGTGTCCCATAAATTTTGAGTTGATGTATGTTCATTATCGTTCATTTCTAGGAATTTTTAAATTTCTTCTTTGATTTCATTGTTTACCGCTTCGTTATTTAATGACATGCTATTTTGCTTCAATGTGTTTGAGTATTTTTCAGTTTTTCTGTTGTGGTTGATTTCTAGTTTCATGCCATTGTGATTGGAGGAAGTGCTCGATATGATTTCAATCTTCTTAAATTTTTTGAGACCGCTTCTGTGCCCTAACATGTGGTCTATTCTAGAGAATGTACCATGAGCACTTGAAAAGAATGTATATTTTGCTCTTTTAGGGTGAAAGGTTCTGAAGATATCTATTAAATCGAGTTGATCTAGTGTGTCCTTTAAGTCTGCTGTTTCTTTGTTAATTTTCTTTCTTGAGGATCTATCTAGTGATGTTAGTGGGGTATTGAAATCTCATACTATTATAGTATTGCTGTTGATCTCGCCCTTTATATCCATCAAAGTCTGCTTTATATATTTAGGTGCTCCTATATTAGGTGCGTAGATATTTATGATCAGTTATATCTTCCTGTAGGATTGCTCCCTTTATCATTATGTAGTGACCTTCTTTATCTCTAACTATAGTCTTTGTTTTAAAGTCCATTTTGTCTGATATAACTATTGCTACCCCAGCTTTTTTGGTCATTTCCATTTGCATGAAATGTTTTTTTCCATCCTTTTATCTTCAGTCTATGTGTATCTTTTGTTTTAAGGTGTGTCTCTTAGACAGCATATGTATGGGTCCTGTTTTCTTATCCACGCAGCTACCCTATGTTTTTTGATTGGATCATTTAATCCATTTACTTTTAAGGATGTTATTGATATGTAATTGTTTATTGCCATTTTATTCTTTAAAACTGTATTTCTCTTTTGCTATATTCTTTTTCTCCTTTGATCTGTTTACAACCAAACCCACTCTTAAACTTGCCTCTTGCAACTATTCCTTTAATCCTTCTGTTAATGAATTATTAATTTATTTTACTTCAGTAGGTATGTCCTTTCTTTTGGAATTAAATGGCTTTAGGTGACACACCGGAATCAGTAATCCCTGAGACTCCCTCCTCAGAATGTCCTCACCGGGTGGGGTCACCTGGGGGAGATGAAGACACTGGGTGGGGCTGGATCTCAGGAGAGCTGCCTATCAGCTCTGTCCCATTCCTTCCCCATTCTTGGAGAGGGACACTCAGAACAGTGAGGAAAAACAGCAGGTGAAGAAGTGCCTGTTTGTGATTTCCTTATTGTAGGGTCGATTTTATTAATGTGTATTTTTACTAGGAAATCACCCATTCCTTTAGTTTTCCAGTTTGATGCAACAGGTGTTTTACATTTAACTCTTAATTTCTCCTTATTTCTATTTTTTTACAGAATTGTTACAAGTAATAAACAAATATTGATATATCATTGTTAACTAAAGTCTATATTTTATTCAGTTTCTCACATTCAAGGTTCAGTCTTGGTGCTGGCGCCTCTGTCTGTCAAAGCCTTCACCTCTCTGCCAGCCTGAGAGGGTGATGCTGACACAGACGTTTTCTGTGACTGAGTAGGGTGGTAGGATGGGAAATGAGGCAGGAGAGAAAATGAGCCTGATAGAGAGTCTCAACACTGTGCAAATAATAGAGACTTTATTCTGGGTCCTGGTTGGATGGCTCAGCGGTAGCGTGTTGGCCTGGCCTGTGGAAGTTTCAGGTTCAATTTCTGGTCAGGGCACACAGGAGAAGTGACCATCTGCTTCTTCACCCCTCCCTTTTCCCTGTGTGTTCTCTCTTTCTCTCTCTCTCTCTTTCTCTCTCTCCCTCTCTCTCCCTCCTCCCCTCCTTTCCCCTCCCACAGTCATGGCTTGGTTGGAACAAGTTGGCCCCAGGTGCTGAGGATGGCTCCATGGCCTCGCCTCAGGAGCTAAAGTAGCTAGGTTGACAAGCAACAGCCCCAGATGGGTAGAGCACCCCCCCCCAGGGGCTTGCAGGGTAGATCCTGGTGGGGGCACATGCAGGAGTCTGTCTCTCTGCCTCCCCACTTCTCAATTAAGGGGAAAAAATTGCACCTAGCTTGGGGTGGCACAGTGGATAAAGCATCAGCCTGGAATGCTGAGGTCACAGGTTGGAAATTCTCAGCTTGCCAAGTCCAGGCACATAGAGGAAGCAACTACGAGTTGATGCTTCCCACATCTCTCTCCTATTTCTCTCTCTGTCTCCATCTCTCTCTAAAAATCAAAAAAATTTTAAAAAGTTTAAATTGTGATAGAAGTAAATATATCTCGATTTGTTTATAAACATAAATGTAAAGAAGACTGGCATAACCAACAACTCACAATTCCTTAGTCACAGTTTTCATTAGAAAATGTTGTTTTAAAAGCTAAGAATTTTAATATATGTTATTGAAAAAAATAACAAAGAACTGTACATAAAAGAAGAACAAGGTATGTTGTGAATGAATAAAAATGTATGGGATATGAGAATTGTTTTGAGAGAGGAAATTAATTTTGTCCTAGATTGAGGCTTATAGTTTCAGAATGAGATAGAGGGTGAAAATAGGATAAAAGATGAATGTTAAAAGGAAGGTAGTAAAAGGTTTGTGAAGAGAAATTTAAAGAGAGGAAGTTTTTATACACAGTCAAGCTGAATAATGCTGGAAAAAATTAAGTAAATGAATGTAAATATGAAAAGTAGGCAGATGTAGAAGCAGAGTTTGGTTTACATTACTTGGTCAAAAGGTCAAAAACTCAAATAAGTCAGTTGTCTAGCACCAGATATTACAAAAAACTTCCTGTCTGTAAAGCAAAGATACAATGTTCTTAAAGTGTATCTGTTTGATATTGTTTTAAACAGGTGTTTGATTACTAAACAATCTCAATCCTAAGAACCAAAGATGTGATAACATATTGATCCAGTTTATTTTTGTTTTGTTTTGTTTTGGTTTTGGTTTTGGTTTTTTTTTTTTTTTTTTCTGAAGCTGGAAAAGGGGAGAGACAGACAGACTCCCACATGCGCCCGACCGAGATCCACCCGGCACGCCCACCAGGGGCGACGCTCTGCCCACCAGGAGGCGATGCTCAGCCCCTCTGGGGCATCGCTCTGCCGCGAGCAACCAGAGCCACCCCAGGGCCCGGGGCAGAGGCCAAGGAGCCATCCCTAGCACCTGGGCCATCCCTGCTCCAATGGAGCCCTGGCTGTGGGCGGGGAAGAGAGAGACAGAGGAAGAGGGGGTGGAGAAGCAAACGGGCGCCCCTCCCATGTGCCCTGGTTGGGAATCAAACCTGGGTTTCCCGCACGTCAGGCCGATGCTCTACCGCTGAGCCAACCGGCCAGGGCCAAATTGATCCAGTTTTGATGTGAGATGATCCCTGCTGTGTCAAGTAAGACCCTCTCCAGACACTCACAGGACTTGTGGCTGACATCAGAGCCCTAACCTCTGAGCCTGGCCTCATCCACACAGTCACATTGACCAGAGATGACATCCAGGGACCCCATGCTCTCGCTGGTGGGTCCACGTTTCACAGTAAATGGACCCAGAGCTGACGTGAAAAGATCTCGAAGTCTAATATGAGGGTACTTGTCTATATGAGGGAGGACTCAGAGCTGATGTGACAGGATCCGTACTCTCTCAGGTAGGTTCCCTACGCACAATCACTGGGTCATATCTGATATGTCAGGGCTCCGTACTCCCTCAGGGAAGACCCCTGGCCACACTCAGAGTGGGCAGAGCTGATGTGACCTGACTCTGTACGCTGTCTGAGCAGAACCCCTCACACACTTGGGTGCACACCGGCAGGAAACTCTCTTCTCTGCTGCCACCTCGTGTGCATCTTGAAAATAACAGCTAGGTAAGAGTCACCAGAAAGTTTTTTCCTCTGCTGCAATCTGGGTGCATGTAACCAAAAATCTGTCAACCTACTTTTGCACCACCAACGTGTCTTTTCCCATCTTTCACTTTGAATCTCTTTACACGCTTATGTTTTAGGGACCACGTGTGGGGCGGGGCGGGGACTGGGAGAGGTGGGACAAATCTTGCAGGGTGTGGCTGACAGGGCGCAGTAAGGAAGGTGAGGGCTGGACACCTCCCCATGGTGGGATCAGTCTGTGGAAAGGAGCTTCAGCCTTGCCTTAGACAGGAGCTTCCACCTCGAGAGGGGTGTTGGGCAGATAAAATACATTATGCTCACTTTGTTAAAGTTGGCGCTGCCTACATGGCAGCCTGTCACCCAGGTGATATTAATATGTGTTGGGGGTGGGCTGTGGGCAGGCAGGATCCTTGTAGCCTGGGGCTTAGTTTTAGGACTAAGCCTTTCCCACCCTTTTTGATGTGGGGTGGTGCAATCCCATCATGCCTCAGATAAGTGACTTTGTATCAGAGACTTCCCTATTTTGTATATTGGATTAAAGGTTTTGATTTCTACAGTATAAAACGGGGGCAGAATGGGAGCTTGCTCTCTTAGTTCCTGAAATGAACATTAGAGCAGAGAGCGGCCATGTGGAGGAGGCCAGGAGAAGCAGCCAAGATGGTAGAGTGTTGAGCGAGAGGCCAGTTTGTGCAGTTTGTGCAGAGAGAAGGAAGGAGATGGGGAACAGAGGTGAATTGGTCTGGTGAGCTAGAAACCTTTGATTCTAGGAAACTCGAATAAGTCAGTAGCTTTGTGAGCACTGAATGTGAGTGGGTTTTGGAGCCCAGTGTGTGTTTTTACTTGCCCGCCGGGTGCAAGCTAGGATTAAAGATGATGGCCCACCAGTTTTTAGCTTTGTTGTTTCTTTACCGACTGTCTGAATCCAATGAGAACCTGCATGTGAATGGCCACGATGGCAGCTCCTAGCCTGACAAGGGGCTAACTCCCTGGAGAGGGTCTCCAACCTAGGATTTGGTGACCTTCCGAGTGACGGGGCCCTCCCTCTGTAGAGTGACTCTTTGTTGGGCAGATAAAATGTATTATCCTCACTTTGTTAAAGACTCCGTTGCCCAGGTGATATTAATGTGTGTTGAGAATCCTTTTAGCCTGGGGCTTGGTTTTGGGATTAAGCCTTTCCCACCCATTTTGATGTGGGGTGGTACAATCCAATCATGCCTCAGAGAAGTGACTGTATTGGGGACTTCCCTATTTTGTGTATTGGATTAAGGGTTTGGATTTCTACACTATAAAATAGGGACGGAGCAGGACCTTGCGCTCTTGGTTCCTGAGATTATCATTAGAAGAGAGAGCAGAAGAGAGCAGAGAAAGGCCACGTGGAGGAGGCCAGGAGAAGCAGCCAAGATGGTGGAGTGCTGAGTGAGATGCCAGTTTGTGTAGAGTTTGTATTTGGGATAAGGAAGGAGATGGGGAACAGAGGTGAATAAGTCTGGTGAGCTAGAAACCTTTGATTCTAGGAAACTCGGATAAGTCAGTAGCTTTGTGAGCACTGAATGTGACTGGGTTTTGGAACCCAGTGTGTATTTTTACTTGCCCACCGGGTGCAAGCTAGAATTAAAGACTATGGCCCATCAGTTTTTGGCTCTGCTGTTTCTTTACCGACTGTCCGAATCCAATGCAAACCTGCATGGGCTGGGCTGCTGTGATAGTGGCCTTGGTCCTGGCTTCTGGCTTTACACTCTTGTTCCATGGAGGGACAGTCCCTCCCTGGAGATGTTTACTGAGGGGAGGGAGCCTCCCCCTGCCCGAGGTCTTCCTTGGCAAGTTAAGCAACGTCCAGACCTGTAGAATATTTATGAGTTTATTTTATCCAAACTGTCAACAATTGCTGGTAATCAAAGTCTCAGCGGATAGAAAAAATGATTTGGAAAATGGCGTTTTGCTCTGTATTTTGTACATCAGAATCAAAACAGAAGACAAGGGGGGTTACATGAACTTGGTGATAGATTAGGGACGACAAGAACACAAAGCGGGGAAATCTGTGGCACTGATTAAAATTAAAGTGTATATACTGAAATTTCTTTTACATGGGCAGGAATGAGATAGTAACAGTGACAGTGATAATAGCAACAATGGTGGTGGTTGGCTTCTGCTGTGCTGATCTGCTTGCTCTGAGGGCTGCAGGAAAAAAATTACCCTTACATTTCAAAGGCATGCTATTGTTAGATAGGATAGACAGGCATCAGTGCAGGAAAAGGGGAAGGGGAACAAAGGGGGTTTTATCTCATCTACTGAAGGAGGGGGTCAGCGGTCACACAGTCTGCCAGGACAAAATCACCAGATGTCCAAATGGCCTTGAAACACTGTACATTGCTCAGAGTATAAGTGAAAGGGAACCTTGGAAGTTACAGTTAAAAAGCATATGATCTCTAAGACCCCAACAAGTAGCAGTGTTCAGACGAGCTGAGTTGCCCACCTGTGTCTTGTGCCAAGTGAATGATAGGTACATGAATTCCAAACTGCCCTCTTGATGTTCCGCTTATCTGTCAGACCTCACCCTTACTGGACTAATGACCCTGAGATAGGAATTCCAAAAAAGCTGAGAAGCCACCCCAAGGAGGGGCTCCGGACATACCAGGACTATTGATTCAACACCCACATGCTCGAAGTCCCCCAAGGAGAAGCATTCTGGACATACCAGGACTTTTGCCTCAGTATCCTCTCAGGCTCTCCCAAACACTACATAACTCGCCGCTAGTCTGTAACCCGGTGCACTTCTCCTGGAGGGGTGCCCCAGCAGGTCTTTCTCCTCTAATAAAGCCTGCACATCTGGTGATCGAGTGCCGTCTCATTCTTACAGTGAACAGCTTTGCTTAATAAACTGCTTGCTTTGTTTGAACACTGCACCCTGTCTGTTGCCTGAATTCTTTCTCACCTGAGAAGCCTGAGTTTTATCTGGTGGACCTGAGTTTTCTCTGGTGCCATTATCAGGTACCACACTTATTGTGTGGTAAGGTACTGAAGAATTGCAAAAATTAATATTAATATTTTAGGAGGAAAATTCAGGCTTCTTGCCCGTCCTTTCTTTTGAGAAAGGAGGGAGAAGAATGCAGAAGCTTTCTGGCTTGCAAGCATGACTGGGTCATTTAGTTTAACTATAGAATAAAGGTTATCTGAAGAACTTCCTTTCCCTTTCAATAAGAGACAATATTTACATATCCTACACTGATTTGAACTCTTCCTCCCTTCCTAGGATCCTGAGAGTAACATACACCTCTAGACAAAGGAATGGGAGACAGACACTAAAGGATTTGTGAATGTGTTTGATATGTAAAATGACATCACTTTGTGTTGCCTTGTAAGTCTTAATATGTAGGAATGTTTTTATAGATCCTATAGACCAGTGGTTCTCAACCTTTCTAATGCCGTGATCCCGCAATACAGTTCCTCATGTGGCGGTGACCCCAAACCAAAAAATAATTTTGGTGGCTACTTCATAACTGTAATCTTGCTACAGTTATGATTCGGAATGTAAGTACCTGATATGCATTATGTATTTCCTGATGGTTTTAGGCGACCCCGCTGGGGTCGCGACCCACAGGTTGAGAACCGCTGCTCTAGACAAATGTTATAAGCTTGTTAATGATTGATTATTGTATCATGTTCCTCTTCCTTTTCCCCCCAACTGTATGTGATTAAGTCTATATAATGAGATGAAGGCTATTTCACACACACAGAATTTGGGTCAGCTATACCCTGTGTTAGTCGTATGCAGCCGGCTTAATCAATAAATCTCCTCCTAAAAATTCTTCTGTATCCTGCCTTGGTGTCTTTACGTAAACCTGTAGAATTAAGGAACGCTACTTTACAACAATTGTAGATGCAAAAGACAAGAGACAGGCTCAATGAAAATAAGCCTTTGACCTTTTTAGAGAAAAATACCTCCCTAGGACATGACTACCCACCATGAACTGCTTTTAGTTAGAAAGTTTTAATTTCAGACCATCCACTGTGTTTATTTTAGGTCTCTGAGTTTGTAAGGCCACCATGCAAGCCTCCCCTGAGCTTATCAGGTTCCGCATGTGGCCCCTTTTTTGTTCACACCCTCCTCAAAGAGACGCTGGCTTCCTAGAGAAGTGCTCCGCTGTCTCAGTAGAGCCTGAGCTTTACCTCGATCAGGCGTCCCTGATTCGACTTCCCCGTGCATTGGGACACTCCTGCTTAACAGCAGGGCTGGCAGTCTCTTTGAGACTACTCTTGAGGGGGGCTATGAGGATTCTAGTTATTGGTAGTGAGACCAATCACCACTGGAGGAAGGACACGAGCAACACACAAGTTAGTTGCAAGAATCACACATGCAGTTTATTACTCAGAGATCCTATGGTATTCCTGGGTAATGGTTAATGGGGCCACATCAGCGTGCACTTCTCGGCTGTCCTTTGTTAGAGCGGCTAGTATGGAGACAGTCCACACTCAATGTTGGAGTCTGGGCGACTAACTGCAGCTGGGGGCCCCTTGGCTTTAGTGCCCTTTCTGGCATACACCTTCTAACATAATTCTTAATCTCTGGATGATCACATCAAGCCACTTTTGGGGATTTTCTTGCAGGGAGCTCTTTTTTGATAATCTACAGAATTGTCACATTAAGCCACTTTCAGGAAGTTCCTTGCAAGGAGCTCTTTTTATCTATATATAATTTCACACACACATTAACTGGGCCCTGAGCTAAGGGCATGGTCTTGCCTATCATATCCCTATACACCAGATTAGCTCCCATGCAGAGGGTGTGGCTTATTCACTTACCTTAGTAGCTTTTTTTTTTTGTATTTTTCCGAAGCTGGAAATGGGGAGAGACAGTCAGACAGAGTCCTGCAGGCGCCCGACCGGGATCCACTCGGCACGCCCACCAGGGGCGATGCTCTGCCCACCAGGGGGCGATGCTCTGCCCCTCTGGGGCGTCGCTCTGTTACGACCAGAGCCACTCCACGCCTGGGGCAGAGGCCAAGGAGCCATCCCCAGTGCCCTGGCCATCTTTGCTCCAATGGAGCCTCGCTGCAGGAGGGGAAGAGAAAGACAGAGAGGAAGGAGAGGGGGAGGGGTGGAGAAGCAGATGGGCGCTTCTCCTGTGTGTCCTGGCTGGGAATTGAACCCGGGACCCCTTGCACACCAGGCTGACGCTCTATCACTGAGCCAACCCGCCAGGGCCAAGTAGCTTTTAATATTATATCCTATCATTTCTATATATCTTCTATAATTTCTATATATTTATTATAGCATTATATTACTGTAACATTCTACCCCCTGATCCTGGTGAGCTATAAGCTGTCTGGATTCTTAAGCCTATCTAGTAATGCTTGTTGTGTTCATGTTGGCAGGAAGGTAGATAATGGTGGGGAAATAGAGTTGGACACTATACAGTGTGTCCGTAAAGTCATGGTGCACTTTTGACCAGTCACAGGAAAGCAACAAAAGATGATAGAAATGTGAAATCTGCACCAAATAAAAGGAAAACTCTCCCAGTTTCATACCTATACAGTGCAGTTCGATGTGGGCTCACGCACAGATTTTTTAGGGCTCCTTAGGTAGCTATCCCGTATAGCCTGTACAGACTCATCACTGACTGATGGCCTACCAGAACGGGGTTTCTCCACCAAATTGCCAGTTTCCTTCAACTGCTTATCCCACCGAGTCATGTTATTTCTATGTGGTGGCGCTTTGTTATAAATGCGCTGATATTCATGTTGCACTTTGGTCACGGATTCGATTTTAGCGAGCCACAGAACACACTGAACTTTCCTCTGTACCATCCACATCTTGACTGGCATGGCCCTGGGCTGCTCCACTGTATACATGGTGTTACGTCATCATCTGCACATGCGCACATGCTGCCACATCATCCTACAGAAACTGGAACTTGGAATGCCTGCCTCAGGGAGAAGCCTCAGGGTTCCATTTAGTAGAAGGCTCCAGTATTCATAGGCTTGATGGCATGTTAGAGGAAACCATTGTGCCCTAAGAAGACAATTGTCCCCCCAGCCCTCCATTTCGGGTTTGGGGGGAGGTTCCCCAAGGTGTTTTGGGGAAGCAAGAGAAAAATGGTTCCATTGTAGGAGATGCACCATGGGAGTCAAAAGTGGGCGGGGAAACTCTGGGAGGTGCAGACCTGAGATGGTTTACAGCAAGGAGAGGTACTGTGTCCCAGCCCAAAAATACAGACGTGGTCCTAACAGAGATCTGAGCTTTTTGTTTGTTTGTTTGCCGTTTCTTCTGCCTTTTCCTGAGTGAAAAGTGTGAGGCACATTGCAGATTTATTACTTAATTTTTCTTTGTATTTTAAGTTTTTCATTGATTTGAGAGAGAGAGAGAGAGAGAGAAGCATGCACTGATTGCTCCACTTAGTTGTTCCATTTAGTTATGTGCTCATTGGTTGTTTCTTTTAGGTGCCAACAATGGGGCTCACACCAGTCATGTTGGGGTTTGGTACAATGCCGTATGTACTGAGCTACATGGCCAGTGCCCCATAGGCTTTTTAAAATGTTGTATTTTAATTATCATTCATTTGAAGTTATTTTATATTTCCAATTGTGATGTGTTTGGGGGGTTATTTAGAAAATGTCATTTATGCCTTAAAGCATAAGGAGCTCGTGTGTCCCTTTTATTAATATTTTTTAGCCAGACCAGGCAGTGGTGCAGTGGATAGAGCAGGGGTCCCCAAACTTTTTACACAGCAGGCCAGTTCACTGTCCCTCAGACCGTTGGAGGGCCGGACTATAAAAAAAACTATGAACAAATCCCTATGCACACTGCACATATCTTATTTTAAAGTAAAAAAAACAAAACGAGAACAAATACAATATTTAAAATAAAGAACAAGTAAATTTAAATCGACAAACTGACCAGTATTTCAATGGGAACTAGGCTCCTCTCACTGACCACCAATGAAAGAGGTGCCCCTTCCGGAAGTGCAGCAGGGGCCCGATAAATGGCCTCAGGGGGCTGCATGTGGCCCGCGGGCCGTAGTTTGGGGACCCCTGGGATAGAGCATTGTACTGAAATGCAGAAGACACAGGTTCTAAACCCTGAGGTCACTGGCTTGAGTGCCTGCTCATCCAGCTTGAGCACGGGCTCAGCAGCTTTATTGCGGGGTCACTGGCTTGAGCGTGGGATCATAGACATGACCCCATGGTTGCTGGCTTGAGCATGGGATCATAGACATGACCCCATGGTTGCTGGCTTGAGCCCAAAGGTCACTGGCTTGAGCAAGGGGTCACTTGCTCTGATGTAGCCCCCCAGTCAAGGCACATATGAGAAAGCGATCAATGAACAACTAAGGTGCTGCAATGAAGATTTGATGCTTCTTATCTCTCTCCCTTTCTGCCTGTCTGTCCCTATCTGTCCCTCTCTCAACCTATATTTTAGGTTAATGGCCATGAGAACCAAACACACATTTTATATTCTTTTAAACTTGGAAGCTTGTTGGATATTGCTTTCTGTTGTTTTGTGGTCTCTTTTCCATATGTTTGAAGTATACTTCTCTGTTGTCACTCTGTGCCCATGGCAATTTCAGAAGAAAACTTAAGTACAATCACCTTAGTGTTTACATGATCAAGGAACAGCTTGTTCACCCCTTACCTTATTTCTTGTGTTAATAGGTTTTGGGGTTTCCCAACAAAAAGTAATCTGTCAGGTGTGTCACATGTTCTCAAATTAGGTACATGTTATCCATTTAATTTTCTTTTCTGAAGTGAGAAGCAGGGGGGAGGCAGACAGATAGACTCCTGCATGAGCCTGACTGGGATTTACCCGGCATGCCCACCAGAGAGCTATGCTTGGCCCCTCTGGGGTGTTGCTCCACTGTAGTTGGAGACATTCAAGTGCCTGAGGCAGAGGCCATGGAGCCATCCTCAGTGCCCAGGCCAACTCTGCTCCAGTGGAGCCTTGGCTGCTAGAGGGGAAGAGAGAGACAGAGAGGAAGGAGAGGGGGAGGGGTGGAGAAGTAGATGGGCACTTCTCCTGTGTGTCTTGACCGAGAATCAAACCCGGGGCTTCCACACGCCCAGCCAATGCTCTACTGCTGACCCAACCGGCCAGGGCCTGTCCATGTCACCTTTAAGAATCCTAGATTCTGGCCTGACCTGTGGTGGCACAGTGAATAGAGTATCGATTTGGAACACTGAGGTTGTAGTTTAAAACTCTAGGGTTGCTGGGTAAAGGCATACATGAGAGGCAACTACTCTGAGGTGATGCTTTTGACTTCTTCTCCCTTTCTCCCTGTCTCTTCTCTCTTTTCTTCATAATCAATCTATAATTTCCCCCAAAAAACCTAAGATTCTGTTATTTATGTTTTTTAAATGTACTATATATGCAATATAACCTTATTGTCTTGTATTCTTGGGAATATGAATTTACCCTGAGCATGTATTATATGTTGAATATCTCTTACTCATCTGATTATTTCACCTGATTATTAGCCCAGATACCAAAACTTCAAAGTATGAAAAAAATTTTAAATTTCATCCCCCACACTGTCGATGAACTGGCATGTGACATGAATGGCTGGGGCACTAAGTCCTGGACAGTTCTGCAGCTGAGATCACGGACATGTGTCAGCTAAGGGTAAGCAATATTTCTGTTCCCTCTGTCAGTTACTTGGTTTATTTTTGTGGGGTTTGGTAGAATGTGGTAGCGCTGTGAGTTATGTTTTTCTCTTCTGCATTTACATTGGTAGTGAAACATATATTTTAGATTCCTGCTTAGGAAGCTATGAGATTCCCTTGAACTTAGGGAGCTATGAGATTTCCTTTATAGAGTCCTGGCTCTGTTTGCATTGTGAGTATCAGGTTCAGCTCCTGCATCTGTCATGCAGCAAGTGGGGTCAGGCGTTTCGCTCCATGTCTGAAGTTTGGTTATGGGCTCTTGGTTACAGATGAGGAGTCTGTCTCCAGGGTTAGTCATTGAATGTGTATTCTGCTGTGCATCTGGGGTCTGAGGTCCCTTTGCCTGTAGCCTTGTGTCCGAGTTCCAGTGTGGTCCCACGAGCAGCTCCAGTTCTAGGGTCTGAGGTATGGACTCTGGTGTCCAAGGTGCCATGTCAGTTTCTGACATTGGTGTTTCCTAGTCTCAGTTGGTTCTGTAGACCAGTGTTTGGAGTTCAGTGCCAAGTCCTCTTTTTGGTTTGAAAGTTGGTCCAGTGCTCAGCTTCAGTTGTCTACAGTCCGTGGGGTCCTGATTCTGTCTAAGGTCTCTGGTCTCTGTTCAGTAATGGTTGTTATGTTCACATTGGCAGGAAAGTAGATATTGATGGGGAAAGAGAGCAAAGTGAGTTGGAGATTCTATTCTATAAAACAGAATATGTGGGCCCTGGCCACTTGGCTCAGTGGTAGAGCATCGGCTCTATGTGTGGAAGTCCCTGTGTTTGATTTCCAGGCAGGGCACACAGGAGAAGCTCCCATCTGCTTCTCCACCCTTCCCTCTTTCCTTTTTCTCTATCTCTCTCTTTCCTCCAACAGAAGAGGCTCCATTGGAGCAAGATTGGCCTGGGTGCTGAGGACAGCTCCAGTTGCAATGGAGCAATGCCCCAGAAAAGCAGAGCATCACCCCCTAGTGCCCTTGCTGGGTGGATCCTGGTCAGTGGCATGAGGGAGTCTGTCTCTCTGTCTCCCCACTTCTCACAACATACAAACCCATACAAACACAAACAAACATAAAATGGAATATGTGTTCCAGGGAGAAGCCTCAAGGTTCCATTTAGTCTTATCTGATCGAGGGCTCCAGTATTCATAGGCTGATGGCACATTAGAGGAATCCATTGTGTCCTGAGAAGTCCATTGTCCCCTCTGCCCTCTGGCTCAGGTTTGGGAGGAGTTTCCCCAAGGCACTGCCGGCCAGGTGAGAGGGGAAGCAAGAGGCAAAAGGTCCCATTGTAGGAGAGGCACCATGGGAGTAAAAAATGGGTGGGAAACACTGAGGTTCAGAATCCAGAGTGTTTATGGTCAAGAAAGGTCGTCCTTCCCAGCTGAAGAATAGAAACATGGTCCTAATAGAGACCTGGGCCTTTTGTTTGTCATTTTGTTCTGCCTTCCTGCTGAGAGAAACACAGTGGCCACGTTGTGGATTCATCACTCCACTTTTCATTGGTTTTCCAAATTTATCTGTTCATTTGATACACAGAGAGAGAAGCACTCACTCATTGCTCCACTTAGTTGTTCCATTTAGTTATGTGCTCATTGGTTGCTCCTTTTAGGTGCCGACAATGGGGCTCACACCAGTCACCTTGGCTTTTGGGAAAATGATATCTGCACTTAGCTACATGGCCAGTGCCCATTGGGTTTTTTTAATGTAATATTTTAATTATTATTCAATTGAAGTTATTTTATATTTCCAATTGTGATGCATTTGGGGGGTTACTTAGAAAAAGTCATTTATACCTTAAACCATAAGGAACTCGTAGGTCCCTCTTATTAATATTTTTTAGGTTCATGGCCATGACAGCAAGACACACACTTAATATTCTTTCAAACCATAAACTTGTTTTTCTTTTTTTTTAATCTTTTTTTGAAATTTATTTATTTATTCATTCATTTTTAGAGAGGAGAGAGAGAGGGCGAGAGACAGAGAGAGAGAGAGAAGAGAGAGACAGAGAGAGAGAAGGGGGGAGGAGCTAGAAGCATCAACTCCCATATGTGCCTTGACCAGGCAAGCCCAGGGTTTCGAACCGGCGACCTCAGCATTTCCAGGTCAATGCTTTATCCACTGCGCCCCACAGGTCAGGCCTCAAACCATGAACTTGTTGAAGGTAGCTTTCTGTTGCTTTGTGGTCTCTTTAAATATGTTTGAAGTGTGCTTCTGTGTCACCTTGTGCACATGCCGGTTTCCAAAGAGAACTTAAGTACAAGCACCTTCGTGTTAGACATGAAGACTGCAAGGAGCAGCTGTTGACCCCCTTACCTTACTTCTTGTGTCCAATAGGTTTTGTGGTTTTCCATCAAAAAGTAATCTGTCAGATGTGTCACATGTTCTGAAATCAGCTGTATGTTATCTGTGTAACCTTTATGCATCTAAGATTCTGGTCTGACCTGTGGTGGTGCAGTGGATGGAGCATTGATTTGCAATGCTGAGGTTGCTGGCTTGAAACTTCAAGGCTTGCTGGGTCAAAGCACAGAGGCAACTCCTCTGAGGTGATGCTTCCTGCTCCTTTCCCCTTTCTATCTCTTCTGTCTATTCTCTAAAATCAATCAATAATTTTTTTTCAAAAAATCTTAGATTCTGTAATTCAGTTTTTTTTAAACATTTTTTTAAAATTTTATTTATTCATTTTTAGAAAGGAGAGAGAGAGATAGAGAGAGAGAAGAGGGAGGAGCAGGAAGCATCAACTCCCATATGTGCCTTGACCAGGCAAGCCTAGGGTTTCAAACCAGCAACCTCAGCATTTCCAGGTCGACGCTTTATCCACTGCGCCACCCCAGGTCAGGCTGTAATTCAGTTTTTTGAAGTGACCTATATACCCAGGAAAACCTCATTGTCTTATATCAGTTCCCCTTGAGCCTTTATTATACATTGAATATCCCTTGTTCATCTTATTATTTCACTTGATTATTAGCCCAGCTGCTAGAACTTTCAAAGTATAAGGACAGTTTTTTTATATTATATATTTTTTTAGAGACAGAGAAAGAATCAGACAGAGGGATAGACAGGAACAGACAGACAGAAATGGAGAGATGAGAAGCATCAATCATCAGTTCTTTGTTGTGACACCTTAGTTGTTCATTGATTGCTTTCTCATATGTGCCTTGACCACTGGCCTTCAGCAGACTGAGTAACTCCTTGCTTGAGCCAGCGACCTTGGGTCCAAGCTGGTGAGCTTTTGCTCAAACCAGATAAGCCTGCGCTCAAGTTGGTGACCTTGGAGTCTCAAACGTGGGTCATCTGCATCCCAGTTCAATGCTCTATCCACTGCGCCACTGCCTGGTCAGGCTGACTGACAGTTTTTTAATTTTATTCCCCACAGTGTCGATAAGCCAGGCATGTGACATGAATAGCTGGGGCACTAAGTCCTGAAGAGTCCTGCAGCTGAGATCATGGACATGTGCTAAGGGTAAGCTTTATTTCTGTTCCCTCTGTCAGTTACTTGGTTTATTTTTGTGGGGTTTGTTAGAATGTGGTAGGGCTGCCAGTGATGTTTCTCTATTCTACATTTACACTGGTAGTGAAATACATTTTGAAGCTCACTGCTTGGACTTAGGGAGTCATGAGATGTCCTTTGTGGAGTCCTGGCTGTGTTTGCATTGTGAGCATCTGGTTCAGCTCCCGCATCTGTCATGCAGCAAGTGGGGTCTGTTGTTTCGCTCCATGTCTGAAGTTCAGTTATGGGGTCTTGGTTACAGATCAGGAGTCTGTCTCCAGGGTTAGTCATTGAATCTGTATTCTGCTGTGCATATGGGGTCCCTTTGCATGTAGCCTCATATCCGAGTTTCCAGTGTGGGTCCCACGAGCAGTTCCAGTTCTAGGGCCTGATGTATGGACTCTGGTGTCCAAGTGCCATGTCAGTTTCTGACATTGGTGTTTCCTAGTCTTGGTTGGGTCTTTAGAACAATGTTTGGTGTTTGGTACCAAGTTCCCTTTTTGGTTTGGGCATTGGTCCATTGCTCAGTTTAAGTCGTCTAGGGTCCATGGGGTCCTGATTTTGTCTAAGGACTCTGGTGTCTGTTCAGTAATAATGTTGGATGGGGAAAAAAGCAAAGTGAATGGAAGATTCTATTCTATAAAACTCGGGATACCTGCTCCAGGGAGAAGCCTCAAGATTCCATTTAGTAAAATCTGATAGAAGGCTCCAATATTCATAGCCTTGATGGCACATTAGAGTACCAGTGGTAGTCAACCTGGTCCCTACTGTCCACTAGTGGGCATTCCAGCTTTCATGGTGGGCTGTAGTGGTGCAACCAAAGTATAAATAAAAAGATAGATTTAACTATAGTAAGTTTTTTTTTTTTTTTTTCTGAAGCTAGAAACGGGGAGAGACAGTCAGACAGACTCCCGCATGCACCCGACCGGGATCCACCTGGCACGCCCACCAGGGGGCGATGCTCTGCCCCTCGGGGCGTCACTCTGCTGTGACCAGAGCCACTCTAGTGCCTGGGGCAGAGGCCAAGGAGCCATTCCCAGCGCCCAGGCCATCTTTGCTCCAATGGAGCCTTGGCTGTGGGAGGGGAAGAGAGAGACAGAGAGGAAGGAGAGGGGGAGGGGTGGAGAAGCAGATGGGCGCTTCTCCTGTGTGCCCTGGCCAGGAATCAAACCCGGGAGTTCTGTACGCCAGGCCGACGCTCTACTACTGAGCCAACTGGCCAGGGCCAGTAAGTTGTTTTATAAAGATTTATTCTGCCAAACTTAGTGAAAATCGAACATAAAGTACTTGGTAAGTAATGATTATTATATGCTTTAACTTGCTGTAACTCTGCTTTATAAATTTTATAAAGTAAAGTTACTTCCCTACTTTATAAATCACCATTACTGTGGAACCAGTGAGCGGTTAGAAAATTTTACTACTAACAGAGATACAAAAGTGGGCGGTAGGTATAAAAAGGTTGACTACCCCTGGAGTAGTCCAGTGTGTTCTGAGATGTCCATCGTCCCCTCAGCCCTCTGGTTCAGGTTTGGGAGGAGTTTCTCCAAGGCAGTGCCGGTCATGTGTTTTGGGGAAGTGAGAGGGAAATGGTTCCATTGTAGGAGAGGCACCATGGGAGGCAGAAATGGGCGGGAAACACTGTGAGATGCAGAATTATTTTGTTGATGGTTAAAAAAAAAGGTCATCTTTTCTAGGTGAAAAATAGAAACATGGTCTGAAGAGATATCTGGGGTTTTTACTTTGTTTTTCTTTCCTGTTTTTCCTGCTTTTCTGTTGAGAGAATGTACTAGGCATGTTGCAGGTCTATCACAGCTTTTTTCATTGAATTTTTACATTTTTACATTGATTTGAGAGAGAGAGGGAGAAGCATGAAATAATTTTTTCAATTAGTTCCATTTAGTTGTGTACAACTTGGTTACTTCTCTTAGGAGCTAAGACCTGTGACAAAACCCACAACCATGCACTGAGCCATCTGGTCAAGGCAACATAGGTTTTTAAAAATTATTATCTTTTAGCTTAACCTGGCAGTGGCGCAGTGGATAGAGCATCGGACTGGGATGTGGAAAACCCAGGTTCAAGACTCTGAGGTCACCAGTTTGAGCCCAAGGTCACTGGCTTGAGCAAAGGGTTACTGGGTCTGCTGAAGGCCCGTGGTCAAGGCATGTATGAGAAGGCAATCAATGAACAATTAAGGTGTTGCAATGCACAACAAAAAACTAATGATTGATGCTTGTCATTTCTCTGTTCCTGTCTGTCTGTCCCTGTCTATCCCTCTCTCTGACTCTCTTTCTGTCTCTGTAAAAAAAACAAAAACATAAAAAAAAAGACTCCAAGGTCACCAGCTTGAGCGTGGGCTCATCTGGTTTGAGCAAAAAGCTCACCAGCTTGGACCCAAGGTCGCTGGCTTGAGCAAGGGGTTACTTGGTCTGCTGTAGCCCCACGGTCAAGGCACATATGAGAAAGCAATCAATGAACAACTAAAGTGCCACAACAAAAAACTGATGATTGATGCTTCTCATCTCTCTCTGTTCCTGTCTGTCTGTCCCTATCTATCCCTCTCTCTGACTCTCTCTCTGTCTCTGTAAAAAAATAAAATTAAATTTAAAAAAATTATTATCTTTCAGTTGATGAAATTGTTTTAGAATTTCAATTGCAATGTAAGTTACAGGTTATTTAAAATTGTACTTTATAAGTGTAAGTATAAGGACTTCCTGGTTTATCTGTTACTAATGATATCAAGGTCATGAGAGGAGGAAACGGGCTATATAATTTCAAATCTTTGAAGTTTGTTGTCACTTGCTTTATATTGCAGTATGGTCCCTTTTAAATGTGTCCTCAGTGTAAGTCTCTGCATCTTGTCCTGTGCATCTTGAGAACAACACCTTGGTTGTTATCAGGAGGAACAGAGGTGGGTACAGTGCATTATCTGTCAGTGGTTGTATTGCAGGAATCAAAGGAGGACAAAAATGCCCAGACAACTTCATGAAGGAGGTAGGATTTATAAGGTCTACCAGAAAGTTCTGTCCGTTTTTGGAATAAAACAAAATACAAATTTTTCTTACCGTCAATAAACTTTATTAAATAATATAATTGCCATTATTATTAATGATTTCTTGCCAGTGTGAGGGCAATTTGTATATCCCATTTTTGAAAAAGGTTTTATCTTTTGATGCGAAAAATGGAACCAGTGCTTGTTTGATATCTTCTTCAGTTTTGAATTTTTTGCCCTTCAAAAAATTTTGTAAGGACAAAAACAAGTGATAGTCGGAGGGTGCTAAGTCTGGGGAATATGGTGGATGCAACAGAATTTTCCAGCCTAGTTCTGCAATTTTTTGACGAGTCCCCAAAGCAGCATGTGGCCTGGCATTATCATGATGCAGTATGATGTTCTTCCTATTGAACATCGCCGGCCTCTTTTCTTGGACTGCTGTTTTTAAATTATCCAGTTGCTGACAATACTTCTCCAAATTGAGCTTTTTGTTTGGTTTTAAAAGCTCATAATGTATTGGTCCTCAAATGGCCCACCATGTACATAACATTCTCTTATTCAAAGTCAAATTTGGTTTAGAGGTGGAAGGGCTAGGTTTTCCGGGTTCACAATATGCCCTTTTCCTTACGATGTTTTCGTAGGTAATCCACTTTTCATCCCCAGTTATTATTTGGTTCAAGAAGGGCTCGATTTTGTTCTGAGCAAGCAGAGATGTGCATATGACGACTCAATCATCCAAATTCTTCTGATTTAATTTATGTGGCACCCATCTTGAATATTTCCACACCAATCTTATCTTCCGAATATGGTGGAAAATGGTTTGCTGAGCTGAATTAAGACTTTCTGCAATCACCGATGTTGTCAGAAAAGGATCTTGCTTCAACATGGTCTTAACAATATTGTCATCGATCAAAGATGTTTGCCCAGACATGGCTTATCAGAAAGGTCAAAATCACCTGTTTCGAATTTTTTGAACCATCTTCTGCATGTCCTATCTAAAACTGTACCTTCACCAAACACTTTCAATAAATTTCTACATGCTTCTGTAGCATTTCTTCCTTGTTGAAATTCGTATCAAATACAGTGGCATAAATGAACTTTATCAGTAGCCATGGGTACACTATGGCTTCACACATAAGACTAATATGAATCAACTTTGTTTTAGTTAATTTGCTACATCAGTATGTATACATTAAGTGATAAAAATAGAGAGGCACACATGCACCAAATAAACGTGTTTATGTGTCGAAACTTGTGATAGAAATGAACAGAACTTTCCGGTATACCTTATATTTAGCTGGTGGAGCAGTGTGACCCCCAAAGAGGCAACCAAATATGTGCTCCCCAAAGTTAGATTTCTTACATCTTATATACCTTTTATAGAATACAGGGTTTTCATGCAAGGGGTCCGTGATCCCTTTGTCTAGAGGTATATGTCACTCCCATGACTCCAGGATGGGAGGGTGAATTTAGGTGGAATCAGAGGATGTGTTGGAATTTTTAATTAAGGTATATAAACATTGTTTCTTAACAGCTTTTTTTTTTTGTATTTTTCCGAAGCTGGAAATGGGGAGAAACATTCAGACAGACTCCTGCATGCACCCAACCGGGATCCACCTGGCACGCCCACCAGGGGGCGATGCTCTGCCCACCAGGGGGTGATGCTCTGCCCCTCCAGGGCATCGCTCTGTCGCAACCAAAGCCACTCTAGCGCCTGGGGCAAAGGCCAAGGAGCCATCCCCAGCGCCCGGGCCATCTTTGCTCCAATGGAGCCTTGCTGGGGGAGGGGAAGAGAGAGACAAAGAGGAAGGAGAGGGGGAGGGGTGGAGAAGCAGATGGGCGCTTCTCCTGTGTGCCCTGGCCGGGAATCGAACCCGGGATCCCTTGCACGCCAGGCCGACGCTCTACCACTGAGCTAACCGGCCAGGGCCAACAGCTTTTTGTGTTTTTTTTTGGTATTTTTTGGAAGCTGGAAACGGGGAGGCAGTCAGACAGACTCCCGCATGTGCTTGACCGGGATCCACCCGGCACGCCCACCAGGGGGCGATGCTCTGCCCATCCGGGGTGTCGCTCTGATGCAATCAGAGCCATTCTAGCGCCTGAGTCAGAGGCCATGGAGCCATCCCCAGCGCCCGGGCCATCTTTGCTCTAATGGAGCCTTGGCTGTGGGAGGGGAAGAGAGAGACAGAGAGGAAGGAGAGGGGGAGGGGAGGAGAAGCAGATGGGCACTTCTCCTGTGTGCCCTGGCCGGGAATCGAACCTGGGACTTCCGCACGCCAGGCTGACGCTCTACCACTGAGCCAACCGGCCAGGGCCTCTTAACAGCTTTTGAGAAAAGAAAAGGGGGTTTTCAGATAAGTTCTATCTTCTTTGCTTTGTGTAGCAAGTGGCCCCAGGCACCCTTTCAGGGAACTATAGGAAGTACAGCTAGTGCTTGACTTACAACCACGATTGGTTCTGACAGACTGGTTGTAACACACTTTGGTCATAAGTTGAGTAGGCTATATGTACAGTACTGTGAAATGATGTCATAAAAATCTTTAAGTCATATTTTATCATAATTTTATTTCATTATTGTTATAGATCATAATTTTCTTTGTTCATTTTATGCCATTTGTATCATCTCTACACCATTTTGTTTCTTTCTTTCCTTCTTGGCAGGCTGAGGTGTAGACAAAGACAATTTCCTCTTGGTAGACATCTTGGGAGTGGTTTGATGAAAAATATCCAAGACAAAAAACACAAATTGCTGTACGAAGTCTTGGATAACAGTTGAAATGGTGCACGCGGAGATGGTAGTGCTGCCAGAAGCTGGTCTGCACTGTCGTACGCCCAGCTGGACAACGCTTGTGCTGCCAGACGTGGAGCCGTCGTCACTTGTGATTGTGGTCATAATGTCGAATGGTCCTAAGTTGCACAGGTCATGAGTCGATCAATACCTGTACTTGATCTAGAACTGGCTGACTCAGTTACCCCTGCAGGCTCCCTTCCCTTGCATTCTTCTTGTTTTCCTCCTTAGGGAAGAGGGGGCCTGCCCCTCCTTCCTCAGGTGATCCACTTACCTGCTTATGTTAAGTAAGTTTTCTTTCTACGGATTTTCTTTTTTAGTGGTAATCTATTGGTTCTGAAAGAGATATTTTCTATCCCTAAATGAGAGAGTTGGATTAAACCCATGGTTATGCCCTGGATGGGTAGTTTAGTTAGTTAGAGCATCATTCTGGTACACCAAGGTCATAGGCTCGATCCTCAGTCAGGGGACATCTAAGAATTAATGAATGCGTGAGAACATTGGTATTGTCATATTTGGAGTTTAGCAGTTCTAACAGATGTGAGTGCCATATTATAGTAGTCTGAATCTGCCATTTCCTAACGATATATCAGGCAGAGCTTATTTTTACAAGGTTAGGTACTTGGTCTTGTCAAAATAAGAAACAAGAAAACTGGGAGTTTTTAAGGAGTTTATCTGAGCCAAAATGACTCCAAACTTTTGGAATAAAGATCTCCAATCTGGAAGACAGTGTAGCAATTTCTATTTCAATTATTTACTTAAAATTTACTTCAGAGAGTGGAGGGAGATAGAGAGAAAGAGAGAAGGGGGAGGAGCAGAAAGCATCAAATTCCATATATGCCTTGATCAGGCGATTTCAGTCTTTTTATTTGTTTATTTCATTTTAGAGTGTGGAGAGAGAGAAGCAATCTTTTTGTGTGAGACAGAGAGAGGGATAGATAGTGACAGACAGGAAGGGAGAGAGATGAGAAGCATCAATTCTTTGTTGGGGCACCTTAGTGGTTTATTGATTGCTTTCTCATGTGCCTTGACCAGGAGGCTATAGCAGAATGAGTGACCCCTTGCTCAAGCCAGCAACCTTGGGCTTCAAGCCAGTGACCATGGGGTCATGTCTATGATTCCATGCTCAAGCCTGCAACCCCACACTCAAGCTGGTGAGCCTGTTCTCAAGCCAGAGTTTTATCTCAGCCACTGAAGGAGGGGGTCAGGAATCACAGGGTCTACCAGGACAAAATCACCATATGTCTAAACAGCCTCAAAATACTGTACGTTAGAGTATCAGTGAAAGGAAACTTTAGAAGTTACAGTTAAAACGTGTTTGATCTCTAAGATCCCAACAGGTAGTGGTGCTCAGACAATCTCAGTTGTCCCCCTGTGCCTTGTTCCAAGCACACTGCTTTGCTTAATAAACTGCTTGCTTTGCTTGAACACTGCACCCTGTCTCTCGCCTGAATTATTTCTCACCTGAGAAGCCCCCCTTGGACCTGAGTTTTCTCTGGTGCCATTATCAGGTACCTTATTGTAGATGCAAAAGACAACAGGCTTAATTCAAGTATACCTTTGACCAGTTAGAGAAAAATATTGGGTTGGGGAATAAGTTCGTAGCGTTTTTATATTTTCTTTTATTTTACAATGATTTGTTTGCTGTTTGGCAAAGGGTAAGTATTCATTCAATAAAACTCTTTCTGCTCTACAAAACTATGTTAATTGTATTTTTGAGTTATTTAATTTTTTTTTAAATTTTATTTTATTTATTCATTTTAGAGAGGAGAGAGAAAGGAAGAGAGAGAGGAGAGAGAGACAGAGAGAGAAGGTGGGGAGGAGCTGGAAGTATCAACTCCCATATGTGCCTTGACCAGGCAAGCCCAGGGTTTCAAACCGGCGACCTCAGCATTTCCAGGTCGACGCTTTATCCACTGCGCCACCACAGGTCAGGCGAGTTATTTAATTTTTTATTAGTTTTGAGGCTTAGAAATGGAATACCCAGGAGGCAAAAATCAACATTTTCGACACCTGCTCTTCTTTGCTTTCCATCAAGGTCAAAAAGCTGCCGAAGCAGCCCGGGACATTTGCGATGTGCATGGAGAAGGTGTCATAGGCGAGTCTACAGCACGGAGATGGTTTGCAAAGTTCAAAAATGGCGACTTTGACATCGATGACACGTGCTGCAGTGGAAGGCCTTCTGAATTTGATGAGGAACTGGGAAATGCTCGAAAAGAATGCCATGGTCAACAAGGAGCTCTACATTGCCCATTACACCGTGTGAATGAGGCTATTCGACTGAAAAGACCTGATTGACATGGTCAAACTATACTCCTTCACGACAATGCCAGGCCCCATGTTGCACAAGTCATCAAAGCTGCACTCCAAGAGCTTGAATGGGAGGTCCTTCAGCATTCGCCATATTCTCCGGACCTTGCACTGACCGATTACCATCTTTTCTGCTCCCTGTCAAACCATATGAAGGTCGTTACCTTCGATAACAAAGAGGTCCTTAAAAACTGGCTCAACAACTTCTTTGACATCAGACCAGGCGATTTTTGGTGGAACGGCATCAACAAATTGGTCGAGAGGTGGGAAGAGGTTGTAAACAGCAATGGCAAATATATAATGATTAACTTACTGATATAATTATTGTTTTTTGTTTAAATAAAAGTCTTTGGTAAAAACGCTACGAACTTATTCCCCAACCCAATACTTCACTAGGACATGACTACCCACTATGAACTGCTTGCTTTTAGTTGGAAAGTTTTAATTTCATACTGTGATAGGGGCCTAGTGTTGTGTATGGGAGCTCAGTATTGTGTATAGAGAGTTGGACATAAAGAGGAACTTTAAACTTGCTTTTGGTAACTGCTTAGAGTAGAAAATCCCCAATAGTCTGTACAAGGAAGTTAAGCATTAAATTTTTATTTATTTATTTATTTTTTACAGAGACAGTGAGTCAGAGAGAGGGATAGACAGGGACAGACAGACAGGAATGGAGAGAGATGAGAATCATCAGTCATTAGCTTCTCATTGTGGGTTGCGACACCTTAGTTGTTCATTGATTGCTTTCTCATATGTGCCTTGACCACGGTCATTCAGCAGACCGAGGAACCCCTTGCTGGAGCCAGCGACCTTGGGTTCAAGCTGGTGTGCTTTTGCTCAAACCAGATGAGCCTGCGTCTGACGCTCTATCCACTGCGTCACCACCTGGTCAGGTAAGGAAGTTAAGCATTAAACGGAGCTTGTCTGTGGCAGTAGCTTAGAGTAAAAAATTTTTACAAGCCCAACTAGTTAGATACCTTGACTTAAATCTTGCCTACAGAAGCAAGATGTAGTTTTATGCTTTTAGACTTGCAGCGCAGCAATTACAGGAATAACTGTAATCAGCTTTAGAACAAAGAATGCTTTCTACCAAAATGTCAAGAATATTGTGCATACCTGTTGTAATAGCTATGACTTTGTGGTTTATCCCCTTAAGTACTGCTCTCTTTCTAGGCTCGGGGCTATTAGCTGTTTCTCAGCTAGCAGTCACCAGCCAGTTAATAAAGGCTCTTTAAATTTATAATAAATTTGGGCTCCAAACAATAATTACTCAGTTCGGTCCATAACAATACCATCCTGTGTGGTTATTTTAGGTCTCTGAGTTTGTAAGGCTACCATGCAAGCCTCCCTGGAGCTTGTCAGGTTCAGCATATGGCCCCTTTTTTTGTCCACACCCTCCTCAGAGAGATGCTGGCTTCCTAGAGAAGTGCTTCTCTGCCCCAGTAGAGCCCTAGCTCTATGTCAATCAGGCATCCCTGGTTCGACTTCCCTCTGCAGTGGGACACTCCTGCTTAGCAGCAGGGCTGGCAGCCTGTTTGAGACTACTCTTGAGGAGGCTATGAAGATTCTACTTATTGGTACTGAAACCAGTCACCACCAGAGGAAAGACATGACCAACACACAAGTTAGTTGTAAGAATCACACAGGCAGTTCATTACTCACAGATCTATGGTGTACCTGAGTACAGCTTAATGGGGCCCCATCAGCTTGCTTGTCTAGAGTGGCCAGCATGGAGACTCCACATACAACATTGGAGTCTGGACAACTAACTGCAGCTGGGGACCTCTTGGCTTTATTACCCTTTCTGGCATACACCTTCTAACAAGCATTAATCTCCAGGATTACTACATCAAGCCACTTTTGGGGATTTCCTCATAGAGAGCTCTTTTTTATGGGACTCTACATAATTGTTACATCAACCCACTGTTAGGTAGTTACTTGCAGGGAGCTCTTTTTATCTATATATAGTGGCACCTTGAGATATGAGCAGACCAACATACAAATTTTTTTTTCTTAGATATGAGCTGTGACTCAGTCTGTATTTGTGATCAAGATCTGAGCCAAATTCGAGATACGAGTCATGATTCCGGAAGCTGCTGCTTCAGCACATTTATTTATTTATTTATTTACTTATTTATTTCAGAGACAGAAAGAGAGTCAGACAAACAGGAATGGAGAGAAATGAGAAGCATCAATAATCATTTTTTTGTTGTTGTGGCACTTTAGTTGTTCATTGATTACTTTTTCATATGTACCTTGACCATGGGGCTACAGCAGACCAAGTGACCCTCTTGCTTAAGCCAGCGACCTTGGGGCCAAGCTGGTGAGCTTTTTGCTCAAACCAGATGAGCCTGCACTCAAGCTGGTGACCTTGGGGTCTTGAACCTGAGTCCTCCACATCCCAGTCTGTTGCTCTATCCACTGTGTCACCGCCTGGTTATGCACTTCAGCACTTTTTAATGACACTTGTTTGTCACATTTCCGTAACATTTTAAAAGGCAGGCAAAAGCAAACCTTTTTGGTTCGATTTTTATTCAAAAGTCTTGCAAGTGAAAGTGCAGACAAAAAAGGCAAAAAACAGGTGATGATTAAATGAAAAATATATAATGTTAAGCTTAGGTTAAGTTTAAAGTTAAGAAAGTGCGTTTTTTTAAAATTAAGTTTTTGTGTTTTTATTTTAAGAAAGTGCAGTTTTAGTTTTGTTTAAAGTGAAGAAAATGCAGTTTTAGTTTACATATAGTGTTAAGAAAGTGCAGTTTTTTTGTTTTTTTTTTCTGAAGCTGGAAATGGGGAGAGACAGTCAGACAGACTCCCGCATGTGACCGACTGGGATCCACCCGGCACGCCCACCAGGGGCGATGCTCTGCCCACCAGGGGGCGATGCTCTGCCCCTCCAGGGCGTCGCTCAGCTGCAACCAGAGCCACTCTAGTGCCTGGGGCAGAGGCCAAGCTGACGCTCTATCACTGAGCCAACCGGCCAGGGCCTAAGAAAGTGCAGTTTTAGTTTACGTGTCTACAGTGCCTGCATCCCTTCCTCCCTCCCTCCTCCTCCACCATTCACTTTCATTAGTCACACTCGTCTGTCTCCAAGGTAAGAATACAGTACTAAATAACATCTTTCTTTTATTTTGTACATTTTGTTATGCATTGATAAAGTATACATGTGCGTTTCTTAATTAAAAACATGTCTCTTTTCATAATTTAGGATGTTTGGGAATGTTTTACAGGGCTGGTGTTGTAATATGCTGAAAAGTACTGTACCTCACTTCTGCGAGTTTATTTAGAAAAGAGACACCAGGTCCAGATGAGTTTTCAAGGTTTTTATTAAAGGGGGAGATTTATTAAATATGTGGGCCACATATGACTGACACAGGGCATGTGCAGGCCCAAATTGTGTGTGTGTAAAAAACATTTCAGAGGCTGGATATATTCCCTTGATCACACACAGCTGGGGATGCATGACATCATGACAGAAGCTTACAGCATTTGTTTAGGGGATACACAAAATCATTAAGACTTTCAAGGTAACACAATCAAAGAAATTTACAATCTTTCAGGGTTCATCTTCCCTCCCTTGCCTAGAGGTATGTTACTCTCAGGATTCCAGGAAGGGAGGAGGATCTACAATCAATGCAAGGTGGTATGTAAATTCTGCCTCCCATTGAAAAAGATGTTTCTCAGTTAACCTTTATTTTAGTTTTAAAACTAAATGACCCAATATTCTTGCAAGCCAGAAAGTTCTACATTCTTCTCCTTCCCCTCCCCAAAGGAAGGATGGGACAAGAAAACCTGACCTTTCCTCCTAGAATATCAATATTAATTTTGCAACTTTTTGATACCTTAGTACACTAGAATGGGTTAAATGTATTTCAGTTATTTTAAATGGGAGGAATTTGTTTGATATATGAGTTGACTGACTTACGAGCTCGGTTACAGAATGAATTAAACTCATGTCTCAAGGTACTGCTGTATAATTTCACACACATACTAACTGGGCCCTGTGCAAAGGGCATAGTCTTGCCTATCATATTCCTATACACTAGATTAGCTCCTTATTCATTTGCTTTAGTGGCTTTTAATATTATATCCTCACATTTCTATATATTTCTATAGTTTCTATATTTCTAATTACTGTAACATTATATTACTGTAACATTATACCCCTTGATTCTGATGAGCTATAAGCTTTCTGGCTTCTGGTACCTGTTCAGTAATGCTTGTTGTGTTCATGTTGGCAGGAAGGTAGATATTTGTGGGTAAAGAGAGGAAATAGAGTTGCACACTGTATTTTATGAAACTCCAGGGAGAAGCCTCAAGGTTCCATTTAGTCTAATCTGATAGAAGGCTCAATATTCGTAGGGTTGATGGCACATTAAAGGAATCCATTGTGTCCTGAAAAGTCCGTTGGCCTCATCAACCCTCTGGCCTCAGGTTTGGGAGGAGTTTCCCCAAGGCACTGCTGGTCAGGTGTTTTGGGGAAGGAAGAGGGAAATGGTTCCATTGTAGGAGACACACCAGAGGAGTCAAAAGTGGGTGGAAAACACTGTGAGTTTCAGAGTTGAGATAGATTATTATAAAAAAAAAAAAGTAGTTCTTTCTAGGTATGAAAAATAGAAACAAAATCCTTAGGGAGATTTGGGTCTTTTTGTTTGTTTGTTTTTCTGTCCTTTTTTTTCTCCTACATTTTTGTTGAGAAAAATGTATAGCCATGTTGCAAATCTATCACACCATTTCCCATTGGATTTTAAAGTTTTTACATTGATTTGAAAGAGAGAGAGAGAGAGAGAGAGAGAGAAAAGCATGAGCTTATTTCTCCACTTAGTTGTTCCATTTAGATGTGAACTTCTTGGTTGCTTCTCTTAGATGCTGAGACTTGGGATGGAACCCAGAACCTTGACACACAGGAAGGACACTCCATGCACTGAGACATCTGGTCAGGGCACCATAGCTTTATTGATGTTTTTATTTTATTATTTTCTGTCAGTTGAAAAAAATATAGAATTTCAATTGCAACGTATGTTGCAGGTTATTTAAAATGGTATTTAATAACTAAGTAAAAGGACTTCATGGTTTATCTGTTAATACTGATTTCAAGGTTAACTGTTATGAGAGTAGGAACATAGGTTATGTAATTTAGAATCTTTGAAGTTTGTTATTTGCTTTATAGTGCAATATGGTCCCTTTTAAATATGCTCTCAGTGTGCGTCTCTGCTGTTAGGTCATGTGCATCTTGGAAACAGCACCTTGGTGGCAGTTAGTAGGAACAGGGGTGAGTACTATGCATTATCTGTCAGTGGTTGATCCACTTACCTGCTTATGTTAAGTATGTTTTTTAACTCTGTACTGATCTTCTTTTTTTGTGGGAATCTATTGGTTTTGAAAGAGGTATTTTCTATCCCTAAATGAGAGAGGTGGATTAAAGCTATGGTTATGCCCTGGCTGGGCAGCTCAGTTTGGCAGAGCACCATTCTGATACTCTAAGCATGTAGGCTTGATCCTCAGGGGACATCCAAGAATTAAATAGTGAATGCATGAGAATATTGGCACTGTCACATTTGGAGTTTAGCTGTTCGAATAGGTGTGGGTGCCATATTATTGAAGTCTTAATTTATCATTTACTAATGTTATATATCAGTCAGAGATTATTTTTGCAAGGTTAAGTACTTGCTTTTGTCAACATAAGAAACATGATACTGTAGCATCCACCGGGTACGAGAACAAATGTCGGAGACTTTCAGGAGTTAAGATGTTACTTTATTGGCCAGTTTAACCTGCGCAGGGGCGAACTCCCGAGATGTCCGGAGACACCGTGCCCAGAAGGAGCTGCAAATGGGAGCCGCGCCTAGTGCTTACTGTTAAATCTTTTTATAAGCTAAGCAAGCAAGCCTCATACAGAAGCAGATGTGGCGGTAACCTATTTGCTAAGGGGGCTGCACATAGCATAGCAACAGGGGCTGGGGTCTAGCTCATTGGCGAATTCCAAACCTAAACTTCTGATAAGGGTCTTTTAACCAATAGAATGCAAACCTTTGTCTCTTTTTCCTTTTTTTTTTCTTCTCTCTCAGCTTCCCAGAGTCCCTATCTGTCTCTGCTTCTTGAACGACCTTGGGCATGTTACTCCTAACAGAACAGGAGCAGGACCTGCCTGTAACCCTTAAGTTCCCTGTTCCATTAGTGCCCTGCTTATTTTCTGATTTTCTCTTGGTCCTTACATTCCCTACTCCTTTTAGGGCATAAATCAAATCCTTGATTCTTCATCAGTGGGGAGAATGGTATAAGTCTGGGGCTTATGAGAATTTTCTACTTTAGTCATAGCTATAAGCTAATTGGGTCTTATACACTGGCTAGTGATTAGCCTACTACGCCTCTCACAATGGTCAGCGATGAGCTCAGGGGGAGAGGGGTATTTATAGGTGAAACCTACAAGGTTACAATGTTTTCAGCACATTTGTACAATATCTTTGCAAAAGTACACAAGCACACACTGTTTTAAGATAATAAATTATTGATACTTTCCTGCAATATGGACAGGGCTGATACACAAGGAACGTGTCCTGCCTTGTATTTTTCTTCTCTGCACTAACTTCTTACAACTTGCACAAACCTTCTGTAACTTACATAAACTTTCTGCAACTTACATAAATTTTCAACTTTTATGTACTTTCTTATTCAGAAATAACTGGCCTTTATAACAACTTGCTTTTCCCTTTTCCTAAAGCCTGATTAAAAGAGTCCTTAGTTAGTTCCTCTAGGCATTAGCTATGCGTGGACCAGTTAACTTCTGGTTTGTGGCTGAAGCAGGGCATGCTGTCCTTCTCAGGGTCAGCTTACAAGGGTTGGCAGGGTCAGTCTTCGCTGTCCACAAAGGTGTCTCTGCTGGGACTGCAAGCTTCAGCCGGCTGCAGTGGACCCAGGCGAGTATGCCTTCTACCTTGGCAGTAGTGGGAGTTGTCAGGATCATGGTGTGTGGACCCATCTACGTGGGAGTCAGTCCTTGGGTGATGTACTGCTAGAAGTGCCTCTTGGACAGTCTTTGAACAGTTTGCTGAGTAACCTGTAAAACCTTCTTATGTCCTACTTTCCACAGCACAGACGTGTCCCTTGATGGAGCCTGGTAGCCTGGCAGGCTTTCAGTTCAATGACCTTTCTTTCTAATCTGGAGCAGAGCCTGCAAGGACTTGAGGAAATTATGATTAGAAATATCTAGTTCCACTCTGGTCAATCGAGGTACAAGGGGCACAGGTTGCCCAAATAAGATTTCGTAAGGGATTTATTTATTGAGATAGGGGGTACATCTCGTTCTAAAAAGGGCGAAAGGGAGGAGCTCAACCTAGTTTTCGCCGGTCTCCTCTCTCAGCTTAATTATAGTTTCCTTTAGAATTCTGTTCATTCTTTCTACCTGTGCTGAACTTTGGGGCCTATAAATGCAATGTAATTTCTAATTAATACCTAACTTCGTGGCTAATTCTTGAGATATCCTGGATATGAATGCAGGTCCATTGTCTGATCCTAGGGCTAGGGGAATGCCATGTCTAGGTATGATTTCCCTTAATAAGACTTTGCAGACTGTGGAAGCAGCCTCTCCTCACGTGGGGAGTGCTTTCACCTATCCTGAGGTGTCTAATAATACTAGTAGATACTTATAACCTGACTTCCCAGGGGTCATCTCTGTGAAATCTATTTCCTACAGTTCTCCCGGAGCTTTCCCCCAATACCTTATAAAGGGGGGTAGCTTCTTATTCTGTGCATTTACTCTGGCACAGATGCTGCACCTTGAGACAATGGAGTGGACAATATCTCTGATGTTGGGCTCTACATAATACTTCCTAATAAGTTGTTCTAGCTTGTTTTGTCCTAGATGGGTATTAGTATGAATACTTCCTACTATTTCTCTTACTATTCCCTGGGGTAAATAGAGCCGGGAGTCTGGAAGCTCTATTTCTCCTTGCTGATTTTTTTTTCCTTTCAACTGCATCCCTTCCTGTTCTTCTTCTGGGGAATAACTAGGATCCGGAGGTAGCGTTGGCTTAGGCAGCAATGGCAGAAGGCTTTCTTGTGGCCTAGTGGCTGCCCCTCTCTGGTGTCCTTTGTCCTCCCTGTAAGTTATAACCTAAATAACTTACAGTTTGCGTCACAATCTCGGCCTTCTTGGCGGAGACTCGATACTCCATTCACCCGAGATCTTGTAGCAGGTCCAAGGTAGCTTCCTCACACTCTCCTTCGTCCTTGGCAGCTATGAGGATGTCATCCACATACTGGAGCAGTACGATCGATGGATGGGAGAAGCAGAAAGCCTGCAGATCTTTGCTGAGGGCTTTATTAAAAATGGTGGGGGAATTCTTAAACCTTTGTGGTAGTCTGGTCCAAGTGAACTGCCCCACCAGTCTATTATCTGGGTTATTCTATTTAAAGGCAAAGATCCCTTGGCTCTGAGGTGCCAGGGGAATACAAAAGAAGGCATCCTTTAAATCCAGGGCAGAATAATAGGTATGGGTTGGAGGCAATGAGCTCAGTAAGGTATACGGGTTGGGCACCGTGGGATGAATAGTCTCTACCTGTGCATTCACCTCCCGCAAGTCCTGGACCGAACGATAGTCTTGGCTCCCTGGTTTCTGGACAGGAAGCAGTGGGGTGTTCCAGGCTGATTGGCACCTTCGAAGGATGCCTGCCTCCAGCAGGCGTTGCAAGTGCCGGGTGATCCCCTGTTTAGCTCGGGCTGGGACCGGGTACTGCCTGATCCTAACCGGTCTAGCAGTGCTAAGCAGTTACACCAGGACAGGCGGTTGGTGAGCAGCGAAACCTGGGGGGTTGGTTTCTGCCCAAACCTCAGGTACCCGGGCACACAGGGCGTCTGGAACCCCTTCCTCGGCCTCCTTACCTTCTAGGACGGTGGCAAGTAAGTGTTCTTCAGACAGTAGGAGAGTTACTTCTATGCTGACCTCTGCCTCTTTGTTCCCCATAGGGCTTTCCTCCTGTCGGAAGGTTATGGTGGCCTGAAGTTTCTGCAATAAGTCCCTTCCAAGCAGTGGGTAAGGGCAGTCTGGAATGACTAGGAAAGAATGGGTGATGGTGCCTCGACCTAAGTCAGTAATTCTTGTGGTGGCCCATGGGTAGGCTTCTGCTTTGTCCGTTGCCCCTCTTATCTTAGTAGTTGTCTTCTGCATCTGGCCCTGTGGTTTCTTTAGAACTGAGTAGGTGGCTCCCATGTCGACTAGGAAGTCTATTAGTTTTCCTTCGACTGTTAAGGTGACCATGGGCTCCTGGGAGCTGGCGGAAATGGAGCCCTGGCCCTTTTGCTGTCCCCTTTTCCCTTTGGGAGGAGGTTTCTGGGCAGTGGCAGCAATCAGAATTTTGGCCACTTCCTTCGCCCTGCCAACCTCCGGATCATCCCTATTGACATACATCTTCTGGGCTATCTCTAATAGCTTGCTTTTATTCTCTCCCTCGAACCCCTCAATCTTCTGAAGCTTTTTCCTAATATCTGAAGCGGCCTGAGTCACAAAGGCTATATTTACTAGTCTCCTGTTCTCTTCTGCCTCAGGATCTAGAGGGGTATATACTCTATAAGCCCCTATGAGTCTCTCTAGAAAGGCTGCTGGGAATTCCTCTCTTCCCTGGATGACTTTACTTACTTTGCTAAAGTTGGTTGATTTTCTAGCTGCTGCCTTGAGCCCCCTCAACAGAGCCTGGCGATACTGGAGGAGCACGTCCCTTCCCCCAGCAGTATTAGGGTTCCAGGTAGGAGGTTGAGACGGGAGAACGTCTTCTATTTCCCTTCTTCCCTCCTAAGTTTCCCTTTCTTCTCCTAATACTGCCTTAGCTGCTTCTCTCATTATTCTGTCCCTTTCTTCAGAAGTGAAGAGGGTTTGTAAAATCTGCTGACAATCATCCTATGTGGGCTGATGGGTCCTAAAAATGGTCTCAAGGAGAGATATTAGTCCCTGAGGTTTCTCGGAAAATGGGGGATTCTGATGTTTCCAATTGTATAAATCACTAGTGGAAAAAGGCACATAGATGAGGCGAGGAGGTGCCCGTGGGCCAGCATCTGGTGCCAGCGGCGCCTCCCGGAGAGGCAAAATGGCTGCGCCTCCTGGAGGAGGAGGCAAAATGGCTGCGCCTCCCGGAGGAGGAGACAAAATGGCTGTATCTACCCATACATCCATATTCAGGTATTGGTCCGGGTGGGGAGCCCTATAGACCATGGCTCTGACAGCAAACAAAATTGGAAGGTCAAAAGTGCCCTCTGTGGGCTATCCTACATTAAATGCAGGCTATTCCAGCTGGCTCAAGGTCGGGAGGAAACCTGGACTTGGCTGCGGACTTCCGTACCCCTGAGCCCTCTTCTGGAAATCAGAAAAATTCTTCAACAGGCACTCGAGCAGGGATCCCAGCACAGACTCCTGTTGTCCCATCCTAGATGACTCAGGAATAATGAGAAAGGGTAGGATACAGGCAACACACACTATTAACACAAGGAACACACTTGTCTCTCTCACACTCAACTCAGTCATTTGAGCTCAGACAAAACGCAGTGCAGCGCAAAACGGATTCTAATGTGACCGGTCACTCCCAAAGTTAACAAATCCAAATATCCAAATTTCAGAGAGCAGCGTCCCACTTCTGAAAGCCCTGGGTAGGTTACCAGCGGCGTCCCACCTACTACCTCAGGTTTATATGCTCCGGAGCCCAAAACCAAACCAAATGAGGATCCTCCGTGAATACTTACTCAGCTCGAGCTGTCCTTCCGGTCTCCAACCCAAAACTCCGCCAAGGGAGAATCCCGGACGAGCCCCCAAAATGTAGCATCCACCGGGTATGAGAACAAATGTCGGAGACTTTCAGGAGTTAAGATGTTACTTTATTGGCCAGTTTAACCTGCGCAGGGGCGAACTCCCGAGATGTCCGGAGACACCGTGCTCACAAGGAGCTGCAAATGGGAGCCGCGCCTAGCGCTTACTGCTAAATCTTTTTATAAGCTAAGCAAGCCTCATACAGAAGCAGATGTGGCAGTAACCTATTTGCTAAGGGGGCTGCACATAGCATAGCAACAGGGGCTGGGGTCTAGCTCATTGGCGAATTCCAAACCTAAACTTCTGATAAGGGTCTTTTAACCAATAGAATGCAAACCTTTGTCTCTTTTTCCTTTTTTTTTTCTTCTCTCTCAGCTTCCCAGAGTCCCTATCTGTCTCTGCTTCTTGAACGACCTTGGGCATGTTACTCCTAACAGAACAGGAGCAGGACCTGCCTGTAACCCTTAAGTTCCCTGTTCCATTAGTGCCCTGCTTATTTTCTGATTTTCTCTTGGTCCTTACAGATACCTGAGCTAAAGTGACTCCAAATGTTTGGGATAAAGATCTTATCCCAGTAGGGCCCAAGCTCTACATGGATTGATCAGGCGTCCCTGATTTGACTTCCCTGTGCAGTGAGATAGTCCTGCTTATCTGTAGGGCTGGCAGCCTCTTTGACACTACTCTTGAGGCAGCTATGAGGCACTACTGATAAGTGCCAACACTAACTGCCACCGGAGGAAAAGCACGAGACTGACACGAGTTAGTTGCAACAATCACACAGGCAATTTATTACTCACAAATCCTTTTGGTGTGCCTGGGTACAGCTTAAGGGGGCCCTGTCAGCGTGCTCCTCTCTGCTATCTTTAGTCAGAGCTCAGAGCCTCAGAGCGGAGTGGAGACAGTTCACATTCACCTTGGAGTCTGGGCAACTACTGCAGCAGGGGGCCCCTCAGCTTTAGTACCTTTTTTGGTGGACACCTTCTAACAGGTGTCAATTTATAGGATTATCACTTCAAACTACCTTTTTGGGAGTTCCTCACAGGGAACCCCTTTTATGTTAATCTACTGAAATGTTTACATCAAATCACTTTTTAAGATGTTCTTATTTACGTTATCTTACAAAGTTATGATGCCAAGCCACTTATCTAGGTATAACTTCACACATACACACTAACTGGGCCCTGCTTGAAAGTCAGAGTCTGTTTATCATATCTGCACCCACTACATCAATTCCTATCCAGATGGCATAACTTTATTTAATTTCCTTAAATGTTTTATTATTATATTTTAATTAATTTTATATATCTTCCATATTTTTGTTTTTTATATTTCTATATATTTAAGTACTATAACATTATATTACTACAGATCTCTAATCCTGCAGAGAGTGTAGCAATTTCTTTTTTATTTTTTTTATTTTTATTTTTTTTTATTTTTTTAAATTAATTATTTTTTATTTATTCATTCAGAGAGAGGGAACAGAGAGAGAGAGAAGGGGGGAGGATCAGAAAGCATCAACTCCCATATGTGCCTTGACCAGGGAAGCCCAGGGTTTTGAACCGGCAACCTCAGTGTCTTAGGTCGACACTTTAACCACTGTACCACCGCAGGCCAGGCTATTTATTTCTTTATGTAAAGAAATTAAGAGAGTGAAGAGAGAGAGACAGAGAAAGAAGGGGGGAAGAGCAGAAAGCATCAACTCCCATATGTGTTTTGACCAGGCAAGACCAGTCTTTTTATTTTAGTTATTTGTTTGTTCTTTTGTTTTAGTCATTTTAGAATGTGTGTGGGGGAGAGAGAGGTAATTTCTTTTCTTTTTTTTTTTTTAATTTTTTTATTTATTCATTTTTTAGAAAGGAGAGAGAGAGGGGGAGAGAGAGAGAAGAGAGAGAAGGGAGGAGGAGCAGGAAGCATCAACTCCCATATATGCCTTGACCAGGCAAACCCAGGGTTTCGAAAGAATGACCTCAGCATTTCCAGGTCGACGCTTTATCCACTGCGCCACCACAGGTCAGGAGAGAGGTAATTTCTTTAATGCATGTGAAATAAAAGAAAGGAGGGAAGATTCCACCAGGGCCTGAGAGGTAGAGCCGGACAGGATGAGCAAGTAGGGAAGAGTTTGTGCTCTCACTGTTTTGTAGGAGGGGACTGTCAGGGAGCAGGTCAAAGCACAGAGCGGTCAGATACAGCTCAGTGATGCCAAAGAGAAACCTTCTGGTAAAGAAGTGATCTGCCAGTGGTGTGACTTCCCACCTGGACCTGTTCAGTTCGTGAATTTCTATCGGATAAGGAGGAGGTCCCATTCCACTGAACGCTTTCTCGTCTACACTGTGTTCCTCCGCCTGGAGACTGTTTAGATACGAATTCATTTTCAGTGGGGGTATTTGTTTTAGAGTGCTATGTGAGTATTGATCAGAAATGCATTGTATTTTTGTCGGTTTATGGAACAGAAATGTTTCCTCAGGTACATAGTGAGTAAATATGTTCTCTCCATTTCTGGCTTGTGTTTGTATTACCTGAATAGTTTTTTTTAAAGAGTTGATTTTAATTTTATAAAGTTCCTGTTTTTTTCTATTTCGATGTGTCCCTGAAATCTATTGAAAAGAAGAATGGAGAGGGCGTGGCGCCCCCCCCCCCCCCAGGCCCAAGGCGCCCGGGCTGGAGGCGGGAGGCGGAGAAGAGAGTTGGGGGCGGGCTCAGGCACCGCGCAGCAGTCAGGACCCCGGTGAGAAGGGTTGTGGGGACCTCTACACTGTCCCCCACCCCCGCTTCAAGGGAGGCGGTTGGCGAGGCGGCATGAAGGTGAGGTGCATTGTATGTATTAACGTGGGTTCTGAAGGAAAGTGAGAAAGTAGGGGATCGTCAGGTTTTCTTTATTGCTCATGTGTGCAGGGAAGACTGTTATGGTTTCCTGTGTATCGGTGCGCGGTGTTTTTATCACGTTTCAGTTACAATGGCATTGTAATCGCCAGTTTAACTTATTTAGTGGGTTATTGAGAAGTGCATTTGATAACTTGTAGCGATAAGGGCTCTGTAGTTTTAGTTGCGGATTTCTAGAGGAACCGCCAGGAGGGGAAGACACATCGTCTCTATTTGTTACCACTTGAGTCTAGTCTAATGCGGCTTTTAAAAAAGTATGCCGTTTGCCTGACCTGTGGTGGTGAGGAGCCACTGAGCCATTTCACCCGCAGGTGTTGTAAAGTACCAAAGGCTACAGAATTAATAATATTTTAGGAGGCTTGGAGAACATTTTATTAATTTGGATTAAGGTGTGCAGAGAAATTGTGAGAATAGTCTCTGTACTGTGCGATTGGCATAACCAGGATGGCCCTTGGCATTGTATTGTAAATGCAAGGGGAGGAAAACATGGATTCCCAGACATTCCACCACACCTATGGGGAAAGGGGTGAATGGCTAGCCAGGTGCAGGAAGAGAAAAGCCAAAATAAACCTTTTCTTATAGCAATGAGTCATTTGCAGGCATTTGTCCCCACCGAAACTACCTCTCCTATGTAAATGCATGTGTGACTCTGGACAGAGAGATAGCAGATAAACACTAGATAATATAGGAATGCCTTTAATATGTAAAAAGACATTGTGTTGGCTTGTAAACTTTGTTTTCCCCAAAATGATGTATAGCTCGCAAATTGAACGTGGTCCTATCATGTTAAAGGACATATGACTATAACCAATAGTGGTAAGGGGCTCCTAATTGCAATTTTTGCTTCTGTACCTCCCACTTACAAAACTATAAAAACTAAGTAGAACAAAGGGCTGGCGTGCTCTCCCTCAGATTTCTGTTGGAGCTGCCGCTGCTTGGCCAAGCTAGACAATAAAGCTTCAATGTGTAAATGACGGACCTTGCTTCTGTCTTCCATATTTCGGGTCCCTCCGAATTTGGATTAACAGTGGCGCAGTGGATAAAGCGTCAACCTGGAAATGCTGAGGTCGCAGGTTTGAAACCCTGTGCTTGCCTGGTCAAGGCACATATGGGAGTTGATGCTTCCAGCTCCTCCCCCCTGTCTCTCTCTGTCTGTCTGTCTCTCTGTCTGTCTGTCTCTCTCTCTCTCCTCTCTAAAATGAATAAATAAAATAAAAAAATAAAAAAATATGCCGTAAGCGCGATACCCGGGTGCCCTCCTGTGGACATCTCGGGGAATGACACCGTAGCGTAGGCTCCTCTACGAAAGCGGAATCTACTCTGCTGTTCACGTACGGTTTTCTTTCTGTCCTTACCGGTTTTTAAAAAATGATTTTATTTATTAAATTTAGAGAGGGTAGAGAAAGAGAGAGAGAAGCGGGGAGGAATAGGAGCATCAACTCCCATATGTGTCTTGACCAGGCAAGCCCAGGGTTTCAAACCGGCAATCTCAGTGTTCCAGGTGGAAACTTTATTCACTGCGCCACCAGAGGTCAGGCCTTACCGATTTTTTTGAAGCGGAGTGTCTATCGTTTTTGAAGGAGTGATGGTCCGTCTGTGAATGAGAGTTGTGTTGAATATATTTAAATGATATATTTTTTTAAATTTTGTTTGCAACTGTGCTGTAAGTGGGAGTTTATGTTACGGAGTTTATATTAAGTACAGGAAAAGTTGGAATTACCGAGTGAACAAAGGTTATAGATAGGAAGCGCTACTGTTTGCAGTGGTGGTTTTTGCCCTCAATCGTAACAAATGTTAATATCTATTTGTATAATATTTGCCTAATACAGAAGGGTTCCACAATAGGTTTTCGCTGTGATTGTGAGAAGGAATTAATTGTCGTATTCATATTTATTAATTCTTGTAGTATTTTATTTGGAATGACCGTCACCCTTTATTCACCCCACTGCGCAGTTTTTCCACCATTTCCCTTGCAATCTGCGCGTCCCTGTAGGGTTATTGCATTTCAGAATGTCTCCTATGTTGTGGCTCCTGTTTATATTCTATAAAGAAGGTATTTTCCATGGCAGTTTTTAGTTTTATGACGTGTCAATGAATTTATTTTTGCTAAAGTAAACGTGCACCAGATTCATGGCTGTTTTTATGTCAATGAACCATTGAAAACTGAAGCGGTGTGTGAGCTGCAGGGCCTGTTGTGAGGACCCGGAGGGAGGTGAGAGGTGGGGCCCCAGGGGAGATGCGGGGCGGGGCTGGGCGGAGGGAAATCGGGCGCGAGCAGGTTCGAGATGAGGCGCCGGGGAAGAGGCAGCAGGTTGGTGGGCGCGAGGTGCGAGGCTTCTGGGCAGGGGCCGCTGTTCACGGGTCGGGAGTGTAACTGTGAGTGGAAAAATTCTGCTTGACCTTTTGTCTAAAATTAAAGAAAGCAGGAATTGACCGCTCCCTACCATAAACCACTGAAAAATTTGCTTAGAGCTAGTGTAACAGTAAAAATAGAAAATTCCTTCTGTTCTTTGCTTGGCTAATTTTGGCTTGCAGAACAAGAACTGGCCCGCCTCGCCCCGATGTAATCATAGTTGATTGCTCTTCCCCAAGTACCTGGGGCAATCACCCTGAGAGCCCTTGCAACTTCCCTATCTCATGACTCCTGAATTCCTGACCTGAGATAATGTATAAAACTTGCTTGCTGAAGATTGTTCGGGGCTCTTGGCCATCTCCTTGCCTTAGGCCCGCTCGCGAGTGTAATAAACTTTTTCTTCTGTTTTATCCACACACTTGGGTCTAGAGTCTTCGTGGTGCGCCCTTGGTCAACAGTGAGGAGCTGTTCCTTCTATTCACAGCCTGAAATGAACATCCAGCTGGATCCCCATGCTCTTGATAATATTAAATGGTGCCATGTTGGCCGAATATGGCCTCAGGGCATATTCACCTTTGATCCAGAAAGCACAGCCCTGGAAGCTTTGAGTGACCTGGCCTTGGAAGTAGTATTTTCATCATCCTTCATTTGAAATTATTTTATAAGGCTATCATTGATTAAATTTTATATTTTTAAATTTAATGTTTCTTGGTCAAGTAAGTTTGTAAATATCATACATAGGTTTGCATGCTTATAGTGTTGTAAGGTACCAAAAGGCTGAACATTGATATTGCTATTCTGGGAGGAAAGGTCAGGCTTTCCTATCAGGCTTTCCTGTCCCATCCCTCCTTTAGGGAGAGGAGGGAGAAGAATGTAGAAGTTTCTGGCTTGCAAGAACAATAGGTCATCATTCAGTTTTAAATCTAAAAGAAAGATTAACTGAGAAACTTCTTCCCTTTCAATAGGAGGCAGAATTTACAGACCACCTTACATTGGCTGTAGTTCCTCCCTTTCCTGGAATCTTGAGAGTAAAATACCTCTAGGCTAGTGAGGGAAGATGAACATTGAAAGATTTGTAAATGTTTTAGATTGTATTACCTTAAGAGTTTCTTTTGGCGAGCCTGGTTGTGGGCGGTCCTAGCCAAAGTGCCCAGGTCTGACCTTTCCCATTATCCACTGACCTTACACTGACAATATTTGGCTCTATATATGCAGGTGAGCAGTCTTTCTCACATCTAAAGAATGTTAAGACCAACCTACGATCACATTTAACGGATGGAAGTCTCAACGCCTGCACGAAGCTTAACCTCACCACGTATCAACCAGACTACAAAGCCATCAGCAAAACCATGCAAAGCCATCAGCAAAAGTCACATTAATGGTAAGAAGTACTTTACTCATCATTGGTTAGCAACAGCATAACAATGTTATTAAAAAGCATTCAGAGACTTATTGTACTTTAAAATGGTTGGTTTTACATAAAATGCACACATTTACTAGTATTTAGTGTTAAACATTGTATGGCTCTCACGGAATTACATTTTAAAATATGTGGCGTTCATGGCTGTCTCAGCCAGAATGGTTCCCGACCCCTGGTTTAGGGGGTACACAAAAATATTAAGACTTTCAAGGTAACACAATCAAAGATATTTACAATGTTTTAGGGTTCATCTTCCCTCCTTTTCCTAGAGCAGCGGTTCTCAACCTGTGGGTTGCGACCCCGGCGGGTCACCTAAAGCTATCGGAAAATACATAATTCATTTCAGGTATTTACATTCCGAATCATAACTGTAGCAAAATTACGGATATGAAGCAGCCACCAAAATTATTTTTTGGTTTGGGGTCACCGCAACATGAGGAAGTGTATTGCAGGGTCATGGTATTGGAAAGGTTGAGAACCACTGGCCTAGAGGTATGTTTCTCTCAAGATTCCAGGAAGGGAGGTATATAAATTCTGTTTCTTATTGCAAGAAGAAAGAAGTTCCTCAGATAACCTTTAAAACTAAATGACCCAGTGTTCTTTTTTTTTTTTTTAAAAAAGATTTCTGTTTTATTTTATTTTTTTATTCATTTTAGAGGGGAGAGAGAGAGACAGAGAGGGAGAGAGAGAGGTGAGAGAAACAGAGAGAGAAGGTGGGGAGGAGCTGTAAGCATCAACTCCCATATGTGCCTTGACCAGGCAAGGCCAGGGTTTTGAACCAGCAACCTCAGCATTTCCAGGTCGACGCTGTATCCACTGCACCACCACAGGTCAGGCCCCATTGTTTTTTCAAACCCAAAACTTCTACATTCTTCTCCCTCCCCTCCCCAAAGGAAAGATGGGACAGAAAGCCTGACCTTTCCTCCTAGAATAACAATATTAATTTTGTAGCTTTTTGGTACCTTACTACACAATAAGGATTGTTTCATTGTAGCTATGTAAGAGATGAAAAAAATCGTCAGAGCTTGGAAGGTAAAGGAAGAAATGAGGTCATGTGAGGTTTTGGCAACATCCATCTCTTTTGTAAGTTATAAGTCCAGTAATGATGACATGAAGTAGTGACTGTATTTAATTTTCAATGAGTTTAGGGCATGGATGCAAGGTGTTTTGGAAATTCTAAGCACCGTAAGTCATCACCTGCTCTGAGGAGGTCATGGGCGGTGGGGGCTCACAATCTGGTCAGAGTTTTTGTTTTCAATGAGAAAAAGTTTAGAGAATGAAATGTGGACTGTAAAAGAAGAGGAAAGAGTGTAAGTGATACTAATAAGCAGTTAGGAATGAGTGATTTACGATTTATGCAAAGAAGCAGCAATGTGGACATGTGCACTGTGGTTCATCACAGTGGGAATAAGTTTTCTCAGTTGTGAGGTCCTCCTCACCTCTCTCCTGAGTGTTCTCAGCCTGGGACACGGTGCTGCAGGGATTGCAAGATGAATACTTTGCATTTATTGTTATTGTGTAAGTTTCAGGTTTCATGTGGGTAATTGAAGAGAGGTATGTTTTTTAAGATCTAGGATCAGCAGCATGACCTGCTGTTTGTGTTTTATGTTACTCTTCATCCAGTGTAATGTAGGGGAGTAGGGTTTGTTCATCTTCTGGTTACTGTTGAGCTTTAAGGGCAGAATCATGTGTGTCCTGGGTGAACATCTTGTGCATTGTAGGTGTTCCTGAGCAGCAGTTTCTTGTATGCAATGCTTGGAAGTAACTCCTTAGGTGCAGCCCCACTGTCTTAAAAGTACTATGTGCCACCCTGTTGGCTGAAAATGCCCTGGGGGTATATTCACCTTTGGTCCTGAAATACTGTTGGGGAAGCTTTGAATAATCGTCCTTTGGAGATAGAATTTCCATCATCATTCCTTTGAAATTATTTTCTACGGGTGGCTTTGAGTTATTTAGGTTTTTTTTTTTAAATGTTCATTTGAAAACATATTTATATAGTGATATAGTCATTACCTTTCTTTACAGGGGTCTACGTGGAGGGTCACCAGAGTTATAAAGAAAGTTCACTTAATTTTAGTGTATTGAAATGTGTAGAGAGTTTGCCTATGTTCCCTTGAGGTTAGTTTATACAAAGTTGCAAGCATTGTTGTAAAGTATGGTAGAGTTGATTATTTAGGGTATAGTGGAGCAGTTATGTACACGGAATTTTATGGGGCATTTAGGTTATTCATTTGTTCATTTTTACCTCATTACAGAATTTTGGTTGCTTGTATCAGTTTTGAAAACAGTGCTCTATTGCCAATCCATAGAGGTGTGTAGAATCTCCTTTTATAGCTATGAATATTTCTATTTTGCTCTTTAGCTGGGCTGGTGGTATATGATTTGACTTTGTTATAAATTGCATGTGAAGGGAGACATTCCTGGTGCACTGAGTTTATTTGAGTGAATTAGTGTTTTTTGTTTGTAGGAACATTTTTTTGCTGTAGAATGTACTGTATGTCATGTAAAATTTTTTTGGTTGTTGTTTTCACTTATTTTAATGTCTTGCTCCTTTATGTCATAGGCAGCTCCAAGGTTTTTCATTAGTGGAGGGTGGATATTAACATTCAGAAGGAAGCGATTTAAGTGGATGGCAGGATGTAGGGCTGCAATTTTTTTCTTTTCTTTTTTTTTTGATAGAGATAGAGGGACAGCCAGACTGGAAGCATCAATTGTTGGTTGTGGCACCTGAGTTTTTTCTCACTGACTGCTTTCTCATGTGCCTTGATCAGGGGGCCACAACAGACTGAGTGACCCCTTGCTCAAGCCAGCGACCTTGGGCTCAAGCTTGTGAGCCTTGCTCAAACCAGATGAGCCCACGCTCAAGCTGGTGACCTTGGCATTTCGATCCTGGGTCCTCTGCGTCCAAGTCCGATACTCCATCTACTGCACCACTGCCTGGTCAGGCTTATATGGTTGTTCTGATACCAGTTATTATATATATTATAATTTTTCTTTCATGTAAAGAGAACCCTTTGTCATATATAATGTTTGTTTGAATTTGCATCCATTAATGTGACCCAACAATTAGGCTATTAATGTTTATTGATTAGGAGTTAGCACAGCAGTTTATTTTGTTAGCTATATACTACAAGGAATTATTCAATGCAATCAGGGTTTCTTCCATTCATTGCTTTTTGTATAATTTCCCTATATTTTGTATTTTAATAGGTGAAGTGAAACTAAGGCTATTAAAAGTCTTGTTTATATGTGTGATAGAATGAGTTTATAGATATATTTGTGAAGTGATTTTAGGTAAAATTTGTAAGAATCCATGGGAGTCCAAAAGACCAGAGTAACAGGCTTTATTGAAAAGAAGAAAGGAACCCTGCGGGGCACTTCTCCTGGGGGAGAAGAGCACCAGTTATAGACTAGGGGCGAGTTATATAGTGTTTGGGAGAGCCTGAGGGGATACTGAGGCAAAAGTTCTGGTATGTCCGGAATGCTCCTCCTTGGGGGCTTGGAGCATGTGGGTGTTGAATCAAAAGTCCTGGTGTGTCCGGAGCCCCTCCTTGGGGTGGGTTGTTAGCTTTTTGGAATTCCTTTGTCTCAGGGGCGATACTCCAGTAAGGGTGAGGTCTGACAGATAAGCGGAACATCAAGAGGGCAGTATGGAATTCACGTATCTATCAAAATTGTTTTTAATTTGGTTAAAAAAAATAGAATGAAAGTCATTAGTATTGGAAATGAAGGGGTAGAAGGTGTTCTAGGAACAGGAAGTATTTTGCAATAAAGTATTTTGCAATAAATTGCCATTTAGGTCAATTGGCAATTGTGAAAAAAGTGGAAAAGGAACTCGTATATGGTGGAGGTAGGAAAGGAAAAGATTAGGATGATCGATGATCAGTTACATTATTGAAGCCGTATTACTGCACATGTCATGAGTTATGAGCTAGCAAGGACGCTTCGAAACGTCCTGTGGTTCACAGGTGATTCAGTGTCCTCATGTGTTCCACAGTCCTTGTCCTGAGAATGCAGGCCAGTGGGTTCTAAGTGGCCTCTGTGATCTATGTGGTGCTTATTCCTTGGTCCCATGGTCTGGAAGTGCATCGAAGGCCAGGATAGGTCTACCTCATCAGGATGTGAGCCAGAGACTCTTCTCGGTGCTGCAGATAATCCCCTGTCGCTGAGATAGTTGCCTGTTCTTCAGTATCTGCCCTGGAGGAAAAGGTGAGGCAGCGTGTGTTTGAGCAATGGCACAGCAGAAAAATGGTGTATTAGAGAAATTTTTTTTTGTAAATTTTAAACTGTATCATGTGGTATAGTGTAGTTTGAGTGAGGGTGAGAATAAGGATAAGGGTTCCAGAATGTAGGGTTTCTATGCTTTGGTTTATTTTGTAGGGGAAATGAAGGTCTTTGAGAGTAGTAGTAAACTTTGATTTGTGGTCTATTAAAAGTTTTACCAAGAAGGAAGTCTATTGCTAGAGAGGAATTTGTTCATGATTTCAGCAAAGGAAAATAATAGAAGTTTAGAGAATGAATGCTAAAATGTAAAAGAGTAGGAATACGTATTCTATGTGACATGAAGAAAAAGTTAGTAAAGACCGGATGATGGTTCGTGAAAAGAAGCAGTGATCTTGAGAGAGCCAGTCTGGCTCATGAACGTGAGATTTAGTATCTGAAGTTGTAAGATGTTCCGTGAGTCTGTAATGTTGTGGGGTGTGTTCTCAGCCTGGAGCACTCCTCCGGAATTGTTGAAGACGGTGGTCTTGTCTGTGTCGTTGTTCTGTCTGTGTGAGCTCCCATATGGCTAGTTGAAGAGAGGCAGCATGTGTGATCCAGGATGCTAAATGACCAGCTGTTTGTACTGTACTTGACTCTTCCTGTTTCATGGAAAGTAGGGTTTGTCCTGGTGAAGTAGTGACCGTTTGGGCCAGATCATTCTGTGTCCCCCGGGTGAACGCCGTCTGCATCGACGGGGCTCAGGAGCACCTGTTCTTTGTCTCCACTGCTCAGTCAGCTCCACCGTGTTCACATGTGAAACACCGCCATCTTGGTTGAATATGCCCTGGGGGCACAGTCACCTTTGGAGCAGAAACTAGTGAGGCGGAAGTTTGGAACCTTTCTGTATCCTGAAAGGATTTTAAAGCAGCATTTTTAGAATATTTCAATTGTAATTGTTTTGTAATTGTACTTGTTACCACAGGTGTGGAGTGGAAGACGGTCTCCTCTAAAATCGCCGTCCGCGCGATGCCCTGCGCCCTCGTGTGGACACCTCTGCGAATGACACCTTAGCGCAGGTGCACAGACCATGTTCAGCAGAGCGGATCCTCTATGAACGTGGCGTTCAGTCTTCCGTTTAGGTAGTGTTTTCTCTCATGGCCGAGTATTTTGAAGGGTATGTGTGTGTGTGTTTCGTTTCTGAAGAAGTGAATGTCTATGAATGAGAGAGGTGTGTGTTATCCATCTAGTTCAATGATAAATTTTTGTAATTTTTGTTGTAGGTCTGCTTTAGGTCATTGGTAATTTTTGTTACAGATTTCCTGTGAAATACATGAAAAGGAGGAACCCCCAGGTCCATGTAACCAAACAGTAGGAAGCGCTGGTCTTTGTAGTCCTGGATTTTGCCCTGAGATGTACTAAGTGTTGTATAATGTCCATTTGTATGATGTTTGCATGATTCACGTGGGTTCCAAAGTAGGTTTACAGTGGTGAGTAGGAGAAGGAATAAATTGTCATATTCTTATTTAGCAATTAGTGTAGTATTTTTCATAGAATAACCGTCCATCTTTATTGGGCTCACCCCATAGAACTTTTCCCACCGTTTTCCTTGGAAGCTGTGTGTCTTTTTTCAGGTTTTGCATTTCAGAATGTCTCCCATGGGGTGGCTTGTGTCTTTATTTTGTAAAGAAGGCAGTTGTTTTTTATTATATTTTTCAGTTTTATGAAGTGTCAACATATGTATGTGGCTATGGTAAATATGCAGGTTTGTATGCAGTTCCTGGGTGTTTTCATGTGAATGAGACATGACAAAGTATAGTTGGGTGGAAGCAGTAGGGTTTGTAGTCTGGGTCGTATGGATGTTTTGGGGTGGATCATTCTTTGTCCTGGGTGACTGGCTGTGCATTGTAGGTGCTTTCCTGCATCTGTTCTTTCTATCTGCTGAATGCAAATAAAAAGCAGTTTCCACAGTGTTGTTAATACAAAACGATACCATTTTAGTCAAATGTGCCCTGGGGGCATATTCACTTTTGGTACAGAAGCCTGAGGCGGAAGGCTGACATTCAATATTTCTGAAGACCAGCGTGATAGGAACACAGTTTTTTTTTTTTGTTATTTCTCTGCTGAAAGTGTTTTGTAACTGTATCAGCGATTTATGTTGGGGTTATCATTTGTGGCTTTTAGATGTTTCTTTGAAAAGATGTACATGGGATGATGCTGTGTTTACCATCCCTTAAAGGTTTCTAGATGGATGGTGAGGAGAGTCATAGAGATTTTATGCAGTTTTAGTGAATTGAAATGTATAGGAAGTTATTTTACCATTCAATAGGGTCAGTTTTCAAAAACTTCCAAGCCTTCTTGGAGAGTATCTTTGATTTTCATTGATTGGGTATGGAGGAGTAGTTATGTATGTTGAAGTTATTTGCCATGTAGAGATTTTTTTAGTATTCTTAATGAATTTTTTTTGGGGAGGATATAGTATAATACCCTGAGAAAGGTGGTGATTGTTGAAGATTATTTTTTGTCACAGGTGAATCATTCATTCATTCTTTTTTTTTCTTTTCTTTTTTTTTTCTTTTGCAGAAACAGAGTCAGAGAGAGGTATAGATAGGGACAGACAGACAGAAATGGAGAGAGATGAGAAGCATCAATCATTAGTTTTTCGTTGTGACACCTAAGTTGTTCATTGATTACTTTCTCATATGTGCCTTGACCGTGTGCCTTCAGCAGACCGAGTAACCCCTTGCTCGAGCCAGCGACCTTGGGTCCAAGCTGGTAATCTTTGCTCAAACCAGATGGGCCTGTGACAAAGCTCGGGGTCTCGAACCTGGGTTGTCTGCATTCCACTCCGACACTCTATTCACTGTGCCACCGCTTGGTCAGGCTATTCATTCATTCATTAGTTTCTTCATTTATTCATTTATTTATTTTAGATTTTAGAGAAAGGAGAGAGAGGGTGGTAGGAATGGGAAGCATGAACCTGTTGCTTCTCATTTCTTCATTGATACAGCAAGCCCAGGGTTTGGAACCAGTGACCTCAGTATTCCAGGTTGACACTTTATCCACTGTGCTACCAGCCAGGCTCACACATGTATTTCAAAAGATGGATCATGTGCAGCTTTATGGAATATGTATTGACTCCTGACTTTTTCCAGGTGTCTCCTGAGCCTAGGACGGTCATTCCCAGTGTTTGGAAGATGGTAAGTTTTGTCTTTATTGGTGTTGTTCTTTAGAGGTCAGCCTCCCTGTTAGTCATTGAAGAAAGGTATCCTTTCAGCTGTAGGATGGAAAAGGACATGCTGCTTGTGTTGTGTTCTTAGTAGTATACAGCTATTGTTCTCGGTCATTACTGACCTGGGTGAGGGCCCCGTGCGCCCTATATGCTTAGTAGGAGGTGCCACTGTCTGCACCGGTAGCCAGCAAAGCCCACCATGTCTGTGATGTGACATGCCGCCATATTGGGGAAATATGCCCTGGGGGCAAAGTTAATTTTGATTGTGAAAGATCTGAAACTTAGTATTTTAATCATCTTTCTGTGGAAATTATTTTCTAATGACAACAGTGATTCTTTTGGGGCTATTTTATAAGTTTATGTGAAAAGATGGTAATGTAATGGGTATAATTACTCTCATTTCTAACAGGTTTTTAGATGAGTGTCATGTCATTATTTTCTCATAGAGTTGTTCTGACAACAGTTATTCTATGAATGAAAGATTTTTCTTATTATGTAAAGAGAAACCTTTATGGTACACAATGATAGGAATTTCCACCTAGCACTGCAGGTTCCATACTAACATATAGGCCATTTATGTGTATTGATAAGAAGAAGGGTGTTTTTTTTTGTTTGTTTTTTAGTGTATCTGGTGATGTCATATAGTGTGAAGTAGCAATGAGGGTCAGGGTTCCAGAATATAGGGTTATTTGTGGGATCTTAGAGGAACCAAAGATAGAGGAAACTGGTAGTAAGCCATGTTCTGTGGTGTATTAAAAATTTGTCTTGAGAAAAAGTGTATTTTTGGACAGGTATATGTGTGTCATTTCAGAAAAGCCTAAGAAGAGTAGTTTAGAGAGTGAATTCTGGCATGTGAAAGAGTTCTGAGAAAGATTCCTAGCGACATTCAGAAACAGTCAGGAAAGACCACGTGGTGAGTCCTGAGGAGAAGCAGAGATCCTGATAGGACCAGTCTGATTCATCAGAGAGTGATTCAGCGTCCAAGTTGTGAGATGTTCCTTGCCTCTCAGATTTTCTGGGGCATCGTCTCAGCCTAAGATCGTATTCAGCCATTTTTGAAGATGGTTTGTAATTGTTTTTTCTCAGGTGTCTGCTTGTAGGTGGGTAGGTCAAGAGAGTCAGCATTTGTGATCTAGGATTCCAAATGACCCAGCGTTTGTATTCTATTTGTCTTGTTGTGCCATAGAGTTGAGAGGGAGTTCTGTGTAGTATTAACATTTTGGGCCGGATTATTCTTTGTCCTGGATGAACATCTCCTATATCAGATGTGCACTTGTTCATTGTATTCAGTGCTTGCAAGTAGTGCTCCTTGGAGTGTTGTGAGAAGGTCTGAGTCATTCTCAAAGTGTTGTGGCTGCAAGCCCATGATGGATTCCACAGTAGGAGAGGGAGCCCAGTCTCACCCTCATCAAGCAAGTGTGGGTTACAATAGGAGTCATGAGGGAGTAGTTGAGAGAGTGCAGGCAGGAGGGAAACATCGGCATCAGCATCTGAAAGCAGCGAAGAGCATCTGAAAGCCCCGTGAGACAGGTGAAGCCCAGGAGTGCTTGTTTTGCTGGAAGCAAAGGAGGAGCCCTGTGAGAGAGAATGGGTCACAGCAAAGGAAGGTTCATTTGAATCAGAGAGATGAGTGGCGCAGAGAGGAATTGTATCTGAAGTTAGAGTCCAATAGGGAGCAGCTTTCTGGGACCCAGTGAAGGTGCCATGTGGCAGGGAAAAAGACTCATCTATGTAACAGAAATTAGGGAGTCTGTGGACAACTTTACTTCTCTGAGTGGATGGATTCAAGCTGCAGGTCCAGAAGAGGGTGAAGGAGAGGTTAAGAATTAGTCAGTGGGGGCCTGACCTGTGGTGGCGCAGTGGATAAAGCATCAACCTGGAAATGCTGAAGTCGCCGGTTCGAAACCCTGGGCTTGCCTGGTCAAGGCACATATGGGAGTTGATGCTTCCAGCTCCTCCCCCACTTCTCTCTCTCTGTCTCTCCTCTCTGTCTCTCCCTCTCCTCTCTAAAATGAATAAATTTAAAAAAAAATAAAAAAAAATAAAAGAATTAGTCAGTGGGGGTCCCACTTACGGAATCCTGCAGTCACACAGGCCTACTGTGGGGAAGGTCTCTCGTCCTATCCTCCGCACCTGAGAACCTCCAGTCGAGCCCGAGTCCCGCGGGAGGTCTCCTGGCGTGGAGGGGCAGGGGAGTGCTTGCAATCCACGGTTTTCCTGGAGTAGGGTAATCCTCATGAGCGTGAGGAAGTAGGATATACTCATGAACAGTGTTCAGTTTGTGTTCTTTAGGCATTTTGGGAACAAGGTGGAGAAGTTGGAATGGGGGAGGGGAGTAGGTTGTAGAATTCAGTGACATGGTAGTGTGTGAATTTTCTAATGGTTTGGCACGAGTAAGGTCGGTGATCTTACCCTGCAGCAGGGAGGTTGTCCCAAAATTGAAAGGGAACTCACGGGGTCCCATTGCAAGGTCAGTGGAGGAGTCCATGGGAGAGCAGGGCCCACCGACTTGAACGAGTCTATACAGGTGGGTGTGATCCAGCAAGCAGTGTCAGGTGGCGTCTCCTGACACTCTATGGCCAGTGAACAACGTGGTTGTGTCCATGGAAAAAAAAAGCAGTCCGCTTGTGGTGTCGGGAAATGTTATTCAGGTTGCTTGTCCTTTCTTGTGTGTCCGGTAGTGCAGAGTATGGAGTCTTGTTGAGTTTGTGAGGGAGAGATTTAGTAGTGTGAATCCAAGGGAGACGGAGTCAGGGAGTCAGTGTTCATCATTTTCAAGACTGAATACAGAGAGAAGTGTTTAGCATGTTGGAAGGAAGGATGCCACCCAGATTGGGTCCCTGAGGCTCTGAGGAGAAGAGGAGCCCTGTGCTGGGTGGTCTGACAGAGATGCAGTGAAGTGACCTGCAAATCTGTTCTGAGAGACCCAGACGTCGGGTTGCAGTGACCCAGCACGGTGGAAGCTTTCAAAAATCCAGGAAAGACGGTTATTGCCGTGTGTAGCGAGTTGGGTTCCTGGTAGAGGGAGGAGGACAAAGCAGCCCACGGGGAAGCTGAGGCCTTTCAAGCAGGGGGCTGCGGTGTATCAGTATCAAGGAAGGGAGAGGGTTAGTTAGGGTCATGGAGAAGGGGTCATTGGCTCACTCATGCTGTCCCATAGTTTTCCTCTGAATGTATTCTTGTGGGTACATGATGGGTTGTGAAGAGGTCAAAGTGGAGGTGATGCTGTTCACGATGGGTCGCCTTTGCCTTGGAGACTCATTGTCATGGGTGCTGGGAGAAGAGTGGAGTAAAGGGAGGTGAAGGTGGTTTCAGGTAAGTAAGAGTGAAGGAGAGGGAATAGGGATTGGAGACGGAGCTGAGGGTTTCTTAAGGCAGACTTTCTGCAATGGGTAGCGGCTGCTCGGTATGTTAGAAAGAAGTGTTCAGAGAAGAGCCTGCTCGTGCCTTTTCTGTGAAAGAAAATTTATCTCATGTCCTACGGTTGTTGTGATGGAAGAAATAGAATTTCTCCCCTCAGTGAGCTTTGAATGTAGAAACAGGGAATCCTTCAGTGGCAAAGAGGTTACTTTTTTAGAAAAAAACAAACAAACCATGGATTTGAATGAGAAGACTGTGAGGAGAGAGAAGCACTGTGCCGTTTACTTTTCTTTATTTTTCCATTCTGTGTTCCGAGGTTTTCTGTCAGCTGTGGTCTGTGTTCGGTTGGAGCCCACTGGGTGGACGCTTTCTGCCGGCACCCTGTCTGTGAGGGCGCACAGTGTGGGCATGAAGACAGATGTGTCCTGTCGCAGGAGGTGCACGTTGGTGTTCTTAGAACCAGTTCTTAGTCTGAGTTGCATGACACAGCTCTGTGGGAACGAGGCCGAGAGTGTACTAGACTCTGAAAAAACCTTACATGTAAATGGGGGCTGTTACCTTTCACTACGGAGCAATGGAGTCTTCAAGGAGGTCGTTCACTTTCGTTTGGGGGGAATGGCGCCCTTTCGGGGAGTCTTCAGTCGTCAGCCTACGGGGGATGTGTTCCCACTGGTCTGACTGGGTCCCACGGTTCCCACCACCATCGTAGACCCATCGTGGAAACTTCACAGTTGAGTCCAGGCGGTGTCCAGGGTGTCCCTGTGGTGAGACAGAAGCGAGGCAGGGTTTAGGTTGAGGGAGATCCCGGGGGAGTCTGTGTTGCCCTCCATGGCCGAGTGGGGGAGTTGCAGGGAAGGGAGCTCGGAGACGGGGTCAGGGGGAATCTAGAGCGCAGGCCCGTGCCCACTGCTGCCCTGGGCGTAGGTCCTGTGGGAAGGGAGAGGGAGGAGAGGAGGGAGGGTGGGGAAGGAGGGGAAGAGAGGCACCCGCTCAGTCTGTGAGTGTTCCCAGGAGGGGAGCAGCAGTGTGTCCGTGTGTTGGCTGTGAGGAGGATTCTTAAGGGTTCAGGGGGGTGACTCTTAAGTTGAAGTCTCATAGAATATTGAAATCAGGTGGCCCCAGGGATGCTGTTCTCAGCTGCTTATTCCTCGGGATTTTGAAATGGTATGTCTGACACTGTCTGTGGGGATAAGGCATTGTGTATTTCTGTCGGGAGCCGATCAACGACTGCTGGCTGACAAGGTCACAGCAGGAGAAGACCCACCACTGCTGGCTGACAAGGTCACAGCAGAAGAAGATCCAAAACTGCTGGTTGACAGAGTCACCACAGTGAAGACCAATGGCTGCGGGTTGATGAAGTCACCCAAAGGAGAGACACAACGATACTTCCCCCTTTAATCTTTTGAATTAATCTGGCCTTATATCCCCCCTTTTCTGGGTGTGTGCTATTATTTATGGCACAGGAATAATAGTACCATGCTTTCCCTGTTGATTCGTAGTAATTTCTTTGGAAATGAGACAGAGGGTGTGAGTTCCACAGAAAAGCCTGTAAGCCCCTTGAACTGGGCTCATAAACATAAGAGGCTGGCTATGATATCCCTCGTAAAGGGTTAAGTTTGTAGGAGAATTTCTTCTTAATCATGTTAGAAAGAATAGATTGTGACTTGTGAATGGGTAGAAGGCAGTGGCTGTGCGCAAAGCACCTTTCGGCCTTCACTTCATCATTTTTCCTCCCTAGCCTTTTCATGTGATAGAGTAGAGAAACTTTCCTTTCTTCTTGCTTATTTGATCTGCAGATAGTGGTACACTCTAAGAAGAATATAGTTAGAATTTACTAGTGTGTGATTATAGTAAATAAATAAAGTTTAACTAGACATTAGAATCTTAGGTAAAGTGTAATGGAATGGCCCGTTGCATGGCTTGGGATGGGAACGCAGTCAGCAAGAAAAGAATGTTTTGCTAAGAGAATTGTTTTATGACTGAAGGCAGTTGCTGGGCTTTCTCAGTGAGACACTCATGAGATTTATATACTTTCTCAAAATTCTTTCTTCAGATAATGAGAGGTATGGGGGGGCATCCATAGAAGCAATAGCAATTAATGCCTTCTGATATTATGTTGCTACTAAGCTATCTTGCAGGTGCACTCTATATATCTTTAAGCAAAAGTTACTCTTGATGTTATGTCAATTTCTTAATGGGCAAGCCTTTGGTTATCTTGTGAGAAAAGTTAGGACACTGCATAAACTCAAGGCCATTTGCCTGAGCAAGCGGTGGTCCTTTGCTACTCCCTAATGATTTTGTCTGTTAATCTCTCTCTGCTCCTTGACTCACAACAACAGTAAAGTTGAGTTATTAGTTAGTACTAATCCTTTAAAAGCTTTTACCAATGTTGTTATCGCTATTCAAGTTATTTTTTAATTGTACTTTGAATGATTTGCCACCTGATTTGTAGTTTATAGATATAAATTAACTGTTATCTGGAAACATGTAAACATAGTGAAACAGAAGCAATGATTAATACCATGTAATTGTAACTTGGTGTGTGTGTATAAAAAAGGAGCTGTACTAGCATTTGAGAGAGATGCCTGGCAGTAAATGCTAACTAGAGAATAAAGAGAAAGAAAAGAATTCGGCTCTCTCACTCGATTTCGCTGACGCCGTCTTCCTCCTGTGGGACCCCTGGATTCCCCCCCCCTCGGGGCTGGACCCCGGCATTGGATGTGATTTCTTTGCCCTGGATGAGCAGATAGTGCTTCACTGCATGTGTTCTTTCCACCCTGTTATCGATCAGAGAAGGGAATGATACCACATTTGGAATAGAGTTCTGTTCCTTCTTTATGGTTTCAGCTGCTGTTGTATTGATTCCATTGGTGATGAGTACATTGATTCTATGTGTCTGTTTCTCCCAGTGCTCCCTGAGTGTGGAAGTCAAGGTGTTTCATCACTGTTCAGTGCTGGGTGCTGCAAAGTCCTTCTTTCCTGGTTCCAAGTGAGTTTTCTGGGTAACATGTGTCGATAGCTCTTGGTTTTCCTGCTAGCAATTGCGTGATCATGGGACTTCCTCTCATTTAGCTGTTTTCAAGTACCAAGGAGTTTGACTGTCATGTGTTTGATCGGTACTTTGCTGGACTGTAACCTAGTGTGCATTGCCGTGTGCTGCAATAGACTGTTTTGGTAAGCTGTGCAGTGAATTTGTTGGCTGAAAGCACATTTTTCATGCATGCTTGTTCTTGTCTTGATGCAAATTCAGCATGACTGTCCATGGCACCTTAAGTCTTTCTCAGCTTAGGAGGTGTTTCTGAGGTTTGATGATGGGGTTCACGGGTCATCGGAGCGCAGGCAGTACTTTTCTCAGGGGAGGACATCTACGTTCACTCCTGCCGTTGTGGGGTATGTGCATTATTTCACACTCCTTATGTCTAAACCTCTCAATGCATGTATGAGTTCCCCATGACCCTCCTGGTCCCGTTAGCACGAGATATTGTCTGAAGTGTCTGTGCTCTCTCGCCTGTTACTCTGGTTTTTTCACTATGTCGGCCCTGGGTTAGCAGGAAAGGGAGCACTGTTCTTATTGGGGGACAGTGTCCACACTCCATAAAGAGTCAGAGATACACCTCTGTCCTCTTGGGGAGCCCATGCTTGTATATGCTGAATAGTAGGGTGGTGAGGAAGGATCCCATATGTCCTCAGAGGGCAAATTCCTCTGCATTCAGATCCATATTTCCGTTTCCTTACTCGAGTGCTGCCACCCAGAGGACATGTTGGGAGTTGCAGTTGACCTGCTCTCCCCGATCATTTCGCCTCCCTGGAATTCAATGAAGGGTGCCTTCTGTGCACAGAGAGGTTGGGATGAAGATGTTTTTGAGGAGGACCAGTTTTCTCTTCGTATCCGATGTGAATTACATGTGTATAGCTAGCAGTTATAGTGATTTTTTTGAGGGAGTCATGCACAGTGTGAGAGGATATAGCAGTGTTATGACAGGGAATCTCTGTATTCCACGCAGAGGTGCCTTGGAACAGTCAGAGGAGTAGGACACGCACTGACTGCATATTCCCGGATTTCAGGAGGGGTCCCAATACAGGTGGTGTGCCATCTGTACGTCTGCCTGCCAGTACCCATGTATGTGCTCTCTGGTCCCAGTGCTCATGTCTTAGGGCAGGTTAGCCTCTAAGGGTGAATCCGTGCCGGCTCCCATGGCAGATCTCCATGTTCTCTCTGTAATCCTTCAGAAGTGCAGAACTGAGGTCCTGTGGCATCATCCAGTACTCTGCTTTCCTGCAGTGTGTCCACTCACAGTCGAAGGATGTGGTCGTCGTATGTCACTGAGTTTTCCGCAGGGAGCATGCTTTCGTATCCTCCTCATGATCCAGTGACATGGTTGCAGGATGTGTCTACTGAGTTCTTTACCCAGATCACCGAATCCTGAACATGAAGACTGTTATTTCCCGTCCAAGTGGTGGCCAATTGGATAGACTGTGAGAGGGAGATGTAGAGGACCCTGGGTCAATAATCTGAGATCTGTGGTCTGAGTACTGGCTCGTGCAGCTTGCACATAGGTTCCTTAGGATTTGTGGTTTGAACGTGGGATCATTGATATGACTCCATGGTCATTGGATGGATCCCAAGGATCACTGGCCTGAACGTCAAGGTTGCTGGCTTGAGCAGCAGGTTCCTGGTCTCCCTTCATGGCAGATATGAGAAACTAATCGATGACCAGGTCAGGTGCCCCCAAAAACAATAGACCGTCTCCACAGAACCCGTTTCTGTGTACACTGTGTTACCAGGCCATGTTTTTGATTAGGTAGAAAGCCATTTTTCAGTGTGGTTATTTGTTTTAGAGAGTCGTGTGAATTTTGATCAGAAAAGTTAGTTTTATTGTCTTTGTGTGGGTGTATGGAGCAGAAATGTTTGATCAGATACGTGGGGAGCAAAGATCTGGTCTGTGTTTGTGGCTCATCTTTGTATTATGTGAGCCATTTTTTTAAAGAGTTGTTTTTAATTTTATAACCTCTATCATAATGATCTATTTTTTAGGTGAGAGGAGGGGAGATAATGATGCAAACTTCCACGTGTGCCCCATCGGGAGCCACGCAGGAACCCCATCTGGGGCAGATGCTCCAGTACAGAGCTGTGTTCAGATCCTGAGGTGACAGCGCTGGGGGCACGCTGCCGTGCTGGAGGGGGAGAGAGAGGGAGAAGGAGTGAGGAGAAGCAGATGTCTCCGTGTGCCCTGACCCAGAGTGGAACCTGGGTTGTCCATACGCGGAGCAATGGTCTATCCACTGAGTGAGCTGTCCAGGTCTATCTTTATGAGTTTTGTTCATTAAACTTTAGGTCTGCAATTCTGGTTGGGTTCTGGCGCTTTGCAACTGGATGCGTCCTTGAAAGATAATGAATGCATGAGGGCCGTGGCGGGTCTGGAGGCCAGAGGTGTGCGGGGAGGACCCGAGAGGTGAGGTGCAGGCGGGCCGGGCGTACCTAGTCGCAGTGCAGTCCTTACCAACGGTGAGAAGGGGCCGGGGTACCTAGGGTCGGGCTCCAAGCGATGCCATTGTGCAGGCTGCGAGAGGTGAGGTACCATGGAGTTATTCACGTAGGTGGTGAAGAAAAGTGAAAAAGTGAGGAAACGTCAGGTTTTCTTCTTTTCTTATGGGTGCAGGGAAGACTTAGAATTTCCTGTATGTTTTGGGGCAATGTGTTTATACGTTTCGGTTTCCTTATATTGTAAGTGCCCTTGTTATTCGTTTTGGGATTTCTTTTACAACGTGCAAGGATACGGACTGTGTAGTTAATTTTTGTTGTGGATTTCTAAAGGAACCGTAAGGAGAGGAAGATACAGAGTTTCTATGTGTCACCGCAGGTGTGGAGCAGAACCCAGCCGTCTTTTCAGCTGTCGTCCGCGGGATGCCCTGGCGCCCTCGTGTGGGCATCTTGGGGAATGATACCTCAGTTCAGGTTTGCAGAGAATGTTTGGCCGAACGGCTCCCCTTTGAAGGAGGAATCCACTGTTCCGTTCAGGGTAAGTCGTTTCTCTCCTTACCGAGTATTTCGAAGGAGGTGCGTGTGGGGGGGTCCTCTTGTTTCTGAAGGAGAGCGTTGGGATTGATCTATTTCGATGATACATTTTAATGTTTTTTCTTGCAGTTCTGTTCCATGTCTTTGGGAGCTTCTGTTTCCGAGTTTCTGTGCAGTGCAGGGAAAGCAGGAACTCCCAGGGTCATGCCACTCAGCGGTAGGAAGCGCTGTTCTTTGTGTCATGGGTTTTGCCATCAAATGTACTAAGTGTTGTATCATGTCCATTTGTATGACGTTCCCATCACACAGTTAGGTGTGTTCCAAAGTAGGTTTGTAGTGGTGAGTAGGAGAAGGTATTGTCCGATTTCTATGTATTAATTACTGTACTATTTTCCATAGAATGACCATCCATCTTTCTTCTGCCCACCACATTGAAATTTTCCCACCGTTTCCTTTGGAATCTGCTTGTTCCCTTACGGTTTTTGCCTTCCAGAATGTTTCCCTTGTGGTGAGTTTTGATATTGTAAGGAAGGTGAGTTTTCCATTGTGATTTTAAAATGCTGAAGTTTCAATGAATTTATTTTGCTAAGGTAAACGTGCACCGAGTGTCCCTGGTTCCTGAGTGTTTCCATGAGAATGAGTCAGAAAAAACTGAAGTCACGTACGAGCGGCAGGGTGCGTCCCCCAGAGGCTGACCAGCCAGAGGTGAGAAGTGGGATCAAGAGAAAGGTATGGAGGTGGACCGGAGGGAAATGGGGTCCAGACCCGAGGTGGATACTTTGCACGGGAAGAGGGAGGATGTCGGTTGATGTGAGGCCAGGTGCTTCCAGGCAGGGGCCGTTGTCTCTGGGTCAGAGGTGTAGAGGTGAGAGGATTGCGACCCAGGGATGTCAGGAGGGGTAGAGGGGACACGAGGAAGGGGTTGGGGGAGAAGGTGTAACCGGGAAGAGAAGCAGAGAGGAATCGCTGGACGGTTTGTGGAGCGCATGTTCCACTTTCAGTGTCAGTGAGCACTTCCAGTGAGAGAATTTTTCTATTTCTATATAGACAGTGTTCAGAAAACAATGTAATTCGTTTTCTAAAGAAATTTTAGTCGTCGATTTTAGAGAGAGGAGCGGGAACCATTCCTCTACAGTGATCGCCCCGATGTGAGTTGAGCAGACAAGCCTGTGGTTTCCAAGGCGACGTCAGCATTCCAGGTCTATGCTTCATCCACTGCACCACCGCAGGTCAGGGTAATTTTTATTATCCTCAATATTAATGTTAATATTATTTAATTATTATTAAATAGTATGAAAATACTGTGTGTCTTTGGGTAGCATTTTATAATTTTATCAGTATAGATTTTCTCTGCTCCTGTGAAGCAGAATCCAAGGCAATGACCTGTTTTACTGTTAGTCGGGTCTGAAGAAATATATTATTCAATCCAGAGTTTTTGTATAAGTACAGTATTTATGTGACTGTTATTTCTCTTCGAGTGTAGTAAAGTTTCTTGTTTGTAGAGAATGGTAGGTGACTGTCATGAGTCATCCAGGTATATAAGCTACTATGTAGTTATGATCAGTATATTGATATAGGAGTAAGTCGTATGAAAGTTGTCAAAGCTTGAAAGGGACGAGGTAGAAGTGAGATTATGCCAGGAGTTCGCAGAAATAGTTTCCTAAGTTAAAAGTACACCGATGAGTCAGTAAAATAGTACCATCCGTCTTAGCGTTTGACAGGAGTGTAGGTCTGTAATGCACGCTGTGGTAGTCATCCTAAGTATGGTTAGTCATTACCCGTGCTTCACGGAGGGTGTCGGGGAATATACACTGTGGTCAAAGTCTTCATTTTTGAGGAGGAACACTTTAGAGGGTGAATTCTGGAATCTAATGAAGGAAGATGAAGGATTGGAAGTGATCATACACAGGTACGAAAGTGATCTCTGTTGTATGAAAAGAAGCGCTGGTGGCGAGATGCAGTCTCATCGTATGTGAGATGTTCCTGGACTCTTGAGTGTGTTTGGTTGTCTCGTCAACCCTGGGCAGTCGATTGCTATTATGGAAAGATGGGAGGGTTTTTTTCTTTGTTTTTCTTTTTAAGCTTTGGTTTTGAGTATCTGTGTGATATTGAAAGAGAGAAAATGGATTTCAGAATTAGGATTTAAAATGAGTTGCTGTTTGTATTCTAGTTTAGACTTTTTGTTGTTCTATGGAGATTAGGGTCAGTGTTTTGAGCACCGTGGATCTTTTGGGCTGAGTCTAGCTATGTTTGTTCTGGTTGCAGGGCTGTGCAGTGTAGGTGCATATGTGCTTCTGTTCTTTCTTGTCAGGACTTATAAATAATACCTAGCCCTCAACACTCCTTACAATACTAAATGGCGCCATCATGGTCGAATGTGCCCTGGGGGCATATTCATGTTTAGTTCAGAAATCTGACGTAGGTAGCAAATTTCTGGAGAGCAGAATGATAGGAACATAGTAGTTTTCTTATATCTCTGTTGAAAGTATTTTCCAACTGTACCAGTGGTTTATGTTAGGGTTTTGTTTTTTTTGATGTGTGTGTGTGTGTGTGTGTGTGTGTGTGGTTTGTATTTTTGTAAGAGATGTGTCTTTGAAAAAACGTGAAGATGAGGACACTGTTATTAGTTTTTACTTACATGTTTCTAGATGGATGTCGTGGTGAGACATAGAGAGAGCCTTTGTAATTGAAGTGCATTGAAATGTCTAGGAAGGTGGTTTATCCCCTAGGAAGGCAGGGGCAGTTTTCAAAGAGTTTTAAGCATTCTTGAAAAGCATGTTAGATGTATTATTTGGGATTGTGGAATAGTTATGGATCTTGAATTTTATTTGTTAATTATAGATTTTTTTAAATATCTTTTGATTTTTGGTGGGGGGACCGCCTTGGTGTTGAGAGGTTTGCCATATCCCTGAATGAGAGAGCTGTGTTAAGTTGCTTTTTATAATTTTGGACATTTTTCTTTTCCATTTGAGGTCCGTGATTTATTATTCGAGTTTTATTATTCTAGTTTGTTACTTATTGCATTGAATTTAGATATTGATGGTCAGTGGGAATGTATTGAAATGAATTTCGGTCCCTCATTTGTAGGACCACCTTTTGCTTTTCAATGTAGAGTATGGTATCCAAATATGCATTGGTTTTGTTTCCATTTCTTGTTATTTCTCGATTTGTTATGGTGTAGGTGGCTGCAATATTTTCTATTCGTTGTGCCTGTCTGTTAACATCCACAGATAGGGATTTTTGCAGATAGTAGAAGGAGGGGTGTTACTTATTTTCTCACATAGCTGTCGTGATACCTGTTAGTTTATGAAGGAAATATTTTACACGATGTTAATAGAAAGATGTGTGGTAAAAGAATAGATAGGAGTTAGCTTCCTAGTACTGGAGGTTTCGTTGCAAGAAGTAAGCTATTTATATCTATCGGTAAGGATAAAGGTGTTTCTTAATGTATAAAGCGATGTAGTGGGATACCGCAGTGCAGGGATGGCAAGATGAATACTTTGTGTTTGTTGTTATCGTTTAAGTTTCAGCTTTCTTGAGGTTGGTTGAAGAGAGGTATGTTATTTGAGATCTAGGATCAGCACCATGACCTGCTGCTTGTATTATGTTCTAAGGGTGACCGTGAGTTATTTAGGAGTATTTTTTGGATGTTCATTTGAAAATATGTTTACGCCATGATATAGTCATTACCGTTTTTTTCAGGGGTCTGTGTGGAGGGTTACCAGAATGATAAGGAAAGTTTACATAATTTTAGTGTATTGAAATGTGTAGAGAGTTTACGTATCATCCCATTGGGTTAGTTTTTAAAACGTTGCAAGTATTCTTGTAAAGTATAGTAGGTTAAATATTTAGGATATAGTGGTGCAGTTAAGTATATGGCATGTTATGGGCCATTTAGAGTAGTTTTTATTTTTACCTCGTCACCTAGTTTTTCGTTGCTTGTATAGTGTTAAAAGCAATGTGTCTTTGCCATTCCATAGAGGTGTGTTGAATCTCCCTTTATAGCTATGAATATTTCTAGTTTGCTTTTTAGGCCGGTGGTCTAGGATTGTACTTTGTTATGAATTGCATGTGACTGTAGAGTTTCACGGTATACTGAATTTATTAGAGTGACTTAGTGGTCTTCATTTGTAGAATCATTTTTTGCCTTAGAATCTAATGCCATCTAAAATTTTTCTGGTTGTTGTTTTCAATTTTTTTGTTTAAAATTTTCTTTTAAATTTATTTATTCATTTTAGCGAGGAGAGAGAGTGAGAGAGAAAGTGGGGAGGAGCAGGAAGCATCAACTCTCATATGTGCCTTTACCGGGCAAGTCCAGGGTTTTGAACAGCCGACCTCAGCATCCCAGGTCGACGATTTATCCACTGTGCCACCACAGGTCAGGCTTCAATTCTTTTAATGTGTTTCTCCTTTATGTCGTAGGCAGCTGCAGGGTTTTCTATGAGTCGAGGATGGATATCAACATTCGGAAGGAAGTGGTTTCAGTGAATGGCAGGATGTAGGGGTGCCATTCATTTTCTCCTATGGTTCTTTTTCTTTTAATTTTTTTTGTGACAGAGACAGAGAGAGGGACAGAGAGGGACAGACAGATTGGAAGGGAGAGAGACGAGAAGGATCAGTTTTTCATTGCAGCACCTTAGTTTCTCATGGACTACTTTGTTAGATGAGCCTGGATTAGGGGCCTAGAACTGACCGAGTGACTCTTTGCTGTAGCCAGTGACCTTGGGGTCAAGGTGGTGAGCCTTGCTCAAAGCAGATGAGCCTGAGTTTAAGCTGGTGACCTCGGGGTTTCGAATAGGGTTGTTCCGAAATCAGTTTTTATAATTTTTTCTTTGTTGTCATGCTAACCCTTTGTCATATATAATGTGTGTTTGAATTAGCATCCATATTTGGAGACCCAAGAATTAGGGTGTTTATGTTTATTGAGGAGTAGTTAGCGCAGCAGTTTATTTTGGTAGCTATAGGGTAGAAGGAATGATTCAATGGAGTCGGGGTTTATTTCATTTATTGCTTTTTGTATAGTTTCCCTATATATCGTATTTTAAGTGGTGAAGTGAAACTAAGGCAATAGCACTATGAAAGGTTTGGGTGTTGTTTTCATAAAGTCTGACAGAATGAGTTTATAGACATGTTTGGGAAGGGATTTTATGTAAAATTGTTTTTAAGTTGGTTAAGAAAGAAAACAGGCTGAGAGTCGTTAGTATTGGAGAGGAAGGGTCTGGGTGGAAGGTGTTCAAGGAACAGGAAGTATTTTGCAATGAAGCAGAGCGCTATTTAGGTCAGTTGGCTATTGTGTAAATATTAAAAGAGGAATCCGAAGATAGTGGAGGTAGGAAAGGAAAAGACTAGGGTGATCGATGATCAGTTACATTATTGAAGCCGTGTTACAGAGCTTGTCATGAGTCATGAGAAAGCAAGGATGCTTTGAAACGTGTTGTGGTTCACACGTGATTCAGTGTCCTAATGTGTTCCACAGTCTTTGTACTCTGCAGGGAGATGTGGGGAGGTTCCATGCGGCCTCTGCGATGTATGTGGTGCTCATTCCTTGGTCCCGTGGTCTGGAAGTGCAGCTGAAGGCCAGGAAAGGTCTACCTTGTCAGGATGTGTGCCTGAGACAGGTCTCGGTGCTGCAGATAGTTGTGAGATAGATAACTATTCCATGCCGCTGAGATAGGTGTGTGTACTTCAGCATCCACCCTTGAGAAAAAGGTGAGGCAGCATGTGTTATAGCAATAGAACATCAGAAGAATGGTGTAGTAGAACATAGGGTTTTCTGGGGTACATTTTGGATTGTAACATGTGGTGTGGTCTAGTTTGAGTGAGGGTGAGGATAATGGTTCCAGATTGCAGGGTTTTGTTATGGTCCGGTTTTGTTTGTAGGGGAAAAGAAGCTCTTTGAGAGTAGTAGCAAACCTTGATTTGTAGTATATTAAAAGTTGTATGAAGAAGTCTATTTGTAATGAGGAATTTGTTTATGATTTCACCAAAGGAAGGTATGGAAGTTTAGAGAGAGAATGTGAAAATGTGGAAGAGTAGGAACCGATGTTCTATGGCAGGGGTCTCAAACTCAACTCAGCATGTGGGCCGCGGAGCAACATCATAGCCGTTCGGCGGGCCGCAGTAGGTCTACAAAAGGCAACTGTTACGGAACACTTTTCTCACTGCAGTTGAAAACAAAAAAAAAATCAGTACAACAAGCACAATCGTACATGCAGTTTACTCAGTGTCACAAAACAACCAGAAACTGTAGTTCACATCACAACTGCTGTTAACGAAGCTAATATCTAGCTAGGATGCTAGAGAAATGAAAAATACAAGTAGGCCCCTAGGCTTACTTAATGCCATCGAAAATATTTTGAACTTCGTGGATTAGTCTGCAGGCTGACACCCCTGTTCTATGGGATATGCAGAAAAAGTTATTAAAGACCGAATGATGGTTCGTGAGAAGAAGCAGTGACCTTGGGAGACCCAGTCTGGCTCCTCCATGTGAGATTTAGTGTCTGAAGCTGTAAGATGTTTTGTGGGTCTGTCATGTTGTGGGGGGTCTTCTCAGCCTGAGGCATTCCTCCGGAAGTGTTGAAGACGAGTGATTTTGTCTGTGTCGTTCTGTCTGTATGGGCTCCCGTGTGGCTAGTTGAGAGGCAGCCTTTGTGATCCAGGATGCAAAAGGCCCAGATGTTCGTATTGTACTTCACTGTTTTTGTTTCATGGAGAGTCCGGGTTTTTTTGGCGAAGTAGTGATCGTTCGGCCCAGAGCATTCTGTGTCCCCAGTGAACGTCGTCTGCATCGTCGGGGTTCAGGAGCTGCTGTTCTTTGTCTCCACTGCTCGGTCATCCACACTATGTTCACATGTGAAACGCAACTGTTCTTGCCGAGTATGCCCTGGGGGCACAGTCACGGTTGAAGCAGAAAGAAGCGAGGCGGAAGGTTGGAATCTTTCTGGAAACTGAAAGGAGTTTAATGCAGTACTGTTAGAATATTTCCATTGATATTGTCTTGAAATTGTACGCGATACTACAGGTGTGGCATAGAAGACGGTTGACTTTAAAATCGCCTTTCGCGCGATGCCCCGGCGCCCCCGTGTGGACACCTCTGGGGATAACAGCTTAGCGCAGGTGCGCAGATCACGTTCAACAGATGGGATCGTCTACGAAGGTGACATTCAGTCTTCTGTTCAGGGAAAGTGTTTTCTGTCATGGCTGAGTATTTTGAAGGGGGTGGGGTGTCTATTGTTTCTGAAGAAATGACTTTCCGTATGGGAATGAGAGAGGTGCTATCCCTCTAGTTTAATGATACATTTTTGTAATTTTTGTTGTAGGTGTGATTTATGTCATTGGGAGTTTCCGTCCCAGAGTTGATGTGAAATGCATGAAAAGTGGGAACTCCCGGGTCCATACAACTCAAAGGTAGGAAATGTTGTTCTTTTTTGTCATTGTTTTAGCCGTCAGCCGTTCTAAGTGTTGTATAAGGTATATATTTAAGGAGTTTGCATCATAAATGAGGGGTTTTGTTTTTTAGAATAAGAGAACTTTTTTTTTAAATTATTTATTTATTTGTTAATTTATGTATGTATTTTTTACAGAGATAGAGAGTGAGTTAGAGAGAGGGATAGACCAAGGACAAACAGGAACGGAGGGAGATGAGAAGCATCAATCATTAGTTTTTCATTGCGACACCTTAGTTGTTTATTGATTGCTTTCTCATATGTGTCTTGAGCGCAGGCCTTCAGCAGACGGAGTAACTCCTTGTTGGACCCAGCGATCTTGGTTTCAAGCTAGTGAGCTTTTGCTCAAACCAGATGAGCCCGTGTTGAAGCTGGCGATCTCGGGGTCTTGAACTGGGTCCTCTGTATCCCAGTCTGATGCTCTATCTACTGCGACACCGCTTGGTTAGGCAAATGAGGATTTCAAAGCAGGGTTTCAGTGGTGAGTAGGAGAAGGAATACATTGTCTTATTCGTAGTTGTGAATTGGTGTATTATTTTCTATAGAATGACTGTCAGCCTTTATTTAGCTCACTGTATAGAAATTTTTCAAACATTTGTTTTGGAAGCTTTGTGTCCCGTTTTCAGGTTTTGCGTTTCACAATGTCTTCCATGGGGCAGTTCGTGTTTTTATTTAGTGAAGGTGTTCTCCATCGTCGTTTTTAGTTCTATGAAGTGTCCATGAATGTATTTTGGAAAGGTCAATATGAAGGTATGTGCTTAGTTACTGGCTGTATTCATGTGAACAAGAATCGAACAGCTAAAGTTAGGTGAAATCTAGTAGGGTTTGTCTGGGTTCTATGGATGTTTTGGGGCGGGTCAGTCTTTGTCCTGGGTTCATGGCTGTTCATTGTAGGATCTTTTCTGCATGTGTTGTTTGTATTTACAGAACGGAACTAAAAACTATCCCTTATAGTCTTGATAAGACAGAATGGTGCGGTATTGCGCAAATATGCCCTGGGGGCATATTGAGCTTTGGTTCAGAGACCTGACGCAGAAACCTGGCTTTGAATATTTCTGGATTCCGAAGTGATAGGAACACAGCAGTATAGGGATTTGTCTGTTGAAAGTGTTTTTTAACTTTAGCAATGAATTATGTTGGGGATTTTATTTTTTGTTTTTAGATATTTCTTTGAAAAGATGGAAACAGGACAGTGCTGTCATGAATTGTCATGAAATGGTTGTAGAGGGAGGGTGAAGAGAGTCCTAGAGACTTTAAGTAGTTTTAGTGCATCGAAATGTGTAGGAAGTTGGTTGTTCCTTCAGTAGGGTCAGTTTTTAAGAAGTTCGAAGGCTTTTTAGGGAATATCTTCGGTTTTTCTTGATTGGGTTGGATGGAGTCGTCATGTCAGTTGAAGTTATTTGCCACATAGAGATTATTTTTTATATCTTCACTAGTTTTGTGTGCGTGAGAAAGTTGGCGATTGTTGAAGATTATTTTTGTGACAGGTATATTATCCATGAATTAATTTAAGAGTTTAGAGAGAGGATAGAGAGGGTGATAGGAACAGGAAGCATGAACTTGTTGCTTCTCATTTCTGCCTTGACCCAGGAAGCCCAGGGTTTGGAACCAGAGACCTCAGCCTTCCAGGTCGACACTTTATCCACCGCTTGACCATGCAGGCTCACAGCTGTATTTTAAAAGATGGATCACGTGCCGGTTTAGGGAAAAGGTGTTGATTCCCGAGTTTTCTTGTGTGTCTCCGGAGCCTAGGATACTTGTACGGAGTGTTTGGAAGATGTGAAGTTTTATTTTTGTTGGTGTTGTACAGGGTTTAGTCTCTGTGTCGGTTGTCGAAGAGAGGTTTCCCTTTAGGTGTAGGATATGCTGTTTGTGTTGTCAGGGAGTATTCATCTTTTTGATAAAGTAGGTCTTCTCTTCGGAGCAGTATAGATATTTGTTGTTCCCGGCCATGTTTCTGTGTGGGTGAAGGCCCTTTGCTCGGTAGGTGCTCAGCAGAACGTGTCGTGTTAGTGTCTGTACTGGGAGCCACTCGAGCATCACGTTCTGTGTGATGGGAAATACCGCCATTTCGTCACAATATGCCCTTGGGGCAATTTCTACTTTTATTTGGGAAAGACCTGTAAAGGAATTTTTTTTTTATCATCTTTATGTGGAAATCATTTTCTAACTGTAGTATCGATTCATTTTGGGGCTCTTTTAGAAGTGTACTTGAATAGTTGGTAATGCAGTGGGTATAGTTACTTTTTTTTTACAGGTTTGCAGATGGGTAGAACGTAATGTTCCTTGTATCCACCGCTAAGAAGGAAAGGTTATCTTAAGTAACCCCCCTTCTGCCGTGGGTGATGGTGAAGCAGTGCCATGTTGGCCAAATATGGCCTATGGGGAAGTGTACTTTTGGTCTATAAAAATTACTGAAGTTGGCCCTGGCCGGTTGGCTCAGCGGTAGAGCATTGGCCTGGTGTGCAGGAGTGCCGGGTTCGATTCCCGGCCAGGGTATACAGGAGAAGCGCCCATCTGCTTCTCCACCCCTCTTCTGTCCTTCCTCTCTGTTTCTCTTTTCACGTCCCGCAGCCGAGGCTCCATTGGAGCAAAGATTGCCCGGGTACCGGGGATGGCTACGTGGCCTGTGCCTCTGGCGCTGGAATGGCTCTGGATGCAACAGAGGGACGTCTCAGAGGGGCAGAAAATTGCCCCCTGGTGGGCATGCTGGGTGAATCCCGGTCGGGTGCATGCGGGAGTCTGTCTGACTGCCTTCCCGTTTCTAGTTTTGGAAAAATGTAAAAAAATAATAAAAAGAAAAGAAAACAAAAAAAAGTTATTGAAGCCGAAGTCTCGACTGTATTTAGGAGGAAGGTATTTTCTAATCACAGAAAGAGAGTGATCATGTAGTGGTGAAGGACAGCGGCAGTGCTCAGTATTTCAAATGGAGCAGTGCTGCCGAGGCAGTGCAATATATCTAAGTAGACATCGAGGAGTTCTTTCTGAGGCCTGGAGAGGAAAGGGTGAGATCAGAAGACTGTCAGTCACCTCATGGACAGAGAGGAAAGTGAAGTGTTTATCAGGAAAGTAAGTCTATAAGGGAGTCGAAGAGGAATGAGACTACATGGCAGGTGGACGGTGTTGTCTTTGTTGTTGTTGTTCAGGTCTCAACTTTCATGTTGATCCTTGGATCCTTTTTGTTCTAGGTCATAAAAAGAGACACTGTTTCTGTCGTCATGGAATTGTGCTTTTATTCTCTATAGAGCGTGGTTTGTTGTCTTTGTAGTCCAGGTAGTGACCTTTTGTGGCTGATAGTTGTTTGTCCTGGGCATCAGTCTCCTTTGTCGTGGTTGCTTAGGAGCACCTGTGATGTGGACAAGAATCGTCAGCTTCAGACCCCCCCCCCCCCCTTCTGACATTGTGAACTGACGTCATTGTGGGTTATTACTGCCTGGGTGTAAATTTTACTTTGGTTTAGAAAACAGTGTAGCCCCACATTCAGTTATTTGAACTTTTCTTTGCGATTTTCTTGCTGTATTAGTGATTATTTTGTTTACGTGGGGGGGGGGGTTAAGATGTGTATTTGAAAATATGTTCATGGAAATGAAATTGTCATTGTATGTCTTTACATGTTTTGTGATCTATGGCCATAAGAGGGATGAATAGCATTTAGGTAGCTTTAGTGAATCAAAAGTGGTAGGACCTTGTTTCATTGTTTAATATGTGTTTTTGAAAAAGTTTGAAGTGTTAAGGATCATGTATAAGGTACAGTATTTTGGGGTGTAAGCGGAGCATGTAGGTACAGGAAAGCTTAATTTGTAGTCATGTTCGTGTTTTTAAAAATTATCCTTTTTTGGTGGTTAGAATGAGTTGTCAAGGTTTGTTGTATCTTTGAGAGAGGTACATGCCATGTTTTTGAACGTGAAGAGTGAGTCCATGTTTTCTATTTGCTGTGGGCTATAGTATTTGAGCTTGTTATCTATTGAGTGTGGTACGGATCATCCCTGCCAATGAAAGGAAAGAAAAAGAGTTTCCATTCTTCATTTCTAGGATCTGTTCTTGGCCTTGAATAGAGTGTATGGTACAGAAATGGACTTTGGTTTTCATGTTCCATCCTTGTATTTTAATTTTTTTTATCGGCTGTCCGTTTTAGAGAGTTGCGGGTTTTTTTTGTTAGTTGTGTGTATTGACATCGAGAAAGAAGTCAGCATTCCTGGTGGACGTTCATCAGAGAGTCATTATAACAGACAGTGTATTATGCCTTTTTTAAAAAAATATTTTATTTATTGATTTTTCAGAGAGAGAGGAGTGAGAGAGAGGGAGACAGAGAGAGAGAGAGAAGGGGGAGGAGCAGGAAGCATCAACTCCCATATGCGCATTGACCAGGCAAGCCCAAGGTTTCGAAATGGCGACCTCGGTGTTCCAAGTCGATGCTTTATCCCACTGCACCAGTACAGGTCAGGCCTATTATTCCTGTTTTTTAAATTGGATTGGAAGAGAAACTTTTGAAGTGAACTATGCATGTGGATAGGAAGGTATTGATGTGATGGAGTTTCCACATGAACAACTTGCACGGTTAGGAAGCGGATATGCCATGTTATATTTCAGAAGCCATAGGATAGAAGGAATTTTTATGTCCTGTTGTGCTTTTTTCCATTCATGACTTGTAGAATGTTACTCTATTTTGTAATAGGTGATGTGAACATTAGGCAGGAGTATTATTAATAGCTCGGTTCGTTTCTCTGGCTTATGACGTTGGCATCTAGGAAACCCTCAGTATAGATATGTCTCTTTAGGATACGTGGTGGAGATACCGCTTGGCCCTGCAGAAGGTCCCATTTAGCTCGGGAAGTTCAGTGCATGCGCAAGCCACCTGGGAGTTCTGTCACAGGGCTTCAGAGGAAAAGGTAGCTAGGCTGCATGGACTCATGGAGATAGAGAAGAGTGAAGCGGTTAGTAGAGGGAGGGTGGTGGAGAAGAAAGGGGGGGGTATGGAGTCATGCTGTTTCACTTAGGTGCTCCATGGAGCCGTGCTCTCTGGAAGTGTATTGATACGTGGGGGGGTTGTTCAGAGGTGGACTTTGTGATCGTTTCCTGCGTCGTCAGTGTGGACTGCATTGAGGCACCCGACCAGGGCCAGAGAGTGTACATGGTTGACGTCAGTATTTCTAAGGAGATGCATGATTTTCTGGATAATATTTTTTTGGTAACAGATAGCCATAGAGAGAGAGGGAACGTTCATGGGTAGTGCAAGTAATAGTCAAAAGATCTTATAGTTTATTTAATATGTGAATGGATGATGGTAAAGGGGGTGAGTGTAGGGTAATACTTGCTATTTGAGTGAGAGTTCCGAAGGTAGTGTAAGGAGATACGTTAAAGTGTGGGTGCAGGGGATCCTGAGGACGTTTTTGTTCCTTGTAGGTTAGAGGAATCGAGCATGGGGGAAGAGGGCAGGGGAGGCAGTGTTCACCGTCAGTGTGTTTCGTAGAGACATAGCTAAGGGATGGAGGGAGGTCCTTCAGATCAGTGAGGTTCATGGTATCCAGAGAGCGGTAGGCCTTATGCTGTGTCACGAGAGTGGTTTTGTGGGGTGTCATTCCTGTGTCATGTGATAGTATAATAATAAGAGGAAATCTGTGGGGAAGGTGACATCATGGATAGAGGGGAGAGAACGGTGCTGAGTGGTAAAAAAGGTGGAGGAGAACGATGAGGCGTGCATGGCGTGGGGCTACTTGACACCAGTCTGTCCGGTGTGGACAGGTCATGTAGGTGATTGGGTGCTGGAGAGGTGGTCAGTGTAAGCTTTCTGTTCCTGGGTCACAGGGCTAATTTGGACAATTGGGTTGTGCACGTGTCATGGAAGTATAAAGAATGGTAAGGATTTGGTTGCACAGAATGTTGTCCATAAGGGAAACAGAAAGGGCGAGACGGGGAGCAGAGAGGGATGGGAGGTTATTTTTGAGAAAGAAGTGTTATTATAGGAAGTCAGTTGAAATGGTTAGTGCGAGGGAAGGATTTACAGGAAAGTGGCAACGGAGGTGCGTCAGTGTGACTGGGGTATAGAATAGGGTGGTCCTTGCTCAGCCTCCATCTTCGTTGTGGCCACTCAGGTCATCTAAAGAAAGGTTAGCTGTAGGCAGGTTTCCTTAGGAGTTGGAGTTGGGGGTGTGAGTGATGAGGGGATTAGTGGTTGAGAGTTGCATCGTGAAAGATCCTGTTGCCTAGGCACCCTCCATTTTACAGTCTTAGCAGTGCTTGTGTTTGTAGTGGTGGTTCCCTTATTTGGCCCCATTGTTGCAGATGGCAGAGAGGGCCGTCCTAGCGGTAGCTGTGATTCTGTCCTCAGGAGTGTTTCGATAGGAAGGTCAGTACTGGGACGTCAGGGTAGTTTCTAGTCAGTGTGACGTGGAGTGGTTGTTGTGCTGTAGTAGCTCCCACATTTGGTGGGGAGCATGGTGCAGTGGATCGGTGTCCGTGCTCTGGGAGGAGAATGCTTTCTATGGTCACCGTCCTAGGCAGGGGTAGTGAAATCACGTGCAGTATGTATCAGTTTGAGACAGGAAATGTTTCTAGTTGTACTTCTATCATTCAATAGAGTTACTGGAGGGAAGGTAGGTCTAGTTTGGTCGGTTTGGAGATTGTAGACTTCTTGGAAAACTTATGTCTTGGTGTAGGGAAGTTCTTAGTGTCAGGCTTGTTTTAAGCTTCCGGGTAAGTTTTGTATTGGTTAAGGAGGAAAGCACCTCTTATGAGTTCCAGAAATGTCGTTTTGTTTAGTGATTTCTTGTGTGCTGTGTCTTTGTATTTTCCAGAAGAAGGGAATTCAAAAAGAAAACAGTTGGGGTAGATGGCATCAGTGTGTCTGTAATCAAATGTGTGTCACATAGGTGATCGTGCCCTGTGAGTCTTTGTGTTGGTGATAGAACAGGGAGCCATTAGAGGCCTGTGGGTAGTAGTAGGTGAAAAGAGGGTTTTAGAAAGTTATGTGTGATGTTTATATCGGGAGCTGCGTATGTCAGGTGAGTGCCGTGTAGGCAGGCGTCCTGGAGTGTTTCAGAGGGATGGAGTGTGTGTGGTGACAGAAGAGTGCAGATGTGTGAAATGGGGACCAGGTCGCGTGGAGTGTCGGAAAAGGAAGTGGGAGGATAGGCATCTTCCAGGGACCTTTGGGGAAGCAGATAATGGGATAGTCTGATGGGTGTATGAGTGAATGTGAAGAGGTCCTGTGTTTGTTTTTTATTGTCATTGATTGGGGGTGTATCTAGATGAGCAGTGCCTATGTTCCTGTCAGGGAGGTTTGAGATTCAGGTGTCAGAAAAGGGCATGAATGGAGAGAGAATACAGGCAGTGCAGGTTCTCACAGCATGCGAATGAGGGGGTGTCCTTTGAGGAATGTGGGAAGTTGTGTGTTCACGGAGAAGGAAGTGCTGTCAGGGTAAGTGGCTTGGAATGCTGTGTGTAGTGAAAGTTTGTACAGGAGTTTTGATTTAGGAGCCTCTTCCATCCACTTGTCCCTTATCCATGGGAAGATGACATGAGCAATAGGTGTCTATGCCCCATTTATGTTTGTCATAGAAAGGGGGGCTGAGGGGTTTCACAAGTCGGTGTTGGGGGTCGTGTGGAGTGGGAGTGCGGTGATCAGTAGGGGTGATGTCACTTATTTAGGCACAGAGTGTATTGACAAGACACTGCAGTCAACTGGTCGTATGTATTGTATTTCTTGTGTAGGGTAATAGTTGTGTTTAGTTTTTTTCCATTCTATTTATCTTTCTTCCTTGTCCTTGTTTTAACTTAGGTTTCTGTCTTTTGTCCTCTTGAGTGTCCTCTCTGTTACTATCTTTGTTACTTCCTATTTTCCCTTTCATGTCGCCTGTGTGTCAGCTGTGCAGGGAAGTGTCCGGTGGCGGCAGTGATTATACATGGAAGGTGGCAGATGGCAGAGCAGTCCTTGTGCGCTCGTGCCGCAGCCTCACCTTCAGCTCAGGGAGTTCTGTGGCAGGAAAAAGAAATGAGCAGTTCAGTGTAGTCACATGGCCTATGGTGTTCTGTGAACTTTGCCCTACTCGTTGTTGTATGGCAGGGCTTAGGTATGTCATACTGGTATATAAGCAGCTAGGCTGAAGGAGGAAGTGCAGATTGGTAGGGTTTTCTTGCAGAAGGCATTCCTGGGCAGCTTTACACTGTTGTAGATCCTACTGCATTCTAAAGTTTGAAATACATTTCATGTGGAGAAAGTTGTGTCCAAGGGTAGTAGGGGTAGGTGCCTATGTTCATGGAGGTATTAGATTCTTTAGAAAAGTCATCAGGAGTCATGCTGTCCTCTTCTGGGTAGGAGAGTGGGCCTGATTTTAGGGGCGAGTCGGTCCAGGGAGTTGTAGGGAAATGTGTGTTGATGTGGATTGTAGAATCTTAGAAGAGTATGCCGTGACATTTCGATGGGGAAGCATCCTGTTTGGTTCCAGGCATTGTTGGTAGGAGACCTGGAATATTTGAGAAATTTGAGTTTGTTGGGTGTGTGTGGTGTCAGAATAATGCAGGTGCTGTAGTGGGGATAGAAGGGGGAGGTGAGGGTGTTCCAGGAGAAGCAGTGGAAGTGTCCATTGGGATAGTGTGGTGGGTGTGTGGGTGAACGGGGAGAGGCGTGATGTTACTTTATTGTCTTTGTTCATCGGTGTGTATGTAGATGCAAGGAGTGTCCCGTTCTCGCAGGTGGATTTGTGAGAGAGGTGTGAGAATATGGAAAGCCATGATGGGGATGGGTTTGGGTCGACGGAAAAGTTGAGAAAGGTGTGTGTTCCTAGGGAAAGAAGCCGTGAAGGGTTCTAGTCTTGTTGTACGCTGGGTTTGGTGTATCTGTGGATAAGGTGGTTTTAGAGAAGGGGTAGTCAACCTGGTCCCTATTGCCCACTAGTGGGTGTTTCAGCTTTCATGGTGGAAAGCAGAGCAACCGAAGTATAAATAAAAGTTATATAAAGATGTATTCTGCAAATCTTAGGAAAAATCCGATATAATGTCCTTGGTAAGGAATTATTTTTATATGCTTTAAGTCTGGTTTATAAGTTTTATAATGCAACGTTACTTCCCTACTTTATAAATCACCATTACTGTGGAAGTGGTGGGTAGTTAAAAATTTTACTAGCAACAGAGATACAAAAGTTGGCAGTAGGTATAAAAAGGTTGATTACCCTGTTTTAGAGAAAGGTGGGTTGCAGTGGAGTGATTTCCAGGACGTGATGTCAGTGGGGGAGGGTCATGTGCCAGGTAGTAGGGTACAGGTTATTGTCTGTTTGGAAATGTAGTGAAGTCTTGATAGAGGTTTGAGGTTTCCTTTCAGTCTTGTATATCTGCATCTCCCCCCTCGTTCCCCCCTCTGTGGCCAGTCTCCGCCATCCTCCTCTGTCGGGAGCCGATCAACGACTGCTGGCTGACAAGGTCACAGCAGAAGACCAAAAAGTGCTGATTGACAAAGTCATAGCAGAGAAGACCAATGGCTGCGGGGTGACAAAGTCACCACAAAGGATAGGCACAACGATATTTCCCCCTTTGACTTTTTGAATTAATCTGGCCTTATATCCCCCCTTCTGTGGGTGTGTGCTATTATTTATGGCACAGGGATAATAGTACTGTGGTTTCCCTGTAGATTCGTAGTGATTTCTTTGGAAATGAGACAGAGGGTGTGAGTTCCACAGAAAAGCCTGTAAGCCCCTTGAACTGGGCTCATAGACATAAGAGGCTGGCCATGATATCCCTCATAAAGGGTTAAGTTGGTAGGAGAACTTCTTCTTATTAATCAGAATCTTAGGTAAAGTGTAGTGGAGTGGCCTGTTGCGTGGCCTTGGATGGGAACGCAGCTGGCAAGTAAAGAATGCTTTGTTAAAAGACTTGTTTTGTGACTAGGGGCAGTTGCTGGGCTTTTCTCAGTAAAACATTCTTATGAGATTTTTGTATTTTTCAAGAATAAGGAGAGGAATGTGGTGGGATTCATAGCAGCAGTAGCAACTAATGCCTTTTGATATTGTGTTGCTGCTAGCTATCTTGCAGATGCGCTCTATGTATCTTTGGGTGAAAGGTACTCTTGATACTATGTCAGTTTCTTAAATAGCAGGCCTTTTGTAGTCTTCGTGGGAAAAGAATTGGGACACTGCATGAACTCAAGGCTATTTGCCTGAGCAAGCGGTGGTCCTTTGCTAGTCCTTGATGATTTCGTCTGCTATCTCTTTCTGCGCCCTCGACTCATAAAACAGTAATATAGAGTTATTAATTAGTACTAATCTTTTAGAATTTTGTACCAATATTGTTATTACTATTCAAGTTATTGTATAACTATACTTTGTATAACTTACCACCTGATTTGTAGTTTATAGATATGAATTAACTGTTATCTGGAAATATGTAACCACAGTGAAACTAAAACAATGATGTATTCAAAATACCATGTGATTGTAACTTAGTGTGTGTGCATAAAAAGAAAGCTAGACCAGCATTTAGCGGAGATACCTGGCAGTAAATGCTAACCAGAGAATAAAGAATTTTGCTCTCTCACTCGATTTTCGCCGACGCCGTCTCGGAGGGACCCCTGGATCCCCCCCGGGGCTGGACCCCGGCAGTCCTCAGTCTCTCTGTATGTTCCCTCACTGTACTCTTCAGTCCCCTGAGCTTCTCTCTACCCTTTCTCAACTCAGTTTAAGTACTCCCAGTGTCACCTCATCTCACAGCTCCCATCTCATGGTCACGCTGCCCTTATGCCCTCGCTTCTATTTCTGGTCCTTGAGTTCAATGTGCCTCCCATCCTACTCTGTCCAATCTCCACCATTTTTTCTCCAGTCTTCTTCTTAGTTTCCATTGTTACCATTTCCTTTCTATTTCACTCAGCATTGAACTTGTGGCTGCAGATTTTGTAAATGGTGCCAGAGAGGGTCCCCAGTGACTAACACCCCCTAGTGTGCTGTTGTGATGCCACAGCACAGTAGCCCGTCCCTTCCCTGCCTCTGCCATCAGGAGTTCTCTGTGAGAAAAGCTCAGGTAGTAGTTTCATTGCTGTATGTGTTTCATCAGTGAATGTCTTAGGAGTTTCTTGGTAGTAGTAGGGTTCCCATCCAGGAGGTATTGCTGGGGATTCTTCCAGTGTTGTGTGGACTTTATGGAATAAAAGGGGGAAGAGCTGGGAACCCTGGATATGTTGTGGGGCAGGGACTCCCCTGGATATCGAGAGCATCTGGGTAGAAGTTGAACTGATCTGGCTGCTGGTACCTCCGTGTACTAGGAGGCTGTGTATATCAGCAGATCCCCCACACCATTCATAGAAATAGTGTCAGTTAGGAATTTTCTGGCTGAGACATTTTGCCGGTGAATTGTGTCTCCTGAGTTATGTAGAGGACAGGAGTATCGACTCCTCACCATGAGATTGATATCCTGGTTTTCAGAACAGGTTGTGTAGGGAAAGGATTTCTAGGCCCTGCTGGTCATGAAAGCACGTTACCGAGATCATGTTGGTGGGGAGAACTTCTGCACTAAGTTGCAATGTGTATGTTCAAGAGAAATTAATGTTGTTAGGGGCATTGATTTGGTTTTCTGAATGTCAGCAAAAAGGGTTTATAAGGTGGAGGGAGAGGAGATTCACCTACTTCCAGGGGATCCGTGAATATCTGTGGTGTGTAGTGACACTTCCCACCCCCTTTCATGTCTGTCAGAAAGTTGGGACTTGGCTGAGTTTACTAAGGAGGTGACGTAGAGGGGCGTTGTGGAGGGGATTGGGAGAGTGCCTGCTGGGGGAGATCTCAACCGTTTTATTGCTGAGCCACCCATTTCCCACCATGTCAGTTCATGATGTGAACAAATTGGACCCGGCCACAATGCCACAGAGTTTCGAGATGATGATTCCTTTCCATTCCGTGTTGCTCAGGGTGTGAGATGTAGTTGGGGTCCCCGGCCCAGAGTCCAAGCCCTTTCTCCCTCCCTGGGAGTCGTCAGGGAGTAAGTGGAGCTGGGTTTATATAGCATCTCTGAATGACTAGTTTCAGTCCGTTCTATTCTCTCCAGTGTTCTGTATTCTTGTTGGGTATGGTGTGGAGCTGTTCCTGTGCAGTGTGGTTGGGGAGGGGGGCAGTGTGTTGTGCACAGCATGGGTCAGAAGGGTGAGGATTAATGTAGATGACACAGGTTTTATAGACCTTCTGGGAGGAAGGGTTAAAAGGAACCATAGGTCAGTTGGGGCATAGCAATAGTTTTGAAGACCCAAGTTGGCGGGATGGGGTTCAGAGATTTGGCCGCAGGGAACTTCCTAGAGGTAGCAGTTTCTGGGTTTTCGGGCAGCTTCCAAAGAGGAAGTTATCTCTTTCTAGTTCCTCAAACAGGGCTCAGCTATCCTCCTGCCCCAAAATTCCCAGGGAAATCTGATGAGGTGGGGCCCTTTACTATATAGCAGGTGAAATGCAGAAAGGCTAGGGGTAAAGGGGATTGTGTGTAATGGATTTTTTGCCATGAGTTATTGGAAGTGCTCGGGTGGTAGAGAAGGATTGACAAATTATGAAGGTTGTACTCAGAATATCTGTTTGTGAAGGTTGTGAGGGGAACTGTGACCCTGGGTTGGCTCAGTGGGTGGAGTAGTCTCTCGCTCTAACTCGGGCAAGAAGTACCTGAAGTTTCAGAGGTGAATTCCCTTGGGGGAGGGTGATCTGTCCCAGAGCTATGGATGTTCGTGGATCCAGAGGACAGTTACAGTATATGGGACCTCATGTGGTCGGGGCTTGTCATTAGAAAGAGATGAAAAGAGTGGTAAAGGTTCTTGGGAAGCCGAGAGAAGTCTGGATGGCCTCCAGAAGCATTCAGGGGAATAAGTCGGAATTAGATTCAGGGAGAGAAAAAGAGCGAGAGTTAGGCATTTGGGAATGTTGTGGAGTGCAGGTAGCTGAAACATGAGGACAGAAATGGGGTTTCAGTGTGGGCCCTGAAGACTGTCTGTTGTACACAGTTGTGTGAATGATGTGCATTCCCATTGAATTGTTTAGGATGGCAGACTTTTGCTTTGGCCGGGAGGGACTTTTTTTAATGTGCAGGGAAATATTGAATGTGTTCGGGGGAAGTAAATGGAACACGTGGCATAGTGGAGGGAGAGAGAGCAGGTCCTGTCTTTAGTAGGGTGACGCGTGTCGGAAAGAAGGAACGGACGCAGTGAAACCACACAGAGGCGCAAAGAAAGAGAGTTCACAATAAGGGCCCATACCAGATGGGGAGTTACTCACGTCAGTGGAGGAGGGTGGGGGTCCTTTTTTTGTCATCCATATCAAGGAGGGTCCAGACAGGGTGTGGGGTAGAAGTATAGGTGTTCCAAGTGTGTGACACTGTCTTAGTTATTCTGAGAGCGTCATAGCCAGGGATCCATAAATCAGTTCATAGCCAGATAGGAGGTCCTGTCATGTCCTCAGGGAAGAAGTGTGGGTTGCCTATGAGGAATGGAGGAGCAGCCGAGAGAGCGTCGGTGGGGAGCATCAGGACATCAGAGGCAGCCAACTGTCCAGCGAGAGAAGTGATCGCAGGCGAGGTCATTGTTCCTGCAGGAAAGGAGGAGCCCTGTGAGAGAAGGTGGGACAGGGAGGAGGGAGTGGTGGACGGTGTGGAGGTAGGACATGGACTTGAAATTATCATCACAGCTAGTGTCTTTCTGGGATTATGCGAAGCATCTGTGGGGGACGGTGAATGGTTTGTGTGCCTGACACGGAAGTTTGCAGGGGTGTGTGAACAGCTTGGCTCCTCTGAGAGAGGGCAGTGAAGGAGCAGTGTCACAAGAAGGGGAGGGAAGGGGTGCATGAAATCATTCAGTGGGGATCAGACTTACCGCATCTTTCCATCAGCCAGGGTCCAGAGGAGAAGGCTGTGTGTCTTGCAGAGAGGAAAGAGTTTTGTTAGTTGTCATTTTAAAGGAGGTGCATGATGGCGATCGTTCGCTGGACCGTGCGGTTGACTCGCAGGTCTCCTCCCTGGTAGTAGGAGAGAGAGTGTAAGGCAAAGAAGTCTCTGTGATAGAAATCCTTCAAGGATGCTCGCAAGAAAAAGATATGGGGTGTTGGTGGGAGGGGGTAGAGTTTGGGTTGTGTTTCAGAAAGTGTACCAGGGTTTGGTAAGCTTTGTGTGTATTTGAGGCGAAGAGGTTAGAACTCTTTCTAAACGTTTTATTTTTACACAGAAAGCATGGCTGTGAATCAAGGTAGATATTGAAAAGGCAGACAGTTTTCAGGCTACATTACACTTTTCAACTGTCAGATACGTTCATGTGAGGGAGAAACATGCACTCATAGTGAGCGGTACAAGTGTATGGTATACTGGAAGGAGAAAAGGAAAAGGGTAGACACCTGAGATTTGTCTAGTTGCAAACATGTCAGTGGTGATCTCTCATTTCCCGCAGGATAAAAATCATGATGGAGGTCCTGACAGACGGGTTTAGTGTATAGCGTATGTGTTCTATGGAAGTCCTGGATTGGATTCACATTAAGGGCATGAAAGAGTAGGAGCCATGTGTTCCTCAACTGGCCCCTCTGCATGTTCCTGTGTTTACATAAGGCGGACAGTGGCCGTGCCCCTTGGAGAGAAGGTATTGAAGGTACTTGGGATGATGTACGTGTTAGTCACTCATGGGGAAAATAGGTCCTTGTAATCCAGAATCATTTGCAGGTGGGGTTCACAGAAGGCTTTCCGATACGGTGTGTATGTGGCATTCTGTGTCAGTGCTTCCTTATGTGTCACTTAAGAATAACAGAGCCCATAGTCTAGGGGAAGCGTGATTATAGTGTCTTGCTGTAGAACAGGGAGGGTGGCGACGGTATAGGAACTCAGCTGGTGAAGGTGGATTATGGGGATGGTGAATAGTAATGATGTCCTCATTGTGGAGCCTAGCAAGGTGGTCCGTGGCTGGGTTACAGTTTTAGTGTCATCATGGAAAATGAGGTGGTCAGGTGTGGTGGTGTGAGGGCAAGTCCATCCGTGTTCCGTAAGAGTGACAATGTGCAGGGTTCCTGCGATCTTGGGTTTGCAGAGGGATTGTTGTTCAGGGGAGCGTCATTGGACCTGTGCGTGGGAGATGTGAGAAGCTGCGAGTGCAGGCACTGCAGTCTATTCTTTGTGCTTGGGGCCAGAGGAAGGTTTGTGGTGTAGGATTGAGGGACGATGACAGTCTGCATGTCAGGTGTGATTTCTCATTTCTCACAGGTTAAAGATATGCTGGAAGTAAGTGAGAAGGGGGATGTGGAGTCCATTTCCTGTAGAAGGAAGGATGGTGATTTTCATGCGTGTGATGCATTTGGGAGGGACCGGCAGATGTTCCCGAACCGTAATGGGCGACTGTGTGTTCTGTGCTGGAGGTTCTATTGTCATATTCTGTGAAGAGTGCCACCTAGTGGCGCCCGGAGGGGCAGCAGGGAACGGAGGTCTGGGCTTTCCCACAGTGTCCCCATGATTTCCTCCGGGGTTACCTTTTTAAGGAAGAATTAGGGTTTGAAAAGTTGGGTTGAAAATATTTTAGAAAAGGCATCTGCATATGCTGTCAGGTTCTGAGGTTGTGGAATTTTAAAGTGTAGTATTGTTATCCCGTGTTACAAAGTGTTAAAGGGGGTGTGGTTCCCATGGAGGTTCTGTGAACAGGTGCTATAAGAATTGAGAAGGTGAGGGTATTTCTTTGAAAGGACACGGAAATCTTGATTGTTTTTGGTGTGTTATCCATGGCGAAGGAGAGAGGGAGGGGAAAGCTTACCTGTTTCGTAGTCGTGTGGTTTCCGGTATCCAGTGATAGGGGGTTGACACGGTCTCCAGTGAGCCTCATCCCTAAGGTGACGGCACACGCACTCATTGTGAAAAAGCTGTAAAGGAAGTAGGAGAAGATGGATCGGCCGACATCGTTTTATGGCAGAGGAGTTGTGCAGCGATAGGGAAAGAGAGGGTGAAGGCCAGGGTGGTGTAGTGTGGAATAGTCTACTAGTGGATGCTGTTTGAGATGTTTATTTAGTAGGTTCAAATAAAAGAGCAGAAATATAGGTGGGGTCTGTTACATTGTAGTGGAGAAGTGGAAAAGTGAAAGGGAATCCACAGTGCGGGACGAGAGAGAGAGAGAAGGGCCAAGGATGGGGTGCAGGGTAGACGGGGTCATTGTGGTCACCTAAGGACTGGTGTCGTCACAGCAACTTTGTTTAGCGCAGTGTGTTCTGTGGTTTATGTAGAGGGTTCGGAAGGAGAGTTTGAGTCAGTATCAGAGCAGATTCTGTGTGTGTAGTGAAAGGGAATTTAATGGGTTCAGTTTACATGGCTTTCGCTATAGAAACAGAAGGCAGTTTGCCTTATTACTACCGGGGTCTTAAGTAGAGAAGTGCAGAAACATGGGCTGGCGAAGTTCATCTCGTATTTCAGGAAGGATCCTGTGTGGACTCACCAGCCACGTTAGTCCAGTGTTCGCTGGGGACAGCACTGTGGGCAGAAGAGCGTTTGTGAGGAGGTCCGATTGGAGTGTTAACTCCTTGTCTGCGAGGCTCTTGTGAAGAATGGAATCTCTGCTGCTGACGAGGTGACAGGGATGCCTCTTCTCGTTTTCAGAGGTTGAGGTCCAGCGAAAACCATGGTGGTTGTGGACAGTCTGTGGGGAATGCAGCGGAAGGACTGCGAGCTGCGGAGAGAGGACCAGGAGCAGGAAAGACCGAGGTTGTTTTGTTGAAAACGTTTGTTGAAGATTTTACCAGAGCTGTGTCTCGACTGGTTACTAGGGAAAGTCTCTGTCACCCAGGGTCCCAGTTTGCCCTCTGTGTACCCTGTAGGTGCCCAGGAGACAGCTTACCTTTAGGTGTGTTTCCCCAGGAGCGGGATGGCGGGGTGCAGGAAGTACAGAGCAGAGAGGACCTCTCCCGGGAAAGGTGCTCTTCACCACCCTCAGTCTCATGCGCGCCTGTCCCGAGGAAGAAGGCTGGAGGTGGCACTTCCTTTTCCCTGACTCCTCCATGGAACACTCACCTCCTCTAGTCGCAGCTGCTATTCCAGCTCGAATGCAGCCTGGGGGGTCGGTGAGAGGAAGGGGAGCCGAGTTCCCAGAGCTTTTCCTACTTACTCAGTTGTGTTGAAGCTTGTGCTCCCCAATGTCCTGTACATTACACTCAAAGTCGAGTCCTGTGGTGAGGTCGCCCACCGTGGAGGTGTCAGAGAGCGGTTGTATTCCATCATTTTCCCAGCGTAGGTTAATAAGCTTGAGGGGGATGGAGTGGGATGTACTTAGGAGAGGCATTTCGTTTTTTCTGTTGGTGTTTTGGGGAAAACGGGGTGGGGGAGGGGTTGGTCTTAGATCTCATGCACATGGCCGTTTGTGACTTTTTTTAAGATATGGCATGAGAAAGGTGGGTGATCTCACCCTTCCGTAGGGAGGTCGGTCCGGAACTGAAAGGTATCTCGCCGGCACCCATTGCAGGGTCGCGGAGGATTCTGTGACTGTGCAAAGCGAAGAGACACAAGCTGAGTACTTATGGATGCAACCCGCCCAGGAGCGTCCCATGTCCTCCGTTGGAATGAATGGCCAGTGAGTCACCTGGTCATCTCCCTTGAGAAGGTTGGATATTCATTTGGTGTCAGGAAATGTTAACATTTCGGGAACCTGTCCATTTAGGTCTGCTCCGGGTTTGGGTTGTGGTCTGTTGGAGTCTGGTGGAGCTTCTGTGGGAGACGCTTAGTAGTTTGGATCTAAGGGATTCTGAGACAGTGTTCATTCCATGTAGGAGTGAACATTGAGGGACGGGCTTGGGATGTGGGGAGGCATAGTGCCCAGGCAGGACCACCGCGCCCCTGAAGAGAAGAGGAGCCCTGTGATGGGTGATGGGCGATGGGCATTGTCCATGGGGAGGAGTGAGGTGACTCGCAGTTTTTTCTAGACAGGGTCAGGAGGTAGGGCTGCATTGGCGTAGCAAGGCATAAGGTTTCCAGAATCCAAGAAGGTGGTTATTGGCTTGTGTGCTGAGTTTGGTTCCCTTTGGAGAGAGGAAGAGAAAGGAACTCATGGGGCAGCTGAGGTCACTGAAATAGGGTCCTGGGCTGCATCAGTGTCAAAGAAGGGAGAAGGTCAGAGTCATCTTGAAGTGAAGGGGCCATTGGGTCTACCCTTACCATTGTTATCTTATTGAGGTACCGAGTTCATTTTTGTGGGCACATGGCTTACTGTGAAGAGGTCTCCGTGGAGGTGATGTACTTCCAGATGGATGGCTTCTGTCTTGGAGCTTTATTTTCTTGTGTGCTAGGAGGAGAGAGAGTGGAGTGAAGGGAGGTGAAGGTGATGTTAGTTAAGAAATCGGGTGAAGGAGAGGGAATAGTGATTGGAAGAGAGCTGATGGTTCCTTTTTAAAGATTTTTTTGTGTGTGTTTGTACTGGCTGCTTGGTATGTTAGAAGAGTTTTGAGAACAGCTTTCTCATGCCTTTCTGTGAGAGAACAGTACTTTCATGTCTCATGGTCCTTGTGATGCAAGAAATAGAATTTCTCCCCTCAGTGAAATCGGATGCAGAAATAGGGGATGCTTCCGTGGCAAGGACAGGTTATTTAAAAACATGCCACGGATTCAGATGAGAAGGTTGTGAGGGGAGAGAAGCATCGCATTTTTACTTTTTGTTAATTTTCCGTTGTGTATTCTGAGGTTTCCTGTCAGCTGCGGTGTGTATTCGGTTGGAGCCCACTGGGTGGACGCTATCTGTCTCACCCTGTCTGTGAGGGCGCACCGTGTGTGCATGAAGACATAGATTTGTCATATCGCAGGAGGTGCCCGTTAGTGTTGTTTGAATCGGTTCTCAGTCTAAGTTCTGGTCAATAGGTCTGTGTGAAGCGGTATGACAGTGGATTGGACTGTGAACACACCGTGCATGGAAATGGGGACTCTTACCTTCCATTCTGGAGCTATGGAGTCTTCAGGGAGGTCGTTCCCTTTCGTTTTGGGGGAATGGGCCCTTTCGGGGAGTTTTCACTCGCATACGGGGTTCCCGCTGGTCCAAGTGGGTCTGCGTTTCTCGCCATCGTTGTAGACTTCTCGTGGAAACTTCGGGGTGGAGTGCGGGCGGTGTCCAGTGCGTTCCTGTGGGGGAGAGAAGCGAGGAAGGGTTTAGGTTGTGGGGGGGAGGTGCCCGGGGAAGTCTGTGGTGTCTGACGTGGCCGAGTGGGGGAGTCGCAGGGAAGGGAGGTCGGAGACCGGGTCAGGGGGGAGTCCGGAGCGCAGTGCCCGTGCCCGTTGCTGCCCTGGGTGCGGGGGCTGTGGGAAGGGAGAGGGTGCGGAGGGGGAGGTGGGGACGGAGGAAAGGAGAGGCACTCGCGCAGTCCGTGAGTGTCTCCGGGAGGGGAGCTGCGGTGTGTCCCTGTGAGGAGGATTATTAAGGGGCTGGATTTCGGGGGCGGGTCCTGGGGTGGAGTCTCATAGAATATTGAAATGAGGTAGCCCCCGGGGTAGGCTGTTGTCAGCTGGTTGTTTGGAGGTCTGATGAAATGGTATCTGATGTTGTGTGTAGGGAGTACGGCATTGTGCATTTGTGTGTGTTCACATTGGGTTTTCTCGTGTTTATCTTTTTTCAAAAGTTTCCAGTTTTTTCTGTGTGCATGTCAAGACAGGATCCTCAGTGTTCGGCCCCGTGGCCATGTCCCCATAGTGAGTTTTAGTTCGTTTGCAGGTGTATTTGGTGTGCAGAGGTGCCTCCATGTCTGATGGTGTGATGAGGACATGATTCCTGGGTCAGTGGTGATGGCAGTGAGTCTCCCTGTAAAAGTCACAGAAAAAGAAGGGAGATCTTGGGAAGGCTGCACTCAAGGTCTAGGGAGGAGTCTGGGAGTCAAGGTGAGGGAAGGCCATGTGGGATTTATATCTCAAGAGTGAGAGATTGTCTTCCAGGCAGGTTATTTCGTGTTCTGGGAATGGAGGAGGAATCAAGGAGGAGATCCTCAGGGGTTGGGAAAGAGCAGGTGTTGAAGTGGAGTGTACAGCAGTGAGGATTGCTGGAGTTCACAGCTCAGGAGCTGGGGAGTAAGAGGTGGATTTTGGAAGGTGTGTTGTATTGCATTCCCATCAGTGGTGATGGTCATCTTTTAGGGGTAGAATAGGTAATTCATTTAGGAAGTTGTATGTCTGGGGCCTCCTCTCTTCCCTTCCTGGTCTAATAATGTAATTAGAAGATTGATATCCCACGAGTGAGAGACTGTTTGCTAGCGATACCACTTTCATGTGTATAGCGGGCATTGCTGGCACCTGCCTGTGAGACTTAGTTACTTTCAGGATGGTCTCTGTTCAGGTGACAGTGGTTGGTGTTAGTCTAGTTTATGCTTTCTCAAGGTTTGTGTTTAGGTGGGAAAAAGAAGTGACATATTTAAGTGTGATATCTTTGTTGCTTGGATGTGTTTTATGGGGGTTGTTGAGAGGTAAGGTGTATGGGAGAAGAAAATAGTATTGTATATTGATTTGTTCCCATTTTATGGGCCTTCTATTACTTCTTGTCAGTGTGTCCAGGCCTGTTGCATGCCCCCTCCACTGTGTTGATGCAGGATTTACAGTGCTTTGAATATTCCTGTTAGAGGCCCGCAGGTGCTGTCAGAGTCCATTGTGTGTACAGAGAGAAAACACCCTCACCTCAGGCTCCCACTCTTATGCTATATTAGTATGAATCCTGTGATCTGCAGTTACAATCATTCCCATTGACTATGTGCTGTGGGTGTTTTCTAATTTGTGGAGACTGGATTGTGTTGCCCGGGATCCCGTGGGTGTTTACGGGTGTGAACCATCTGGAGGTGGTGCTGAGAGGAGGGAGTGTGTGTAGAGATGTGTGTGCCTCAAGGAGACTTGAGGACTTCAGTGCTTTCCAGTATGTGTTGGTATTTTCAGTTTGTCATGGGGAAAATGTGGGTGGAAGACTTGAGGATTAAACATAGGAATTTATCAAAGTTTTCCGTTGCTCTGTAGTTCCATACGCTTTTTAATGGAATGGGTATTGGATGACTCAGAGGGAATAGGCTGAGCTATTTGAAGTGTGTGCACACTGAGCCAGACTGTGTGCATCGAACGCCAGTATTCCTGCAGGGTGAATGTGATGGGAATTTGAAGAAGACAGTTCAGGATTGCACGGTATGTCTCCTAGGTTGGATCTGTTGTGTGTCCTTTTTAATCAGCTTTTTAAATCCAGGTTGTTGATCTAGTGAGAGATGGAGAAGTTTTAGGTGGTCTAAGGAGCCTAGAGGGTTAGCCATATAGGCTGCTAGGGGAAGGAATGGAACATATAAGGTCTATCGGAAAGTTCTGTGTGTTTCTGGAAGAAAACATAATACAAAATTTTCTTACCGTCAATACACTTTATTACATACTGTAATTGAAATTATTATTAATGATTTATTGCCAGCGTGAGGGCAATGTGTGTATCCCGGTTTTGAAAACTGTTTTATCTTTTGATGCAAACACTTGAGCCAGTGCTTGTTTAATATCTTCATTTTTGTATTTTTTGTCTTTTAAAAAATTGTGTCAGGGGAGAAACGAGTGATAGTCGGTGGGTGCTAAGTGTGGGGAATGTGGTGGATGCGGCAGACATGTTTCTGAAGTGAGTATTGGGTAGATTTCTAATGCAGAGGCCACAGTGCTCATGGTGAAGGTATGTGTGATTCTAGAATGAGGTGACTTTTTCCTTGGTCTTGGAGTGTGAGTGTGTACCTGTGAGCATTTGTGTGGAAGGGCACAGGAGGCTTTACTAGCTCTTTCATTTCTTAGCAGGAAACAGAAGCCTGGGCGTTGTGAGGTATGTTTCCATGGTTTCTTGATATTGAGTCTAGTTCCCATCTCCTGCATTTACATTGGAGAGGAGAATATATTTGTCCGGTTGGGTGACAACATGTGCATTCTCTTGAGTGTGTGAGATTTCAGATTGGTGAAGTGTCCAAAGGAAACAGGAAGAAGTGAGGTGACTTGAGAGAGAAAGTAGGTGTTGTGAGTCCTTTCCTGCCTAAGTTACAATGCGGTGTCCTGCTTGGAATCCAAAGAGAGAGTTAGGAATCGGTTGCGTGTATTTTCATAAGTCATGGCAAGATTCGTCTGAGAGGATGTAGTCTATTGTGGTGGTGATCGTACCCAGCGGGTCACATGGGTAAGGTTTTAGGTTTGGAGCAGGAATGCTTTAGTGAATGAGGTGTGCAATGGAAACGGTGTCACGGAAAGGTGTATGGTGGGAACGGTGTCACCGAGTCTTCTGTGAGGTTTGAAAAGAGGCAATGATTTCCTTAGTTCTCTGGTTTATAATGGTGTCACATACTGTCTGAAGAGACTGTGCTTACTTGATATCCTCCAGTTATTCGAGTGTGACATCAGCCCAGAAAAGGAGTTCTCATCGTTCTCTGGGTAGTCCAGACCTTGATTTCGAGGTCTCAGCCTGCGAGGTGTGTGCTGTAGGGGGAGGTATTGTTTCCCAGGAAGAGTGTGTGACGATGCCTCCTTTGTATTCTAATGGACTCCTTTCCAGCTGTTCTTCAGTCAGATGAGGCTGTAATTTCGGGATCATTGTTTGCATTGTATTCAGTGATCATCATCCATCACTTCTGTCTCCTCCTTTAATGTTAGCCTTAGGAAAACCCCAATAGGTCAGGGAGGAGTGTTGAATGGTTCTTGGGGGACAGTCAGGATTGATAGAGGAGTATAGAATTTGATGTTCCCATGAGTCCTACCATAGAATGTGATGTGGTTACGTTATAGTGTGGTGTCACAGTGGTTCTGTGCAGTTTTTAGAAATGTAGGTGTCATGCGTGTGTGGGTCGTACAGAGAGGTGCGTGGCAAAGCTCTGCTGTCTCAGGAGGATGTCCTTGTGTTTGTGGGGCATTTATGATTTTTCATTTCAAATAGTTGAAGGAAGAGATCCATAAAGAAATGTCATTCTGTGGTCATAGTGACTTGTTCAACGTAGTCGTGTCGTCAGCACTTGTTTCTCCCCTGTGCCTACCATTGTTGACTTTGGCCATCGTTGGTGACTTTGTTTGTCTTAGATAGGTGGCCGTAGAATGTGTTCGTTTTGTTTGAGTGAATTCATCTTTCACGGCACTGAGTATTCCATGAGTGCTCAGTGAGAAGGAGATTTTTACCGAGGAGTGCTGGTTCTGTATAAACGGTCCTTAGAAAAGGAGTGTCTGGATGCAGAAAACGGTGAGGTCAGTTAGGTTTTTAGTGTGCAGTGTGGAGAGAGGTGCTGTGTCTGTTATGCAGATATCTGTCCGCCTTCCTTCCCGATAGAGCGTTAGCGAGGAAGGAGGCTGAACAGATTTCCCCGTGGGAAAGGTTGGGTGGTCAGTGATGTTCCCATTTTTACGAAAGCTCTATAAAGCGAGTGAGCCTCTGAGCTGGCTCTTTCAGGGTGAACAGCATTGACATCTTTGCCGCCCTCCTGTGGAAACGTTGGGAAGAGCAGCAGTGGATGGGGTTTGTAGAGTTTTCCTCTGGAAGGAATTCTGGAAATTTCAAAGGAAGCTTTCGTCAGTGGCGAGTCAGGATGGCTTCCAGGTTTGAGGAGCATTTCTGTCTGTACATGTGTGTTTTCCATGGCATTTCATAGTTCGTTTAGTGAACTGCCTTGTGATAGATTGCTCAGTGTTGCTTAGAATTCCGTGGATTCCTGTCTTGTGTTCTGTTCTGTTTGTAACTGCATGAGCAATGAACATGAGTTTGGAGGGCATTCTGTTGCTTCCAAAGTTAAGAGAGGGAGCAGAAATTTTTTTTTAAATGAGAGACAGAGGTAGGGAGAGGGACAGATAGGGACAGACAGAGAGGAAGGGAGAGAGTCCAGAAGCATTTTTTTGTTGCGGCAGCTTAGTTTCTCATGGACCACTGTGTCATATGAGCCTCGATTAGGGTCGTAGAGCTGACCGAGTGACTCCTGGCTGTAGCCAGTGACCTTGGGGTGAAGTTGGTGAGCCTTGCTCAAACCAGATGAGTCTGCGCTCAAGCTGCTGACCTCAGGGTTTTGAACTTTGGTCCTCCACATCCCAGTCCGACATTTCATGTACTGTGCTATCGCCCGGTCAGGTAGGCTTTTGTGATTGTTTTGATATCAGTTGGTATAATTGTTTCTTTCATGTGAAGCGTACCCTTTTGTCATATATAATGTGTGTTTGAATGAGCATCCATCGATGAGATCCAAGAATTAGGCTGTTTATGTGTATTGATGAGGAGTTAGTGCACCAGTTTATTTTGGTAGCTACATGGTAGAAGGAATGATTCAATGGAGTTGGGTTTTCTTTTATGTACTGTTTTTTGTATAGTTTCTCTATAATTTGTATTTCATTTTTTAGTTTTTGAATTTAAAATTTTTTATTATGTTTTTATTCCTTTTAGAGAGGAGAGAGAGAGAGAGAGAGAGAGAGAGAGAGAGAGAGAGAGGAGAGACAGAGAGAGAAGGGGGGAGGAGCAGGAAGGATCAACTCCCATATGTGCCTTGACCAGGGAAGCCTAGGGTCTTGAACCGGCAACCTCAGCATTTCCAGGTTGACGCTTTATCCACTGCGCCACCGCAGGTCAGGCTATATTTTGTATTTTAATAGGTGAAGCGAAGCTAAGGCTAAAGTAGTATTAAAGGTTTGGGGGTTGTTTTTATAAAGTCTGAAAGAATGAGTTTATACACACATTTGAGAAGGGATTATATGTAAAACTGTTTCTAAGTTGGTTAAGAAAGAAAACAGGCTGAGAGTCGTTAGTATTGGAGAGGAAGGGTCTGGGTGGAAGGTGTTCTAGGAATAGGAAGTATTTTTCAATGAAGTAGAGCGCCCTGTAGGTCAGTTGGGTATTGTGAAAACAGTGAAAGAGGAAGCCATAGATAGTGGAGGCAGGAAAGGAAAAGAGGAGACATTATTGAAGCCGTGTTAGAGAGCTTGTCATGAGTTATGAGAAAGCAAGGATGTTTTGAAACGTCTTGTGGTTCAGACGTGATTCAGTGTCCTCAGGTGTTCCACAGTGTTTGTCCTCAGCAGGTAGTTGTGTGTGTGGGGGTTCTATGTGGTCTCTGTCATGTCTGGTGCTCGTTCTTTGGTCCTATGGTCTGGAAGTGCAGCTGAAGGCCAGGATAGGTCTACCTTGTCAGGATGTGTGCCGGAGACAGTTCTGGGTGGTGTAGATAGCTGTGAGATAGATCACTATGCCATGACGCTGAGATAGTTGTGTGTCCTTAAACATCCATTGTGGAGAAAAAGGTGAGGCATCATGTGTTATAGCAGGGGTCACCAAACTTTTTACAAAGGGGGCCAGTTCACTGTCCCTCAGACCGTTAGGGGGAAAGACTATAATAGAAAGTATGAAGAAATCCCTATGCACAGTGCACATATCTTATTTTAAAGTAAAAAAAAAAAAAAACAGGAATAAATACAATATGTAAAAGGAAGAATAAGTAAGTTTAAATAAAAAAACTGACCAGTATTTAAATGGGAACTATGCTTCTCTCAATGATCACCAACGGAAGAGGTGCATCTTCCAGAAGTGCAGCGGGGGCTGGATCAGTGGCCTCAGGGGGCCGCATGAGGCCCGCGGGCCGTAGTTTGGGGATCCGTGTGTTATAGCAACAGAATATCAGAAGAATGACGTAGTAGAACATAGGGTTTTCTGGGGTATATTTTGGACTGTAACATGTGGTGTGGTATAGTTTGAGTGAGGGTGACGATAAGGGTTCCAGATTGCAGGGTTTTTTCATGGTCCGGTTTTGTTTGTAGGGGAAAAGAAGCTATTTGATAGTAGTAGCAAACCTAGCTTTGTAGTGTATGAAAAGTTTTATGAATAAGTGTATTTTTAAAGAGGAATTTGTTTATGATTTCACCAAAGGAAAATAATGGAAGGTTAGAGGAAAAATGTGGAAGAGTAGGAACTCATGTTTTAAGTGACATGAAGAAAAAGGTATTAAAGAGAGGATGTTGGTTCGTGAGAAGAAGCATTGACCTTGGGAGACCCAGTGTGGTTTGTCTATGTGAGATTTAGTGTCTGAAGCCGTAAGATGTTTTGTGAGTCTGTCATGTTGTGGGGTATCTTCTCAGCCTGAGGCGTTGCTCCGGAATTGTTGAAGACGAGTGAGTTTTGTTTGTGTCGTTCTGTCTGTATGAGATTCCTTGAGGGTAGTTGACAGGCAGCCTTCGTGATCCAGAATGTAAAACACCCAGATATTTGTATTGTACTTGACTGTTTTTGCTGCTTGGAAAGTCGTGTTCATCTTGGTGAAGTAGTGACCGTTTGGACGAGATCATTCTGTGTCTCGGGTGAACGCCGTCTGCATCGCCGGGGCTCAGGAGCATCTGTTCTTTTTCTCCAGTGCTTGGTCATCCCCACCATGTTCACATGGGAAACGCAACCGTTTTGGCCGAGTATGTCCTGGGGGTACAGTCACGGTTGAAACAGAAATAAGTGAGTGAGGCGGAAGTACTTTTAGAATATTTTCATCGTAAGTGTTTTGTAGTTGTATTTGTCAACACAGGTGCGGAGTAGAAGACGGTTGCTTTTCAATTCGCCGTCCGCGTGTTGTCTCGGCGCCCCCGTGTGTTCTCCTCTGAGAATGCCACCTTAGCGCAGATGCGCAGATCACGTTCAGCAGAGTGGATGTCTATGAAGGCGAAGTTCAGTCTTCCGTGTAGAGACAGTGTGTTCTGTCATGGCTGAGTATTTTGAAGGGGGTGGGTTGTCTATCGTTTTTGAAGAAGTGACTTTCCGTATGTGTATGAGAGAGGTGCTATCCATGCAGTCCAATGATACATTTCTGTAATTTTTGTTGCAGTTGTGATTCATGTCATTGGGAGTTTCCATTACAGAGGTGATGTGAAATGCATGACAAGCGGGAGCTCCCGGGTCCGTACAACTCAACAGTTGGAAACGCTGTTCTTTTTTGTTACTGTTTTTGCCGTAAGCCGATTTGAGTGTTGTACAGGGTACATTTGTATGAAGGTTGCATTAGAAATGAGGGTTTTTTTTTTCTCTATAAGAGAAGTGCTTTTTTAAAATTAAATTGATTTATCTATTTATGTATTTTATAGAGAGACAGAGAGTGAGTTAGAGAGAGGGTTAGACAGGGAGAATTAGAGATGAACGAGAGATGAGAAGTATCCATCGTTATTTTTCCATTGCGTGTTGGAACACTATGGATTGCTTTCTTATAAGTGCCTTGCCCTTAGTCCTTTAGGAGACCGAGTAACTCTTTGTTGGATCCTGCGACCTTGGGTTTAAGCTGTTAGGCTTTTGCTGAAAGCTGATGATCCCGTGCTCAAGGTGGTGGCCTTGGGGTTCTCGAACCCGGGTTATCTTGTTCCAGTCCGATGTCATATCCACTGAGCCTCCGCTTGGTCAGGAAATGAGGATTTTAAAGCAGAGTTTCAGGGTGAGTCGGAGAAGGAATAACTTTTATTCCTTTTTGTCAATTGGTGTATTATTTTTTTTAGAATAAGTGTTAACCTTTAATCAGCTCACCGCATAGAAATTGTTCAAACGTTTTTCTTGGAAGCTTTGTGTACTGTTTTCAGGTTTAGCATTTTAAAATGTTTCCCATGGGGCCGTTTGTGTTTTTATTTTGTGAAGGTGTTGTCTATCGTCATTTTTAGTTCTCTGAAGTGTCAATGACTTTACTTTGGTAAGGTGAACGTGCAGGTATGTGCTTTGATCGTGCCTGTTTTCATGTGAAGAAGAATCGAACAGGCAAAATTAGGTGTAAGCTAGTGGGGCTTGTCTTCTGGGTTCTATGGATGTTTTGGGGCGGGTCAGTGTTTGTCCTGGGTTTATGGGTGTGCATTGCAGGATCTTTTCTGCACGTGTTGTTTGTATTTACAGAATGTAACTAAAAACCATCCCTTATAGTTTTCATAATACAGAAGGGTGTTATATATGTCGTGGGGGTATATTTACCTTTGGTTCAGATACCTGATGTAGAAAGGTGGCTTTGAATATTTCTGGAAACCGCTGCGATAGGAACAGAGCAGTACAGCGATTTGTCTGTTGACAGTGTTTTTTACCTTTAGTAATGAATTATGTTGGGGTTTTTATTTGTTGTTTTTAGATGGTTCTTTCAAACGATGTAAACAGGAGAATGGTGTTGTGAAAGGTTTGTAGATGGATGGAGGGTGAGGAGAGTCCTATAGACTTTAAGTAGCGTTAGTGCATCGAACTGTGTAGGAAGTTGGTTCATCGTTTAGTTGGGTCAGTTTTCAAGAAGTGCGAAGCCTTCTCAGAGAAATGTTAGGTTTACCTTGATTGGGTTGGACGGAGTCGTTATGCCAGGTTACTTTATTTGCCACATAGAGATTATTTTTTATATTTTCACTATATTTGTTTTGTGTGAGAAAGGTGGTGATTGTTGAAGATTATTTTTGTGACAGGTATATTATCCGTGAAGTAATTTAAGATTTTAGAGAGAGGAGAGAGAGGGTGATAGGAACAGGAAGCATGAATTTGTTGTTTCTATTTCTGCCTTGACTCAGCAAGCCCAGGGTTCGGAACCAAAGAACTCAGCTTTCCAGGTCGACACTTTATCCACCGCTGGACCATGCAGGCTTAGAGCTGTATTTTAAAAGATGGTCCTGTGTGGCTTCAGGGAAAAGGTGTCGACTCCCGAGTTTTCTTGTGTGTCTCTTGAGCCTAGGAGACTTGTAGCGAGTGTTTTAAAGATGGGAGGATTTATGTTTGTTGGTGTTGTTTAGGGGTCAGTCTCTGTGTCCGTTGTTGAAGAGAGGTTTCCCTTTAGGTGTAGGACATGCTGTTTGTATTGTCTAGTGAGTAGTCATCTTTCTCATAAAGTAGGGCTTCTCTTCTGAGTGGTAAAGATCTTTTTTTTTCCCGTCCATGTTTCAGTGTGGGTGAAGGCCTTTTGCTCGGTAGGTGATCAGCAGCATGCGTTGTGTTAGTGTCTGTACTGCGAGGCATGGGACCATCACCTTGTGTGTGAGGGGAAATTTGTTGCAATATTCCCTTGGCAATTTTTAGTTTGATTTGCAAAAGACCTGAAAAGGAATATGTTTTATTATCTGTATGCGGAAATTGTTTTCTAACTGTAGTATCGATTCATTTTTGGGTTGTTTTCAAAGCGTATTTTAAGAGTTGGTAATGCAATGGGTATAGTCACTGTCTTTATTTACAGGTTGGTAGATGGGTATAATGTAATATTCTTTTCTCATTGTTCTGACACCAGTTATTCTATGACTGAAAGACTTTTCTCATTGTGTAAAGAGAAACGTTTTAGTCATAAAAGGAGGTATGAATTTCTATGTAGTATGAAAGGTTTTATTTCAAGACGTAGGCTATTTATGACTATGGAGAAGGAAAATGGTGTTTTGTTTGTTTAGCGTATCTGGCGATGTACGGTTCGCATCAGCGTGAGGATTGGGGTTTTGGAATATAGGGTTATGTCTCGGTTGCTTTATGTGCTAGAAAAAGTGGAGACAGGTGACACCGGTAGCAAGCCGTGTTATGAGGCGTGTAAAAAATTTGTCTTGAGAAAAAGTTTTTTTTTAGAGAGGAGTGTGTGTGTCATGGTATCAAAGGACAAGAATCGTGGTGTAGCGGATAGGTTTTGTAATGTAAAAGAGTAGTAAGAAATATTGCTGGTGACATCTGGAAAGAGTCGTGAAAGACTGGGTCGTGAGTCTTGAGGAGAAGGAGAGATCCAGACGTGCCTAATGTGGTCCATCATAGGGTGATTTAGTGTCCAAGTGGTGAGATGTTCCTCGTCTCTCAAATTGTCTGGGTTATCTTTTCAGCTGAAGATACATATCAGGAGGTTTTCAAGAGGGTGGTTTCATGTTTGTTGTTGTTCTTTCTAAGGTGTCAGGTGGGTGGTTTAAGAGGGTCAGTATTTGTGATTTAGGATTGCAAATGAACTGTTGTTTGTATTCTACTATTCTTGGTGTGCGGTAGAGTAGGATGCGAGTCGTGTTGATGTTTTGGGTCCGATCATTTTTTCTCCTCGGTGAGTATTCCCTGTATCAGACCTGCTGAGGAGCACCTGTTACTTGTATGCACTGCTAACACGGTAAGGTTATCTAACCCCCCCCTCCGTGTCCATTGTGAAGCTCCATCATGATGGGCAAATATAGCCTATGGGGAATTGCAGTATAAAAATTATTGAAGTCAAAGTCTTGGCTATATTTTGAAATGGAAGCATTCCGAATGCAGTAGTTTTACTGTCTTTAAGAGGAAGTTATTTTCTAGTTACAGAAAGACAGTGATCATGTAGTGGTGAATGATAGTGGCAGTGCTCAGTACTTCAGATGGCGAAGTGTTGCCGAGGCAGTGCAATATATCTAAGTAGACATCCAGGTGTTCTTTCCAAGGTCTCGAGAGGAAAGGGTGAAATCTAAAGACTGTCCGTCACCTCTTGGACATAGAGGAAAAGGAAGTGGTTACCAGGGGAGTGGAGTGTAGAAGAACAAGTATGGGATGACGGAACAGGAATCGTGTTCGGGGCACGAGCAGACAATGGACTGTTGTGATGGAACAGAAGAAAGGTGTTCCCTTGTCATCAGTGTGTTAGAATTGGTGAATGTCTCTGTGTTCAATCTAATTAGTAAATGGAAATAAGAGAGAAAGACAGTAAGTGTATAAGGGAGTCGAAGAGGAAGGAGACCACATGGCAGGTGGACCGTGTCGTCTCTGTTGTTCTTCAGGTCTCAGCTTTCCTGTGGGTCCTTGAAGAGAGGGATCGTTTCAGATCTAGGTCGGAAAAAGAAAGACTGTTTAGGTTGTCATGGAATTGTGATTGTATTCTCCATAGAGCGTGGCGTGTTGTCTTTGTACTCCAGGTAGTGACCTTTTCTGGCCGATAGCTGTTTGTCTTGGGCATAAGTCTCCTTTTCGTGGTTGTTTGGCAGCAGCTGTGATGTTGACAGGAATGGGCAGGTTTAGACCCCTTCCCCCATTTTGACATTGTGAAGTGACGTTATTGTGGGTTAATGTGGCTTGGGTGTAAATTCTAATCTGTTCTAGAAAACAGTGTAGCCCCATCTTCAGTTATCCCAGGTTTTCCTTGCGATTATGTTCTAGTTGTATTAGTGAGTATTTTGGTTATGCGGGGGTGGGAGAGGCTTAAGATGTGTATTTGAAGAGTATGTGAATGGAAGTGAAATTTCCATTTCATGCCTTTACATGTTTTGTGATCTATGGTTATAGTAGGGATGAATAGTATTTAGGTAGTTAGAGTGAATCAAAAGTGGTAGGACCTTGTTTTATGGTTTAATATGTGTTTTTGAAAACGTTTGTAGTGTGAAAGATCATGTAGAAGGTACAGTCTCTTGGGGTGTAAGTGGAGCGTGTAGGTATAGGGAAGGTTATGTTGTAGTTATGTTCCTGTTTTTAGAATTTATCCTTTTTTGGTGGGTAGAAGGAGTCGTCAAGGTATGGTGTGTCTCTGAGAGAGGTCCATGCTATGTTGTTGAACATGAAGATTGTATCCATGTTTTCTAGTTGCTGTGGACTATAGTATTTGAGTGTGTCATGTATTGAGTGTGGTACGGATCATCCCTGTCCAGGAAAGAAAAGAAAAAGAGTTTCCATTCTTTATTTCTAGGATCTGTTCTTGGCCTTGAATACAGTGTATGGTACAGAAATGTACTTTGGTTCTCATGTTCCGTTCTTATGTTTAAATTTTTTTCATCGCCTTTCCATGTCAGGCAGTTGCAATTTTTTTTGTTGTTGTTGTGTGTATTGAAATCGAGAAAGCATTCAGCATTCCTGGTGGATGGTCATCAGAGAGTCATTATAACAACAGTGAGTGTATAATGACATTTTTAAAATATGGGATAGGAAGAGAAGGTTTTGAAGTGAACTATGCTTGTGGAGAGGAAGATCTTGGTGGAGATTGCACATCAATACATTGTACCCTTAGGAAGCGGATACGCTATGTTGAACTTCAGAACCTTTATGATAGAAGGAATTTTTATGTAGTGTTGTGGTTTTTTCCATTCATGACTTGCAGAATTTTAGTGTATTTTGTAATAGGTGATGTGAATGTGAGGCAGGAGTATCATGAATAGCTTTTCTCGTTCCTCATGCTTAGGATGGTATTCAGGGAATCCTCCGTTGAGATATGCCGCTTTAGGATGCATGGTGCAGATAGCGCTTGGTCTCGCAGAAGGCCCCAGTTAGGTCAGAAAATTTAGTGCATGCCTTAGCCACATGGGAGTTCTGTCAGAGGGTCTCAGAGGAAAAGGTAGATAGGTTGCGTGGACTCACGGAGATAGAGAAGAGGGAAGCGGTTATCAGAGGGAGGGTGGTGGAGAAGAAAGGGGGGGTATGGAGTCCTGCCGTTTTGTTTAGGTGCTCCATGGAGCCGTGCTCTCTGGAAGTGTATTGAGGTGTGTGTGTGTGTGGGGGGCTTGTTTATAGGCGGAAATCGTGATCTTTTCCCGCGTGATCAGTGTGGATTGCATTGAGTTGCCCGACCAGGGCCAGAAAGTGTACATGGTTGACATCAGTATTTCTAAGGAGCTGCACGGTTTTATTGGGTATGGCTTCTTTGGTAACCGATAGCCATAGAGAGAGAGGGAATGTTGATGGGCAGTGCAAGTAACAGTAAAATATGTTATAGGTTAGTCAATGTGTGAGTGCATGATGGTAAAGGGGGTGAGTGTAGGTTCTATTTGAGTGAGACTTGTGAAGTTAGTGTAAGGAGGGATGTTAAAGTGCGAGTACAGGGGATTTTGAGGATGGTTTAGTTCCTTGCAGGTTAGAAGAACCGAGCATGGGGGAAGAGGGAAGGGAGGCAGTGTTTACCGTCAGTGTGTTCCGTAGAGCGAGAGCTAAGGGATGGAGGGAGGTGTTTTAGATCAGTGAGATTCATGGTATCCAGAGAGAGGTAGGCCTTACGCTGTGTTACGAGATTGGTTTTGTGGAGTGTTATTCCTGTGACACCTAATAGGTGTGGTCATAGGTTGTTATGAGCTAATAAGAGGGAATCTGTGGGTAGTGTGACATCACGGATAGAGGGGAGAGATTGGTGCCGAGTGGTGAAAAAGCTGGAGGAGAGCGATGGGGCGTGCCTGGTGTGGGTCTATTTGACACTAGCACGTTCAGTGTGGACAGGTTATGTGGGTGATCGGGTGCTGGGAGAGGAGGTCAGTGTAAGGTTTCAGTTTCTGTGTTACGGGTCTTATTTGGACGATGGGGTTATGCACGTGTAATGGAAGTATAAACAAGTCCCGTGTTTTTTTTTTTTTTGGCCGTTGATTGGAGTATATTTAGATGAGCAGTGTCTACATTTCTCTGAGGGAGGTTTGAGATTCCGGTGTCAAGAAAGGGCATGAGTGAAAGGAGAGATAGTACAGGCACTTCAGGTTCTCACAGCATGGGAATGAGGGGATGTCCTTTGAGAAATGTGGGAAACTGTGTGTTCACAGAGGAGAAAGTTCTGTCAGGGTAAGTGGCTTGGAATGCTGTGTGTAGTGAAAGGTTGTACAGGAGTTTTGATTGAGGAGCCTCTTCCATCCACTTATCCCTTATCCATGGGAAGATGACATGAGCAATAGGTGTCTATGCCCCATTTTTGTTTTTCTTAGAAAGGGGGGTTGAGTCGTTTTACAAGTTGGTGTTGGGGAGTCGTGTGGAGTGGGAGTGCGGTGATCTGTAAGGGTGATGTCACTTATTTAGGCACAGAGTGTATTGATGAGACACAGTGGTCAACTGGTAGTATGTGTCCTATTTCTTGTGTAGGGTAATAGCTGTGTTTCTTTTTTTTTCATCCCATGTATGTCTTTCTTCCTTGTCCTTCTTTTAACTTACATTTCTGTGATTTGTCCTCTTGCGTGTCCTCTGTTTGTTATTATTATTATTATTATCATTACTTTTTTTTCAGAAGCTAGAAATGGGGAGAGATAGTCAGACAGGCTCCCGCATGTGTCCAACCAGGATCCACTTGGCATGCCCACCAGGGGGGATGTTCTGCTCTCCGGGCCGGCGCTCTGTTGCGACCAGAGCCACTCTAGCGCCTGGGGCAGAGGCCAAGGAGCCATCCCCAGCGCCCGGGTTATCTTTACTCCAATGGAGCCTCGCTGCGGGAGGGGAAGAGAGAGACAGAGGAAGGAGGGGGGAGGGGGGAGAATCAGATGGGCGCTTCTCCTGTGTGCCCTGGCCGGGATTCGAACCCGGGAGTTTTGCTCTCCAGGACGATGCTCTTCCGCTGAGCCAACCGGCCAGGGGTATGTTTGTTAGTTTCATGTCGCCTTTGTCTCAGCTGTGAAGTTTATAGTGTGCAGTGGCGAGAGTGATTGTAAAGGGAAGGTGGCACATGGCAGAGTAGTTGGTCATGCCAGAGCCTCACCTTCAGCTCAGGAAGTTGTGTGGCAGGAAAAAGAAATGAGTAGTTCAGTGTAGTCACGTGGCCTATGGCGTTCTGTGAACTTTGCCCCACTCGTTGTTGTATGGCAGGGCCAAGGTGTGTCACGGTCGCATACAAGCAGGTAGGGTGAAGGAGGAAGTGCAGATTGGTGGGGTTTTCTTGCAGAAGGCATTCTTGGGCAGCTTTACACTGTTGTAGATCCTACTGCATTCCAAAGTTTGAAATACATTCCATGTGGAGAAAGTTGTGTCCAAGGGCAGTAGGGGGCGGTGCCTATGTTCATGGAGGTATTAGTAGATTCTTTAGAAAAGTCATCAGGAGTCATGCTTTCTTCTGCTGGGTAGGAGAGTGGGCCTGATTTTAGGGGCAAGTTGGTCCAGGGAGTTGGAGGGAAATGTCTGTTGAAGTGGATTTTGGAATCTTAGAAGAGTATCATGTGACATTTTGATGGGGAACCATCCTGTTTTGTTGTAGGCATTGTTGGTAGGAGACCTGGAATATTTGAGAAATTTGAATTTGTTGGGTGTGTGTGGTGTCAGAATAAAGCAGGTGCCTGCAGTGGGGATACAAGGGGGAGGGGATGGGTCTCCGGGAGAAGCGGTAGAAGTGTCCACTGGGAAAGTGTGGTGGGTGTGTGGGTGAACGGGGAGAGGCGTGATGTTAATTTATTGTCTTTGTTTATTGCTGTATATGTAGATGTAAGGAGTCTCCACTTTTTGCAGGTGGATTTGTGACACAGGTGTCAGAATATGGAAAGCCATGATGGGGATGGGTTAGGGTTGATGGAAAAGTTTAGAAAGGTGTGTGTTCCTAGGGAAAGAAGCCGTGAAGGGTTCTACTCTTGTTGTACGCTGGGTTTGGTGTATCTGTGGCTACAGTGGTTTTAGAGAAGGGGTAGTCAACCTGGTTCCTACCACCCTAGTGGGTGTTCCAGCTTTCATGGTAGAAAGCAGAGTAACCAAAGTATAAATATTATTTATTTTGTTGTAGTTTTCTGAAGCTGGAAGCGGGGAGAGACCTGCGCCCGACTGGGATCCACCTGGCACGACCACCAGGGGGCGATGCTCTGCCCCTTCGGGGCATCTCCCTGTTGTGAGCAGAGTGAGTCCAGTGCATGAAGCAGAGGCCCCAGCTCCCGGGCCATCTTTGTTACAATGGAGCCTTGCTGCGGGAGGGGAAGGAGAGCGGGAGGGGTGGAGAAGCAGATGGGCGTTTTTCCTGTGTGCCCTTCTTGGGAATAGAACCCAGGACCACTGTATGGCAGGCTGACGCTCTACTGCTGAGCCAACTGGCCAGGGATAAATAATAGATTTAACTGTAGTAAGTTGTTGTAGAAAGATGTATTCTGCCAAACTTAGCAAAAATCCGATATAAAGTACTTGGTAAGTAATTATTATTATATGCTTTAAGTCTGCTTTATAAGTTTCATAAAGCCAAGTGAGTTCCCTACTTTATAAATCATCATTACTGTGGAAGTGGTGGGCAGTTAGAAAACTTTATTACTAACAGAGATAGAGAATTTGGCAGTAGGTATAAAAAGGTTGACTACCCTGTTTTAGAGAAAGGTGGGTTGCAGTGGAGTGATTTCCGGGATGTGATGTCCCTGGGGGAGGTTATTAGGGTACCCGTTATTGTCTGCTTGGAAATGTAGTGAAGTCTTGATAGAGGTGTGAGGTTTCCTTTCAGTCTTGTATATCTGTATCTCCCCCCTCGTTCACCGCTCTGTGGCCACTCCCAGCTAGCCTCTTCTATTTCTTCTGTCTCCCTGTATGTTCCCTCACCATACTCCTCAGTCCCCTGAGCTTCTGTCTACCGTTTCTGAAGTCATTTTAAGTATTCCCAGTGTCACTTAAGCTCACACCTCCCATGTCATGGTCACCGTGCCCTTATGCCCTGGCTTCTACTTATGGATTTTGAGGCCGTTGTGCCTCCGATTCTAGTCTGACTCCAATCTCCACCATTTATTTTCCAGTCTTCTTTCTCTTCATTGTTACCATTTCCTTTCTAATTGTCTCACCATTGAACTTGCAGCTGCAGATTTTCTAAATGATGCCAGAGAGGATCCCCAGTGACTAACACCCCTGAGTGTGCTGCTGCGATGCCACAGCATAGTAACCCATCCATGCCCTGTCTCTGCCAGCAGGAGTTCTCTGTGAGGAGAGCTTAGGTCTTAGTTTCATTGCTGGAAGTGCTTCAGCATTGAATGTCCTAGTAGTTTCTGGGGAGTACTAGGGTTCCCATCCAGGAGGTATTGCTGGGGATTTTTCCAGTGTTGTGTGGACTTTATTGAATAAAAGGGGGAAGAGCTGGGGACCCTGGATATGTTGTGGGGCAGGGACTCCCTTGGAGACCGAGAGCATCTGGGGAGAAGTTGAACTGATCTGGGTTAGGAGGCTGTGCGTGTCAGCAGATCCCCCACATCATTCATAGAAACCGTGTGTCAGTCAGGAATTTTCAGGCCAAGATATTTTGCTGGTGAATGGCAGGAGTGTCAACTCCTCACCCTGAGATTGATATCTCTGTTTTCAGAATAGGTTGTGTAGGGAAAGGGTTTCCAGGCCCTGCTGGTCATCAAAGTAGGTTATTGAGATTCATCTGTCGGGGGCAGCTTCCGTACTAAGCTGTCATGTGTGTGTTCATAGAGAAAGTAATGTTGTTAGCAGAATCGATTTGTTCCACTGAATGTCAGTAAAAAGGGATTATAATGTGGGGAGAGAGATTAACTCACTTCCAGGGGATTCGTGAATATCTGTGTTGTGTAGTGCAAGTTCCCACCCCGTTCCCTGTCTGTCAGAAAGTTGGGACTTGGCTGAGTTTACTAAGGAGGTGATGTGGAGGGGTCTTGTGTAGGGGAGTGGGCGAGTGCCTGCTGAGGGAGATCAACCGTTTTATTGCTGAGCCACCCATTCCCACCATGTCAGTTTGTGATGGGAACCCATTGGACCCGGCCACAGCCCCACAGGGTTTCCAGATGGTGATTCTTTTCCATTCCGTGGTGCTCAGGGTGGAAGATGGAGCTGGGGTCCCCGGCCCATACTACAAGCCGTTTCTCTCTCCCTGGGAGTCTTCAGGGAGTAAGTGGAACTGGGTTTACATAGCATCTGTGAATGACTAGTTTCATTTTGTTCTATTCCCTCCAGTGTTCTGTATTCTCGTCGGATGTGGTGGGGAGCTGTTGCTGTGCAGTGTGGTCGGGGAGGGGGGCAGTGTGTTGTCCACAGCATTGGTCAGAAGGGTGAGGATTACGTAGATGACATAGGTTTTCTAGACCGTCTGGGAGGAAGGGTTAAAAGGAACCATAGGTCAGTTGGGGCATAGCAATCCTTATGAAGACCCAAGTTGGCGGGATGGGGTTCAGAGATTTGGCCGCAGGGAACTTCCTAGAGGTAGCAGTTTCTGGGTTTCTGGGCAGCTTCCAAAGAGGAAGTTATCTCCTTCTAGTTCCTCAAACAGGGTTCATGTATTCTCCTGCCCCAAAATTCCCAGGGAAATCTGATGAGCTGGGGCCCTTTACTATGTAGAAGGTGAAATGTAGAAAGGTTAGGGGTAAGGGGTTCGTGGGGAGATGGATTTATCGGAAAGGTGGAGAGACCCTGTATGTCCCTTGGAGAGCCATTTTGGCATGAGTCATTGAAAGTACCCAGGTGGTAGAGAAGTATTGAGAAAGTATGAGGGTTGTACTGTGATAGGTCAGAATATCTGTGAAGTTTGAAAGGGGAAACGTGACCCTGGGTTGGCCCAGTGGGTGGAGTAGTCTCCCCCTCTAACTTGGGTGAGAAGTACCTGAAATTTCAGAGGTTTATTCCCTTGGGGAGGGTGATCTGTCTGTAGCAGAGCTATGGATGTTTGTGGATCCAGAGGATAGTGACAGTAGATGGGACCTCTTGTGCTGGGGCTTTCTTAGTAGAAAGAGATGGAAAGAGTGGAAAAGGTTTTCGGGAAGCCGAGAGAATACTGGAAGGCCTCCAAAAGCATCCAGGGGAGTAAGTTGGAATTAGATCCAGGGAGAAAAAAAGAGTGAGAGCTAGGCAGTTGGGAATATTGTGGAGTCTAGGGAGCTAAAAGATGGGGGACAGAAATGGGGTTTCAGTGTGGGTCCCGAGGACTGTCTGTTGTACACGGTTGAAAATGATGTGTATTCTCATTGAGTTGTTTACGGTGGTGGTCTGTTTTGGTCAGGAGGGACTTTTCTTAATGTGCATGGAAATATTGAATGTGTCTGGGTGAAGAGAATGGCACACCTCATTTGTGGCATAGTGGAGGGAGAGAGACCAGGTCCTGTCTTTCCTAGGGTGACAGGTGTCGGAAAGAAGGAACAGACGCAGTAAAACCACACATAGGCGCGAAGAAAGACAGTTCACAATAAGGGCCCACACCAGATGGGGAGTTACGTCAGCGCAGGAGGGTGAGGGTCCTTTTTTTGTCATCCATATCAAGGAAGGTCCAGATAGGGCGTGGGGTAGAAGCATAGGTGCTCCAAGTGTGTGACAATGTCTTAGTCATTCTGAGAAGGTTATAGCCAGGGATCCATAAATCAGTTCATAGCCAAATAGGAGGACCTGTCATGTCCTCAGGGAAGAAGTGTGGGTTGCCTATGAGGAATGGAGGAGCCGCAGAGAGAGCGTAGGTGGGGAGCATCGGGACATCAGAGGCAGCCAAGTGTCCCCGGGAGAGAAGTGATCCCAGGCGAGGTCGGTGTTCCTGCAGGAAAGGAGGAGCCCTGTGAGAGAAGGTGGGACAGGGAGGAGGGAGTGGTGGATGGTGTGGAGGTAGGACATGGACTTGAAATTATCATCATAGTTATTGGCTGTCTGGGAGTAGGTGAATGGCTTGTGTGCCTGATAGAGAACTTTGCAGGGGCCCGTGAACAGCTTGGCTGCTCTGAGAGAGGGCAGTGAAGGAGCAGTGGAAATCATTCAGTGGGGATCAGACTTGCCACATCCTTTTGTGTGCCAGGGTCCAGAGGGGAATGCTTTGTGTCTCTTGCAGAGAGGAAGGAGTTTTCGTACCTGTTCTTTTACATGAGTTGCATGATGGCGATCGTTCGCTGGACCATGCGGCTGACCATGCGCATGTCTCTTCACTGGTAGGAGGAGAGATTGTAAGGTCAAGAAGTTTCTGTGATAGAAGTGTTTCAAGGGTGCTCGCGATGAAAAGATATGGGGTTTTGGTGGGAGGGGTTAGAGTTTGGGGTGTTTTAGGAAGTGTATCAGGGTTTGGTAAGCTTTGTGTGAATCTGAAGCGAAGAGGTTAGAACTATTTCAAAACGTTTTAGTTTATTGCTGAAAGCAGGGTTGTGAATCAAGGTAGATATTGAAAAGGTAGACATTTTTCAGGCTACGTGACGCTTTTCAACTGCTAGATATGTTAACGTGAGGGAGAAACATGCAATCTTAGCTATGCATGTTTAACATGCAATCAAGTGCATGGTATACTGGAAGGAAAAAGGGAAAAGCATAGACACTTGAGATTCGTCCAGTTGTAAATATGTCAGTGTTGATTTTCATTTCCAGTAGTGTAAAAAACATATTGGAGGTTCTGACAGACGGGTTTAGTGTGCAGCCTATGTGTTCTATGAAAGTTCTGGATCATGAGAGGGTAGGAGGCATGTGTTCCTCAATTGCTCTTTTCTCTGCGTTTCTGTGTTTTCAGCAGGCGGAAAGTGGCTGTGCCCGTTGGAGAGAAGGCATTGAGGGTATTTGGGATGATGTACGTGTTAGCAACTAGTGGGGAAAATAGGTCCTTGCAATCCAGAATCATTTGCAGGTAAGGTTCACAGAAGGCTTTCCGATACGTTATAGGTGTGGCATTCTGTGACAGTGTTTCCGTACCTATCACTTAAGAGTAAAAGAGCCCATACTCTAGCAGGGGTCCGCAACGGTTTTACACAGGGGGCCAGTTTACTGTCTCTGAGAGCAGTGGAGGGCTCGCACATACAGTGCTGCTCTTAGTGACCACCAACGAGAGAGTTGCCCCTTCTAGAAGTGCGGTGGGAGCTGGATAAATGGCCTTATGGGGCGAAATTGCACCCCGCGGGCCGTAGTTTTGGGACGCCTGCTCTAGGGTAAGTGTGATTTTGGTGTGTTGCTGCAGAAAAGGGAGTGTGGCGGTTGTATAGGACCTCACGTGGTGAAGGTGGATTATGGGGATGGTGAATAGTAACCGTGTCCTCATTGTGGAGCCCAGGAAGGCGGTTCCTGGCTGGGTTACAGTGTCAGTGTCATCATGGAACATGAGGTGGTCAGGTGTGGTGGTGTGAGGCCAAGTCCACCCGTGTTCCGTAGGAGTGACAATGTGCAGAGTTCCTGAGATCTAGGGTTTGCAAAGGGATTGTCATTCACGTGAGCATTATTGGACATGTGCGTGGGGGATGTGACCCAAGCTGCGAGTGCAGGCATTGCAGTTTATTCTTTACCCTTGGGGCCAGAGGAAGGTTCGCGTGGTGTAGGGTTGAGGGATGATGACAGTTTGCATGGGATAGCTGTTCAGTTCTGGGAAGGAAGTGAGAAGGGGGATGTGGAGTCCATTTCCTGTGGAAGGAAGGACGGTGTTTTCCATGCGTGTGATGCATTTGGGTCTCCGAGAGAGGAGAGGAGCAGCTTCTGGGCTTGGTAGTAGGTACAGAGGGGAGTGAGGGATTGCGAATGGGAGGGAAGGAGGTACATCAGTTGGTCTTGAGGGGGGATCGGGGTAGAAGTGAGCAGATAGGGTCCCTGAAGTGCTCCCTCATCGCCTAAAAGGTGGTTGTGTGGCCCGATGAGTTCTCTTCAGTAGGTATAGCTTCGTCATGAGGACAGCTGGAACAGGGGAGGGACCGGTAGATGTTCCCGAACCCTAATGGGCGACAGTGTGTTTTGAGCTGGAGGTTCTATTGTCACATTCTGTGAACAGTGCCTTCTAGTGGCGTCCGGAGGGGGAGCAGGAAACGGAGGTCTTGGCTTTCTCAAAATGTCCCCATGGCTTCCTCTGGGATTACCTTTTGTAGGAAGAATTGGTGTTTGGGATGTTGGGTTGAAAATATTTTAGAAGAAGCTTCTGCATCTGCTGTCATGTCCTGAGGTTGTGGATTTTTACAGTGTAGTATTGTTTTCCTATGTTACAAAGTGTTAGAAGGGGGTGTGGTTCCCGTGGAGGTTCGGTGAACAGGTGCTATAAGAATTGAGAAGGTGAGGGTTTTTATTTGGAAGCACTTTGAAAGCTTGATTGTTTTTGGTGTGTTATCTCCTTCCTTGGAGAAGGAGAGAGGGGGGGAAAGCTTACCTGTTTCATAGTCCTGTGCTTTTTGGTATCCAGTGATAGGGAATTGACATGGTGTCCAGTGAGCTTCATCCGTAGGGTGCCGACATACGCACTTGTCGTGAGAAAGCTGTAATAGATATTGGTGAAGATGTATTGGCTGATCTCGTTTCATGGCAGAGGAAGGGAAAGACGGTGAAGGCCATGGCGGCGTAGTGTGGAATAGTGTGCCAGTGGATGCTGTTTGAGATGTTCATTTAGTAGGTTCAAAGGAAAGATAAGAAATATAGGTGGGGTCTGTTAAATTGTAGTGAAGGGGTGGAAAAGTGAAAGGGAAGTCACAGTGTGAGAGGAGAGAGAGAAGGGTCCAGGATGGGGTAGAGGGTAGACGGGGTCATTGTGTCATATAGTGAAAGTTGAGCCGGTCACCCAAGGACTTGTGTCATCAGAGCGCCTTTGTTCTTCGCACTGA